>NW_017728926.1:12541723-12696664 GCF_001723895.1 Crocodylus porosus
TTTTAAAAGAAACAGTGTAATGATGCTTTGTGAGCATCTGACAATTTTCATTTAAGGATTTCAAAGCTCCTTATGTCAGCATTAGCCTTATTTTACCCATGGAGAATTTATTGTAAAGAGATATTGTTTTTCAGTGGGAGATTCAGCTTTCTTGACTCCAGTTCTCTGCTCCAACCACTTGTCCAGGCTGCCTCTCCCAAGGGTTTTGCTCAGGGTTTGAGACAAGGATAGTGTGGGCTCTGATGAGCAGTGGTAGCAATTGTCCCTGCTTCCCAGTCAGTCTCATCTAGGGGTTGCTTGGTTCCTCCAAGGCCACTGTAGCATCCATAATGGAGATGAGAGAAAGGAGAATTTCCCAGTGCTTTTCCTATGAGGTCTGCAAACTGGATCAGGTTACTGCATGCAAGTGGGAGGCCTGCGATCAGAGCCAGGGATTGGTAAGCAGTCTGGAAAGAACGCAGTCCTGCCTCTCTAATCAGGCTGGAGGCAGAGACCGAACAACCTACTGGTGCTCTAGTCATAGACCTCGCCCATACGCCCCCCCTGCCCTTGCCGTCTACAAGTCGAGTCCTGCTGCCGTCAGGTCAGGAGGGCATTGATGTGCTCCACATTTGATGTTCTCAACATCATTAAGGGATTCAGTTAAAATAATGTTCTGACTTTATGATGCCAAAGGTGTGAGGCCACCATTACACTGTGGTCTGTCTAGAGCCTTGGTTGGATGCAGTATAGTCTCCAAATAGAATATAAATAAGAAAGATAAAGAGCCAGAGGGAGGCAAGGTAACTAAATGGAGGTCAGGTCACACAGCAGATAAGTCACAGAGCTCAGCTCTCCTGAGTCTCACCTGAGCCGCCAGCAATTCATTATTTTTGAAATGATGGGATTTTCTAGGTAGCAGTAGGCTTTTATAGGAGAATCTGGAGAGTTAAAAACAAACTGCGGGCTCACGCGTTTCCTTGCAGCATAAGGAAAGTAAAGTAACGGCATATGGCCCCTTCATTTTGGTTGCTTCGTGTCTAGCAACAGACAGCTCTAACATGAAACCCCAGCACGCTAAGTGCATTAACCCTCCCTATTTTGCTTATTATATACACACACATTACAGCTTCACCTCCCCTTATTACATGCCAAAGGATATACAAATATTTACAAGTCTCAGACAAGCATGTTTATTATGTAGTGATACCTCTGGGGGTAATCTATTGCTCTTGCTTCAGGCAATTAAGCCTGGATTTTTAGCGGGATTGGTAGCTTAACTCCCACAGACATCCACCCCAGTGTGGGGTGAGTATAAATAAGGCTAAAAAAATCCCTGTTATGAAGTGGAGAATTGTGTGGAAGTTGAGCTTTTTCCTTATTTTGAGATTCAAAAGTGGGCCCATTTCCCCAGAAAAATTGATAAAGTATTAAGTGAAAAGGGTGCGTTTTCCAGGGTAAATGTCTGACTTTATGAATCAAAAAGAGTTTCCATGAGCCAGGGTTTCACGCTTTCATGTCCAAGCTTTACCTGCAAAATATACAAGTGCTTGAGCCCAAGAAAGCAAGACAAAGCCTGCGGTGATGTGTGGGGAATAGATACAGGCAACTTCAGCTGGCACCTGTGCGCACTCTTTAAGCCTCCTTGAGGGTCATGCTATTACACACAGCTGGGTCACTTTGCTGTTGCCAAAGTTGCTGCGGGTGGGAACGCAGCAATTCAAGAGGAAACGGGAGCTTTTTTTGTTGTCCCTGAAACGGTTCATCTGCTGGTTTGGTGGAAAATGTTAAGCAGTATCTTTTTCTTTTTGTATGTCTCCACCTGCCCAAGATGAAAACGGAGCCTATGTGAAGAGTCAGGCCTCAGCTTCCTGTACCCAGGACAGCAAAGTGAGCCAGAGCAACAAACCACAGAAAAGGGCGGATGCTAACCACAGAAACCAGCCCACTCCTTACTGTCTATTCCAGAGGTCTCTGTTCCAGTGACCCCCTGACACTGTGGGTAACCAAGAGTAGGAGGGGGGTCTCTAGACACTATACAAAAGGTTGGGGTTTTTTGGTATTTCAGCAGCAACTCATCAGCTCAGGCTCCCGTGGTTTTGGGTTCTGCACAGACATGGAACAGAGTGGGAAAAAGTTCAGCTCAACTGGCCATGCTGGAGCACAAAGAGGGGTCCAGCTCCCTTTTATTTAGAAGTAAAATAAAGGACACAGAATGATAAGCAAAGCGCATGGAAACCAAACTGTAGTCAGTATGGGAAACAGTAGAGAGCTTCCTTCACCACTCCTATGAGACTGCTACTTATCCAAACAATCCCTAGTCACCATCTTAATACTACGTTTAGCACCCTTTAGAGCAAAGCTGAGGTCAGAGCTGTGTTGTGCAAGATGCTGTACTGATGCAGCACTCTAAGAGATAGTACCATGCAGTTTAAATACTCAAGCAGACAAAGGGTAGGGAAAAGGCAGGATTATTTTCTCCCCATTTTACAGGTGGGTAAACTAAGCAACTAGCTACCTTGCCCAAGATCATATAGGAAGTCATGAACAGAGCCAGGAATAGAACCCAGTCCCGTGCCTCCAACATATTCCCTCTCACTGTATGAGCCGTTGTCCAGAGATCATTCTCTTTTGGTTCGGTGTATGCTAATCAGACAGTGAAGGTCAGTCCAGTTCATTATTCTTAAGCAGTTCTGCAGACTTTTTCTTTACAGAAGAGCTGTCTGAAAGCACAGGCCTTTTATAGCTCCACCCCCGGCACTGGGCTGATTTTTCCTGGGGAAGCGTTGGACAAGGGAAATCTTGTCAGTTAAATGCTCCATTGAAGGACTGGCAGGGACTCGGGCAGCCCCTATAGCACTCAGGTGTGGATCCCGTGCACTTGCTGTCTCGGTAGCGAACGAAACGCGAATTGTACGTGTCCAGGTTTTTCTCCAGGCAGAACACGGCATTCCTGTCGCATGCACAGACCTGCTCTTCACACCAGCTCCCCAAAGCTGCAGAGACAAAGAGAGAAATGCATTTTGCATTGACATTGAGGAAGCCCCGTGATGGGGAAGGTGTCTGACTTCCCAGGCCTGAATTTATACCTGGGCTGTGTGATGGCAGCATGGGGAGAGTGTAATTGTACCAATCTCCCCCCTCCCACTGTGGAGTATGTCGGAGAGGGTGTCTTTGAGCTCTGAGCAGTCTGAAAGGTCAGTGTTAGCGGAGGGGACAGAGAGGGCACCGACACACCTCAAACTGGAGGCGGTTTTCAGATTTGGGAAGTTTAAAGCATGGAGGCAATTCACTGCCTGCATCGCTTCACAACAGTCTGGTAAGCATCCGCCCGAATGGCCACATCTGGGAAATCCACATGCAGCTGGCTGCATGCGCCTCCCCTTACCTATATTGTTGCCCAAGGGACCAAGTCAATAGCATCAGGATCTGAATCAGGACTTTCAAAGAATCAAGGTATTGCAACCCTAAAAGTTACAGGTTATGAATTCACTTCTTTGGTCAATGGCATTTGAGACAAGACAGCTAAAGTCCTTTCAGGTGCCCTGGCCCTTCTTTCTCTACTTCCTCCATTTCTCTATTTGGATCAACAGTCATGCAGCGACTTCTGGCAATCAGGTGTTGAGGTCTCAGAGTGAAAATCTCTTAGAAGGGAAGCAGTGGGCTAATTTGGCAGGAGAAGCAAAGCAAATGTCCCATTTTTCCAAGGGGAGAGCACTCACCACAGATTATATTCCCATTCTTGTAGGCATAATCATACCGCTTGGTGTTTCCGTGACAGTCACTCTCCTTCAGCTTTTTATAGCAGCAGTTGTGAATATGGCAACACCTCCAGGGAAAAGGAAGGAGAGAGAGACATGCGTTACGGATCTGCTGACAATTGCAGAAACCCACTTCCACTGCAGCAGGAACACGAGGCCATTGCTTTGCTGGTTGTTGGATTCCCTGCGTGTACATAGGGTATTCACACTCAATATATGCATTTACTCCTGTTTAAATGTAACTGGACATAAAACCAGAAACACGTGGGGAAGCAGTCAGCAGAAGTGGACTTTTTTGCAGAAGTCATTAAACCTCTCTAGGGGTTTTCTATCACTTTCATTTCCTGGAAAGGACCTTGGCCAATAAACCTTACTTCACTTTATAGTGATATTTAAGCACCAGCATTTTCTCTCTACTGCCTGAATCCCAAGCATATATAATTCCCTTTCGTTATGACTTGTGAACATTTCACACTCAGCCTTTCCACCTTGACAAGTGATGGAGGAGCTTTTCCTTACGATTCCCTGGGTGAAAAGTTTTGGTTATTGTGGGTTGGGGTAAGGGGATTTTTGACGTTTCGTTTTGCAGAGATCCATGAAAATGACAGCATGCATGTGGTTTTAGTGATTCAAACCCAGCTGTTCTTTACCAATCCGTGGCATCCTTTGGTTCCCCCTTGCCTTTTGACCCACAGTAGCAGCCATAGCCGTAATAACTCAGGATAGCACCTTTGCCAGTGACTTGTTTAATCATCTTTTGATATTCCAGAACGCTCCCATTCACCTCCAGGAGACCTGCAAACCAGCAATAGTGTTAGGAAAGATACTCTGTTCCCAGGAAGCTTGCCTTCTTCCTCTCCTGCTTATACACATTGTGAGCTCAATGGATTGTGTGAGCGACACTAGGAATCATCACCTCCTTGCCCAGGGTGGCACATGGTGTATGCCACAGCCCTGAGGTAGGGCTGTGGGGTATTCTCCCTCCTTCATGGGAGCTGTCTCGGATCAGTGATGCACAATCTATATCCCAGCCACTAAATTGGAGCAGATTCCTTCCCACCCCACCCTGTGGCTCTGCTTTACCCAGAGGCTGACACAGAAGGAGGTAGGGCCAAGACACCAGCTCCTCCCCTCACCCTTGGTCCAGCTTTTAGGCAGCATTTGAGCTGCCAGGGACTGCTACTATTGTAAAAGCTCTTGTGCAGCCATACATGGAGAAAGGTAAACATTTAGGCACTCCAGTGATTTGACCCAGTTGTTCACGAGCTGGACCACCTTCTTACGGTAAAGCTCCTGCTGACATCAATGAATGCCCCTGCCTGGAGCCCAGACCCCGAGCTGTGACCAAGGTTATCCAGTACTAAGCCTTGCTTGTGGTCCCCTGATGCTGGGGCTATCCATTGGGCCCTGAATGGAAGCAGAGCAGTAGCAATGGTGAGGGCGTCATTTGGACGTTTTCTATACTTACTGCAAGCAACCAGCAATGCGAATATGTGGCGATTCCTCATCTTTGTGCAGGACCTGGGATAAGAAACCCAAACGACCTGATTCTTCATTCAGGCAAACAAAGATGTCTGGTATAGCGGGGCTACTGCATGGGAAGTAGTTGAGAGGGCAGAAAGGCACGTTTCAAGTCAAGTCCGGTCTTGGACAGCAGAGATAGAACAGACTATCCTTTTACCATGCTGTGATACCCCGGCATCAGGGCTCTGCATGTCTCCCTGTGTTTGAGCCAGTGTGCAGGCCAGTAGAGAGATAAAAATACATCATTGCTGAACTTGAAGAGGAGGCTGGTGCCCCAGCCCTCTCTAATCCTCCCAGAGTTTTTTCCTGCATCGCCCCTCCTGCCTTGCAGTGGTATTTCATCAGCCTGCCATGAGCAGGCCCTCAGACCCTACCTCCCCCCGTGGGAGATCCTGGCTCTCCTGATGCCAATGCTAATACTTCCAGTGACTTCCACACAATCAGGATTTCACCTTAGGAGTCTAACGTCACCCCAAGTTCTCTTCCTTTGGCTGCTTTTCTTCTGTGATACCAGAGGACCTGGAACATAGCAGGAGAAAGGGTCTGGGCCTCTGCCCTGCTCTATATAGGTGTGCTAGGGTGACTCCAATAGCCCAGCCCCACCCCCCGATTAATCCTTTGGAGGACAGTATCTTGAATAAGTCAGCTTGCCACTGAAATATGTTTAGCCCAGCTCCTTCCTCATCGATCAGAGGGTATTTAGGGTCTGGGGAACCCTAATGACTAAAGTCTAGTCTTGGCTGCAGTGGAGTGAGGAGCATGCTCAGTGGAAATCAGCCCCAGGCACAGAGAATAAATGATCTGTTCCCTGTCTCATCACCAGTTATATGGACCACCCCAGATGCCTTGCAAATAGCTGCAACTTCTCATATTGGTCTTCAGAGCCTTGATACCGTGATACAAGAGCACAGGCTGTGAATATCTGTCTGTCTGTTTACTGCATCTGTCATCTTCCCGTGTAAAGCTGCATAGCAAGGTGCCTATTAGACACAAAGCCAATTCCCTCTTGTAAAACACTTACTTCCTCTGGGTTTGGAAGACCTGGGCAGTTGGTGTAACATCTGACCTGTGCTGGTGAGTGTCTTCCCTTATATACACAGCTCTATCCCTCCCACCGCTACCCCAGCCAGATCAATGTTGTTTTCTAACATCAATAATTCAGGTTGTTCCAGATGAATGACTGCATCTATAATAGGAGTTCCATGGTTTTTTTCCCCGCTCTCCGGGGAGAAAGGGCACTTCCATTCTGTTTAAGTTTGGCTCGGTTATCATGTGGAAGACCCTTTGGAAGAATCTCTGGTTTGTCTCTGGCTCCTTCCTGGAATACTCCTAATGTGATATAAACTCCCAGGCTGGAGTTCACATCCAGATATCTCTGGAAAAGTCTTATTTTAGTGCTGATTTGATCAGAAACTGATTTTCTCCTCAGAAAAATGAGCCATGATCATAGCCCCATGGAAGGCAATGAGAGTTTGGCCATCAAGGGAACACAGTTATTAGGAGTTTTGCCATTGATTTCAATAGGACCGGCCAAGATTTCACCCCATATTTCACAAATAGAGGCTAAGATGTGAAGAGGATTAGCACAGTGAATATGCATACCCCAGTGACTCCAAGTTCCCTCTGTGTTTGTACAGTACTTTGCACTAAGGTCTGTTCTGAAACACCTAGACACGATGGACCTCACTACCAATTCTGGTATCGCCTATCTGCAGTATGGCTAGGACATACTTTCATGAAAAAATTCTGCCAGTATTTTAAAAAATCTTTTGTGTTCTCTCTTTTTACATTTGATCATTTATTCCCCTGAATGCACAAAGACTAGCAGGGAGGTGTGCATGGGGGGAGATTTAAATGACTGACTTAAATCCAGTATTAATGACTGACGTAAATCTAGTTACACAGAGGAAATGCATGCAAATAGTTTGTGCTCAGAGGGTGGTGAAAATGCGTAGGATACTTGGACAATAAGACTAGCTTGTGACAGTTTGCATGCCCCCTGCCCCACTGGTCCGGAATAAGCCTCATTCACTTACCCTGTCTGAGGAGCCTCATCCCTGACTTACCTCCAGCTTCAAGCAAGTGTGCTGCAAGGGGTTAGTCACTCCTTCCTATCGAGTTCCAGAGGTTGCTCAGCTCCAGTAGGTTGCAACAATGCTTGTTACTGCGAAGAAGGGAGGAGTGGAAAGGTGGTTTCTTTTGCAACTTGATGGAGCTGTTTCTAATTTCAGTGCATGCAGGAATAAAATGGATTCTGTTGTTAAAAACCTCATGGACTTTATTCAGACCTGGGTCGGGGCTCACTTTCTGGGCAGCACCAGTTGGCGACAGGCCCCAGTGAGTGGAGGTTGTGGAAGGTTCTGAGGTGATTGGAGCGAGAGCTTTGGCTCGGATCTCTCTCTTTTACAGACTCAAACGATCCTATATTAGACAATGAGCAGATATTAAAAAAAAAATTCTTGAAAGTTACCTTTCAACATGCACATCATGTGTTTCAGCTGCGCTGCCTGGTTGAGAACATGAGCTCCTTGGGACGTGGACTGCATCAGCCTGTACATCTGTGTACTGATGAGCACACCAATGGCTTTTAATAATTGATATTAATGATTGAACGCATGCCACTCAGCTGTATGGTGTATGTAATTTGTCGTGCCTGTTTTTAACTTGATGCTTTGCTTTCACAAGCCAACCTGCGCTATCAGTAGGCTTCTGGGCAGACAGTTTGGCCAGTGACAAGGACTTTAAAGGCACTGGATGTTCTTACCTGCCACGTCTTTGGTGTAAACTAATTAAGGGAGGAAGATCGATCTATGTCCTCTTCCTGTGTCTTATGTCTTGCACAGCATCATTAGGCCTCAGGACTCTGCCTCCCCTACACCCCACTTAGTGCCAACCTGATGGTCCTTTTGTAACAAACAATGTCTGAATCTAATTCTCTCCCCTTTTCCATCAGGGAAACCTTGGGGTTTAAGCTTTTCTATTTGGCTATACAGTCCACACTGTCCCTTATGCACGTTGTGACTAAGGCATACTGTTAGGAGTGCTCTATAGCCTTCTCTCACTCACAGTTTTAATGTCCTTTATTTCTTTTCCTCCTTTGGGCTTGTCATCGTTCCAGCTCTGGTTTTCAGCATCGGGCATCCACGCCTACTTTACCGGTAAGTAATCTGGCTCCTCCGAGTCAGCTCTGTGGAATCACCCTTCTGCGTGATTCCACCAACCGTCCCTCCTAGGATGGAAGAGCTGGCAAGGAAGAGCACCTGTTAAGTGTGTGGCAGATCTAGTTGGGAGCAGGCCAAAAGGATGGAGGAGGGTCGTGTGGGAAGGGGCATGATCTATGTGCTAATGGAGAGGCTGCCTCTTCCCAGTGATTGCTGTGCAGAGCTGGAAGCTGGTAGTGCATACATGGAATTTTTGAGCCAATTTGAACATTCAGACATGTGACTGGAGGTTGCTGCAATGGGGGTTTTTGCAGCCATGGAGTTGGAAGCTATTTTTGGTTTGTTTGCTGGCCGTGCTATTGGTGTGTGGGACTATGGACATGTTGTATTTGTAGCGCTACACGTGCACTTGTAGCACTACAAAAAGAGTACAGACGTGCACAATGTCTATATCGACACACGATGGATCTTCCACCAATGTCTGTACCGCCACAAAACTGCTCTTGTTTTAAACAGGAACTTGTCTTTAGCACTATGTTCTGTAGCGTTACATGTAACTTGTGTTTAGTGCACATGGGAGTCTTAGTGCTACTGAACCTCAGCCAGACCCCCTGAGAGTGATTTGTTCATTGCACAAAAGACACAAACCCCTGGCAGGTCCTCATGGGTGACCACCTACAGGTGACAGACTCCAACTCTCAAACAGTTCTATCTCAACCCAACAGTGACATCTGTCTGATGTTGGGGGGATGAATACATGAGACTGAGGCTCAGTGCTTAAAATATTGCTTCCTACGCAGAGAAGCTGCAGGGCACCTATTTTATTAGGAAGGTGATGGAAGGCTAAGAGCAAGAAGACATACACAGTATGTTAGGCTGGCAAGTGGATATACTTGGTTATGTTCTGCACATCAAGCGTGCTGCTGGGAAACAACTGAAAATCTGCTACTGGGATGTAGGGGTGCTGAGGCTTCAGACAGGCTTAACGGAATGCTCCAATTCTGCTCTTCTTTTTATAAACTTTATGCCAAGATCTCTAAGGCATGACTCTTCTCTAATTTCCCCCAATTTTGCCCTTATTATTTTGCCCAGTCAGAAAGCAACAGGATTCTGATATAAGTCTACAGATCACATCATCAGTTGTTGTGAACAGGTGTATTTCCACTGTCCTGGATGCAGCTGTGTCAATTCAGCAGTTAGTGGAGGTCCATTGAAGACACTGGCTCTGCTGCATTTTGCACTGCTGAAGATCTGCTTCCTATGGAGTCGGCTCTGAAAGGAAAATTAAAACTTCCCTGCTTCTGCCCCTACTCCAGTCCTATGATGGGAGTTGGGAGTGTGGCCTTCTGGGCTAATTTGCAGGTCCCTTGAGCCCAACAGTGTCTACACGTTGGTATCTACACGTGCTTGGGGCACCATGCTAGCAGACTAAGTGACAGGCTTCGGGGCCTTATTCAGAAGCTGTAGATAGGTGTAATGATCAGCTCATTTAATCCAGATTTATCCCACTTTGGGCCCATTTGGGCCCAGTGTACTCCTCCTGATTTCCAGACAGTTGCTCCTTATTTATAACGGGGCTGAATCGGAGCAGAATTAAGGGCATTCAATCACTGCATCACAACCCAGCTTACAGTAGATCATGTTGGTTGTTTATAAGCAACCACTGAGATGTCTGTTTTGTTAACAGCAAACCCAAATCAATAACAGAATTCAATTTGTCAGGCCTAGTTCAGGTATCTGATTAGTTTTTAATTTTTTTCAACTGTTATTTAAAGAATAAATAAAGAATAGCTTCATCATTAAAACACAACTCATGCAAGCATAGCATGAAAATGCCCTGATGCACAGCATATAAAAATTACATTTGTATATTTATATACACATCCATTGAGATACCACTGGTAACCAGATCTTATAATAAAAGCAATAAAACTCAGTGCTTTTATCTTGTGCAAATATCAAGTACATTGACTTTTGTCTATTAGGAAATCAGAACAAATTTGGGGCTCAGGCTGTGGCTCTCTTCTTAACATGAGATCATGTTGCCGTTTGTTTAAATAGTAGCGGTAACTCTTATTGTAGCTCCCTAAATTATTTTTCAAGCACAGCACAAAGTGCTTGTCATGTTCACAGAGCCACTTGCTGCATCAGGATCCTGCCCCTGCAAACAAAAGGAATCCAGAAGGCACATTATATATGTTAACAGAGTGTCTTTGAGTGAGGGAGTGAGGTTGGCAATTATTCAATAGAATATATATTAAGAAGGGACTGCTGGCTGCTAGGGAACTACACAGTATTAAAACCCCACTCCATGGTATTACGGTAAAAGATATGACACTGAATACAACTTACTACTCACAGCAGACAGGGACTGTCGTGGTTTACAGTCTGTTAATTAATCTGATCTAAGATGGGAATGCAAAATGGTTTAATACGTTTTGAAAAATATGATATGTATTACATCTGGCAGCTGATGAGGAACTGTTTGATGAAGCATTTCTGCATGGCAAAGTGCTAACACATACTCTAATATGATGTCACACTGCAGTGTGTGACCCCTACTACGGCGGCTAGCTTCCTCCTGGGGGACCATGTCTACTTTTGCAGAAGGAAACTTATGAGAAAACACTTTTGTAACCATTTACAGCATGTCAGTAAAACAGTTGTGTTCAAGCTTTCCATGAGCCCACACACCATCTGTCCTGTTCTGTCTGAGCTCTGTAATCACCTTCCATGTCTAAGTCCCCTGGAGTCCTGGTTCTAGTTGCTAATACACCAATCATGAAAAATAATAATGAACAAATCTCTCTTTTTTTGGTTCTTTAGCCACTTCATTCTAGGTGTTGGGAAAATTCCTATGATGCCTGTTAAAATTCAGTGTATTTACCTTTCAGCCCAACTACCATCTGTCCAGAATAGTTTGTCAACCTTATCTCTCGTTCAGGCAAAGGACTTTATGATCTGCAGCTCTTCTGAGTAGGAGCTACTTCTGGATCACAGGTCATTGCACAGGAGGTAGCTGAGAGGAGAGGGGAACCTGAAGGCTGGGAGCAGTGGAGCTCAGGACCACTGGTTGCCAAGGAATGGAGGTGGAGGCAAACATCTCCAAGCATAAACCATAATGGGAGACATCAAACATCTCCAAGCATGAACCATAATGGGAGACGTTCCAAAGGACTTCATGAGGCCTGTGCAGTATTGAGACCCTTTCTGGGCTTAATATGGGGCTTCAAGTGTTGCCTAGATGCAACGTCATCTTTCCATATGGGGGTGAATTTCTTCCACTGAGTCTAACAATATATGGTTAGCACCTTCCCTGTTCTTCCCTCCTTCTGACATTGCTGCTTTGGCTGAGAGGGAGCCACCATTTAAGCGAAGAGGCTGATGCTCCTTTAGGATTTTGGCACTATTCACTTTGCCTCATCCATCCTGGCTCAAAAACTGGCTTCTCCCATTGTGTCCATGCATCACCTAATTGTCTCACCCTGAGACACAAATACTTGGAATGGTTGAGCATTAGACTAGAAAGGTGAATCAAGCTCATTGATTGCATGTCTTCACACCAGATCCTCTAGCTCTAGCTGGACTGTTGGGTCTTTTATAGAAAATACATTGAACTGCGCTGTGTAGTATGTGGATCTCATAGAAAGAAAAAATGGGAATGGGGCGGGTTGGAAAAGCAGTAGGAAATGGAGGGTGGTGAGAAAAAGAAGCAGTGAAAAGAAAGGAGAGAAGTCACTTGAACCCTCCAGTGTCTTAGCATCTCCTGTTATGCTTTGTCCTAGGAGCAACACAGCACAGTGAAAGGTGCCCTGCTGCATTACCTGCAAACAAGGACAATGGGATCTATCACTCATTTGCAATGATAAATCCATGGAAGGATCCCTTGCCCTCCAGCTCTGTCTCCTGCTTTGCCTTTGATGTTCATAATTCACTGCCTTCCATACCTTGCCCGACTGATAACAGCCACCATAGTCCGTGTCAAGCCACTTGTGCCCAGCCCAGGTCTTCCTGGTGGAAAGCTCCACTCTCTTCTGAGTCTGCTAAGCTTTGCAGAGAGTAAATTACAGCTAGGACCAACCTAGCTGGGTTCCCAGTTTGTCCAAGAGGGTCCTCACTGGGTCATCTGATAGAAATGTTTCCTGTGAACAAGAAGGGCCCCAGTGAGTCTCTGTTATAATGCTAGATGCACATACAACAAATGCATCCAGTGGGATGACAAGCTGTGCTAGCCAGTTCATTTCCTTCCAGTGTCTGTTCTTAGGTGCTAGAAACATCTGGTTGGACTAATTCCAATGGTAATCCACATTTGCTGCAGTGCAATTGCAGCAGACGTCAAACAAGCCTAATGCTAGTAAGAGGTAATGCTAGCCTCCAGTCCAAGCTTCTCAAATACAATATTCATTATTTGGAAAATAATACAGCAGCAGGGGTACTAAAATATCATCCCTCTTCTGTGGTTGGGAATAATCCCATCTCTAGTACCGATCTACTTCTGAATAGATGACTACTTTTGGATGGCCTTTTGGCCCAACTCCTTAGTCCCATTTGACACAGGAACTGAAGCCATCTGCAGAATAAGTACACACAATTCTCATTCTGAGTAACTCAAGAGCACTTGATGATGAGCTGGAAATATGTCATTTCCAGAAAATTGAAAGCAAGCTGAAGTGAGAATAGACACTCTCCATCCTCTTCCTTATTTTTTGCAGGCCCTGTGGTGCCCACAGCTGTAGAAATCATTTGTAGACCTCTCCATTGGAGATTCAGTTGTTAAAATCCCATGGATTTCATTGGGCCTGAACTGAGATTCGAGGCAGCGTGGTTGGCTAACAAGGCCCGTGGAGTGGAGGTTGGGGTGGTTTGGGGGTTTTGAAGTGACTGGACTGAGGGATTTGGCTCAGATCTCTCTCTTTTACAGACCCAAATGGTCCCACATCAGATACTGAGCAGATATCATTAAAAAATACTTGAACATTGGCCTACAATTGGCTTTGAACTGCAGGTTTAGAACATAAGCTCCTTGGGGCATGGACTATGTCATCTGGTAGGTCTGTGTACTGCTGGGCACACTGATGGCTCTCATTAATAGATATTAATGAATGCATGGTGTGGTGCTGGATATAGGAGCCAGTCAGGTCCATATAAACCAGGGTGTAAGAGCTGGCAAGGAAGAGCATATGTTCTGTGTGTGACGGATGTAGCTGGGAGCAGGCCAAAGGGATGGAAGAGGGTGTTGTCTTCTCTTAGCAGCTTCTTCCCAGTGATTGCTGTGCAATGCATAAAGACCAAAGAGGGGTAGCCCACATGGCCAGCCTCTGTAGGGTCCCAGAGGAAGACACTTCCCCTCCCCTTGGTGCCAGAACTCATTTGATTCTTTCAAGAGAGTCAGGGGAGAAAAACTGATGCATATTAAACAACCATTTTCCATCTAACTGAGCCCTGTGAAGAGGCTCTGGTCTCTATTTTGCAATAGCTCCATTTAAGAACATAAGATGACAGGGCTGTGTCACCGAATCCAGTCCCCTGCAATTGCAGACAACCAGTTACCAAGGGGACCCCAAAATCATGGGGAAACCCACCTCCGCGGCTTTAAGGGCATGCTCCCCAAAACACCAAGGACCACCTGCAATATGGCACAGCTAAAAGCAGGGGAGATGAGGACACTGCCAATACTTTGCCACTGCAGTGACAGCGAAGTAATTGGGTAATGTATACTCAGAGGATCCTCAGAAGACGACTTTGCCCTGTGCAGAAATCTCTACAGCCTTTGCCTTTCTGACCCCAGGTTTGGCCCTCGGTATGACCCTGAGCAGAAAAGCAAGACCCTCTAATCAAGAACTCCTGAGCTTTCCACTTTCCGCCAGGAGCACGAATACATCTCAGCCTTGGGATGATATTTTTTTAGCATGAAATCCTCTAAAATACAGGAACAAATTGAACCCACTATTTTAGAATTATGTAGAGAGAAAACTCCCTCCTTCCTACAAATGTACTTGGCCCCCAGAAATCGCAGTCTCTGCACTCATGATTGCAAAGCTGTGGGCCTGAGAAACCAGCTATGTGGAGCCTGGCTGTTTCTTTGCAGCAAATTAAAGGGAGGTAGTGGGGTATGTGTGGAGCGTTCATCAGTTTGGCTGGTCGGGGTGTTACTGGAGGTGGCTGCAATGGGTGTTTTTGCAGCCGTTGAATTGGAAGCTATTTTTCATTTGTTTGCTGGCTGTGCTGTTGGTGGCAGGGAGCCTGAGTGCCAGTGAACCTCAGCCAGACCCCCCAAGAGTGATTTATTCATTGCACAAACGCCGCAAACCCCTGGCAGGTCCTTGCGGGGGACCACCTATAGGTGCAAGACTCCAGCTTGCAAATGCTTCTGTCTCGGCTCGACAGTGACATCTCTCTGACAGTCAGAGAACGACCACCCTAAGGACATTACAATTCTTCCTAGCCCAGCCTTGCCCTGCAAATAATTCAGGCCTGATAAGAGTCATTCTTGTTCCAACAGCATACAGTTCCCTACCCACTGGACCATATCCTCAGCTGAAATTCCCTGATACCACAGGTATCAACCAGATGAGGATCTTTCCCTTTGCAATTTGAACCCCCTATTGCAGGGTAGAGGGAAGGCACAGGCTCAGTGCTAAGAATATTGCTTCCCAGGCAGGGGAGCTGCAGAGCACCAGTTTTATGGTCATATTTTAGGGTCATTTAATTGTTGCGTCATGATGCAGATTAAGGCAGATCGTGTTGGTTATTTAGAAGCAGCTCCTGAGACTTCTCTTGAGTCAATAGCAGCCCCAAGTCCTTGATATAACTTGATTTGCCAGGCCTAGTTCACACATGTGATTGTTCTCTTTTTGATTTGATCATTAGTTGAAAAAGACTGAATGCCACAGCCTGTGACCCCATGCAAACAGGATCAACATGAAAAAACAGTACACGCCAGACATAATGAAAATTCCCTGATGCACAGCGTAAAACTTGTATTTGCATAGTTGTATACACCTCCATAAATACAGAACAGGTAATCAGATGTTTGAATAAAAGTAATGCAATGCGGTGCTTTCATCTTCTGAAAATATTGAGTATATTGGCTCTTGTCCAGGAGAGAAGTGGGGCAAATTCTGGGCTGAGTGTCTTTTAATACCAGTTCTCCTCATCTCAACACTTCAACTTTAAGTAAAATCTGTATTTCTTATTGTAGCTGTACAAATTTTTTTTCAAGCAGAGCACCAGGCGCCTGTCACAGTCACAAGACTGCTCCGTACACCAGGACTGGTGCCCTGCAAACAAACAGAAATAGGAAAAGTGTGTGTCAGTAGAGGCTCTTTGAGTGGAAAGATGAACAGTGTTAGCAGTTGATAGAATATGGCCCACGAAATTATGGTAACGCATGTGTTGTTGAAGTATACTTAACACTACCTATATCAGCAGTGGCCTTAGGGCTGCTGGGGCACTGGGCAAGAGAGTCACTTGGGGCCCCTTAGAGGTATGTACTCAGGTAAACAATATTCACCTATCACAGTTGTATTGTGGATCTTTTAAATATTCTTTGGGGGAACTGGATAAATAGTCGAGTGTTAAAATGCAAATAGAGCCACTTCCTTGTAAAAACTTTACCCCACCACCAGAAAAATGTGGGCCTCTGGGTGGTAGCTCAGTTTGCCCCCCCCTAAGGCCACTACTGCCTGCATGTTAAACAGCCTGTTATCTATTACAGTTTCACAGGCCAGATCTGTGTGCATGTATAAATTGCATATTAATAAGTTGACTAAATGAGTTAAAAAGAACCGAAGAATGCCTACCAAATGTTGAAAGGGAAAATGGAAATTATACTCAACAACAACTTAAGTTATTTTTCTGAAGGAAACATTTCTGCATGGGAAAATGCCAGCATGTGCTCTAACATGACGTAAGTTTGTGATACCATAGTCCAGCAGCCAGCTTCCTCCTTGAGGAGCTTGTACACATTTGAACCCGGATACAAATGGAAAAAACACCCCCATCCTGGCTCTATTCACTGAACATCAGCAAAGAAAATAGCCGTGTTCAAGCTTCCAGCCAGACTGTAGTATACTGCATGCTATTTCTCCTGTTCTGTGCGTGCTCAGGAAAAAACTTTTCATCTCTAAGTCCCATGGAGCCCTGGTTTCTAATTGATACCACCATAATTAATCATTAATTAACACAAGTCTTTTTTTTTTCCCTTCTGTAGCCACTTGCTTCTAGGTGCTAGAAAAATTCCTGTCCCTGTTGGCTTGCCGGTCTTTCTAAATGCATGGTGCCTATGAGAATTCAGCATACTTCCCTTTCAAGCACAAATCTCAAATGTTAGCTGTTGTCACCCAGAAGCATTTGTCATGTTTTTTTCTGTGTACATCAATTTAAGCACCGAGCAAAGCTCACTGGTGAGCAGAGACTGGTGTAAATTTGTTTTATCAAATCCAGCAGTTAAGCATGTTTAGAAATTCATATTCAGTGAGCATGACTCTAAATAACCAGGGGAACTGAATGTGGTATGATACGCATGTTGAAGGTATTCAGAGACGTAAACCCCAGCTGGCCGAGAGTTTTTTAGGGAAGTGGGGGTTTTTTTGGCAAGTGCTGTTTCATTGAAAATACGATCATTTACAACAAAGCATGTCAATTAATTTCCCATCTGAAAAACGAAAGTCTTGAAGTAGTTGACATGCTATTTTGACCTCTGTAAAAATGCAAACAGTTCTTTTTGAGGTTGGAGAGCTATGTTGTATGTCTGCTGCCTCTACTAGTGTCTGTTCACAATGCACCTGCACATCTCTCCAGCTTAACTCCCATGTAGATCCAGCTCTGTCAGACCCTCTTACTGCCACCTCCCAGATCATCCTGTGGGCTTCTCTTGCTACCCTTGTCACAGCAAATAGGATTTATGCTTCTCTTCTCTTTTCCTGTTACTGCGACTCAGTGTGGGGCTTTCACAGCTACCTTTGCATTGGAATTCTGATCCAAGAAGAAATGTTAAGACACATTTCCTTATAATCAGTGAAGCCTGACTTCAGAAAACATTACAATTCAGGACTGCACTTAAGTGCACTCTTAAAGTCGACCATGTACTTAAGGACACCTTTAAGGCCTGAATCCCCCCTGGTTAAGCTAGTGACTGCCAGTGACCTATTTTCATATTCCTCATGCATCAGCAAAAAACTCTGGCTTGCTGGGCTCCAGATACAGACTTTAAAAAGGCAAAAGGCAAAGCAGTCTGCTGATCTAGGAGCAGAAACAAACCCAAATGTGCATCTTGCTAACCAGCAGCCAACTCACCACATAATACTGATCCATGTGAGTAGTAGTACTTATAGCTCACTATTTTGGCACAACAGCCATAATACTTCAGCCGTTGATAGCAGGAGTCATGAATTTCGCAGCATCTGGGGAGAAGCAAGACTTTAGCAGTGAGACATATAGGAGAGATAGGTTTAAAACACAAGTCAAAAAACCCTCTATTGACTCTTCACCAAAGTACACAAAAAGGATGTGTGTTTTGGTGCCGTGGCCAGGATTCTCCTCGCTTCCATTGGTGTAAATCAGGAACAACAGGGTGAAGTACAGTGGTTTAGCTTCTTAGTTTGATTTACACATGTGTGCATAAATGTGCATGCACACACACACTCCCAACTATGAAGGCTACCCAAAATAAGCTGAGCACCCAAGGAAAGTGCAGCTATTATGTTTGTTCTCTTGGTGTCCTTCAGGCAAGTTTGCAGCACACGTTTCAGGCATCTCCCCCGATACCTTGCACAGAAGTTTCTGTGTTGCCGAGTCCTTATTGAAATACCCAATGCATTGAAAACTGACCTGAAAATCCAAAATACCTTTGCCAGAGACAGGCTGGCAGACAGATGTTCTAATGATGGCGTTTCCCTCTCTTAACCCTTCACACCACTATGGAAATCCAGAGGTTTTGACTTCAGTAGAGCAATGCCCATTTACACTATCTAAGAGTTGGGCCCATTGCATTTACATGATGGTTAGCACTTTTGGGTAAATATAGATGTGGGTTACAATCTTCAGCATCACAAACTTTGATTTCTAGCAATGCAATCAGTGAGAGCTAAGGGCCTAAACACCTTCCAAAATGTGGCCCTTAATCACTTCATGAGACATTTTTCAAGGGATTTAGGATCCCAAGAGACAGGTGGATGCTTAGGGGGATTAAAAAGAAGTGCCTACCACTGTTTGATTTCCATGAGAGAGAAGCGTCTAGTCACCTTTGAGAATCCCACAAGGTACCTATGAATATCACTAAAAATCTGCCCTTAGGACCTTTAAATAATGTGATTGCTCACTAATGTTTCCAGCAGGGTTTCCAAAGACACTTACTTACCTGTCTGTGGCATCTTTTGGACGTCCTTTGCCACCCAAACCGCAGTAGCAGCCATAGAAAGCATAAGCCAGGATGGCATTTTTCCCAGTGACTTCTTTAATCATACTCTGAAGCTGCCACATACTCCCATGTGCCACGGTCACGCCTGTTAAACAGCAGAAGGGAACTTCAGCATTGGGAGGGGAGATATCACTTCTTCCTCTGCTTTACATTAAATCACTTTATGAGCTCTTTGGGACTATGTTTCCTTTTGCTTCACCATCTTTTAGATGCCACCAGGCCCCATCACCTCACATGCCTCCTTTTACTTGTGTAAATAGGGATCATCTCCATTGCTGTTAGTCTTGTTGCATGTCTCACGGAAGCAAGAGATGAGTGGCACCTTTTGCAACTTTTCTCCCTAATGCGCAAGTAGGGAGGACCGGTCCTGTGGGCCAAAAGACTACCAGCAGAAGTAGTTTAAATCACTGGCTACGTCTCGCTTGTTCTGGTGCTCATTCCTTTCCCACCCACTATCACACGGAGCCCAACACCACCTCTCATTTTACTAGCTCTGACAGCCAGAACAATCTCCACCTGAGCTACCACAGACTATAAACTGCAACTTATTTTAGGGAACTATGAGCACACATTTTCCCTTGGCAAACTGCATCATCAGTTGAGGCCGCCTTCTCCCTCTTAAAGAACATGCGGGCCACCAGGATGGGTCCACTGGATGTTGCATGGGTCTGGCTACCTCATGCAGGGGAATTTAACTTACCGGTCGGACTCCCTGCCTTCAGAAAGAGTCTGACCACACCACTAATGGCATTGGGCTAATAATGCAGCTTAAAGGAGAATTTCACCCATGTCTATTGAATTTGGAAGCAGGTGTTGTGGCAAGTTACTATACTTTTCAGACAGCTTTTAGGCAAAAGTAATTGGAGAAGGATAAGGAATTAGTGGGGCCGATTCTGATCTTCCTGATTTAACAGTGATATAATCCTACTAGCATCAAGGGATTGACACCTTTTTTTGCACCACTTGAAGTGAGGTCAGGAACTGGCCCAGTGAATTTACTGGACACTTACCAAAAACAAGTATGGTGAGTGCAAAGAGATGCTTCATGTTTCTTCAGGCCCTGGAAAAAGAAACAAGTACATGCTGAGCTAGCATTCATTCAGGCAAAGGACTGAATGACAAACTGTTCTCCTGAGTAAGCGGGCAGTTTTGGTCATTACACAGGAAGCAACCGAAAGGCTTGCTTGAATGCTGGGAGCAGTGGAGCTTACTAACACGGATCCAAGACATCGCGGTGCAGCTTTAGCCTCCAAGCTTAAATCATGATGGGCAGCATTCAAAAGGATGGCATGAGACCTGGGCTGCTCTTAGATTCTCTCTGGGTTTTTGTGAGACTTCAGCATTGTATCAATCCTCAGCATAGCATCAGCTCAGTGTGTGGGGGTGAATCTAACAAGATAGGGTTAGCACTTTCCATGTCGTCTCCCTTCTGGTAATGTGCTTTGTGGTGGTGGCTGGGAAAGGAGACAGCTCAGATGTGAAGAGGCTGATGTCCCTCTAGACCTTTGGCACAGTTCCTGGGAATGGGATCTATTACTTTAGAGCAAAGGTGGATCAGCAGGCAAAGACTTCACTCTCTGGCTCTGTCTCCAATGCTCATGCTGCACTGCCTTCCTCACCTTGCCTGAAGCCAGGGCAGCCTCTGCCAGGCCACTTGTGCCCACCCCAGATCTTCTTTGCTCCCTAGGATGTTGCCTTTAAGACTTCCTTGCAGCTGAGAAAAGGCTTCGACTGGTTCCAGTTTGGGATCATCTGATAGACATTCTCCCCATGGACCTCAAAGGCCCCAGGCAGGTTCTCAGCTGTGGGGCTGGATGCATCCAAAGGGATGAGGGACTCTGCTAACCAGTTAACACCATTTTGATGCCCATTCTTAGGTGCTAGATGCATTGGGCCTGTGTAATCCCCACTGGTTGCAGTGTGGTTGTACCAGGGGGCAACCAAGCCCAGTGCCAGTAATGAGTGACCCGTCTGCTAACCTCCGGCTACAACTTCTCAGGTGTAGTATTAGCCATTTGGAAAGGAATTGAACAATAGTAGTAAAATACCATTGACTGGTCTTTACTCACCTCTTCTGGGGCTGGGGTAATCACTGCAGCTCCTTCTAATTCCCAATCTAACAGATTTGGTTTATATAGACAGATCTGTTTCCTCCCCAACCCATAGTGGTGCTGAGTGGCCACTATTTAATACATATGTTTAACAGATCATCTGGTGACTGGGTTTTTCTGCAAACGAGAATTTCTCCTTTTTTAGGAACCTATTCTCCTTTTCTAGAAAACAAAAGTATTTCCCTTGATCTACAACAAGGTATCTGTTTCCCATGCCCAACTGTTCTCTGGTGGCCGATCTGCAAAGAGTCCATAAGTCAGGCAGTAATTGTACAATGAAGCGTTTTCCCGCACTGAATTCTGTTCATCTCAGACCCAAACCAACCCCAGTTGATATCAGCCTGGACACTGGCACTGGTTTGAAGGCCATTAGAGCAGACCCCTGAAAAGGAAGATAAAGGAAGGGTGGCTGATGATTAGCCCTCTTGCTATTAAGGTTGGGGTCCTCCATGGGATCCATGTCTTGAAACACCCTTACCTACCTGGAGATCACTTGGCACTTATGCAAGGCTGTGTTTTGAAGAAGCTCTACTGTCTAATTATACCTCAATAGATGGCTGCTATTTAAAGGGCTTTTGCCCCAACTCCTTACAGTTATGACACAGGAACTGAAGCCTTCTGCCCATCTCAGGACCTGGGTGGGAGGATGACCTGAAGAAGGGCATGGGAATTCATCTGGGGAAGGGCACAATACATGATGCCTGATAGCTTAGAATCACTGAATCATAGAAAATGAGGGTTCGAAGGATGTCAGGAGGTCACCCACCTTCTCAAAGCAGGGCCATCCCCAAGGGGATCATCCCAAACATGGCTTTGTCTATCTGGGTCTTAAAAACCTCTAAAGATGGAGAGTTCACAACCTCTCTGGGTAACCTGTTCCGGTGTTTTACTACCCTCCTAGTGAGAAAGTTTTTTTCTAATATCTAACCTAAACTTCCCTTGCCACAACCTGAGCCCATTGCTCCTTGTTCTGTCACCTGCCACCACTGAGAACAGTCCAGCTCCGTCCTGTTTGCAACCACCCTTCAGATAGTTAAAGGTTGTTATTAAATCCCCTCTCAGTCTTCTTTTCTCTAGACTAAATAAGCTTGTCCAACTCTTCTCCTGACTATACTGGTAAAAGATATCATAAAAATCCCTCACTTTTCATACACCTTGTGGACCATTATGGCCGCAAAACACTCCAACCCTTTGACTACATGCAAATATGTCATCTGTAACAATTAGCAGAAAAGCCAAAGTGAGAAGAGCCCCTTCTTGTTCTCTTACTAATTTCAACCAAGCCCAGTGGTTGCAAGAACCGTAGAAAATATTTCTGGAACTCCTCGTTGTCATTGTCTGGGCCTCAGACAATAGGATTTCCCTCAGCTCAGACCAGAAGTATGGACTTCCCTCTTTAATTGCATGGCAAAGTATGCACCCAAGGCCAATGATATCCTGAATGCCCCAACACAGCTCAGGCTGAGACAGCAGATGGAGATGGAGAAGTTCTGTAGCTGACTCTTATTATTATGGTGAGAATACATTTTGATGCTCAAGGACCTAGGTCTGAAATGTGAGAGTCTCGTATTATTTACAATAGCACTGAGAGGCTTTTTTCCCCATTGGAAATCAAGGCTCCATTCTGTTTGGTGCTGTACGTACATATAGTAGAAGACTGCCTTTCCATAGACAGGACAGACAAAAGTTTCCCTCTTGGTTACCAGTGCTTTCCTGCTAGCCCATGGAAGGAATGCAGGAGATACAGATATTTGGCAGGGGTATAAATTGAAAGACTTAAGCCCTTTGTGCCCCACTGTATTGCCTGTAGGACCAGTTGTGTGAACCCAGTCCCGCTTAGGGAGTCACACTGGGCCAGAGCAATAGCTTTGGTACTGCTGTTGGGGTGTAAAAGGCCTTTAAGGGGCTTCAGAAAATTCCCCAGCACATCTGGATTTATACTGCATCCTGGTTTCTGTAGGAGATGGGGAAAGGTTGTGATGAGGTGGGTCGAATCTGGAATGGGCTTTCAAGGGAGGTGGTGCTGTCCCCTACCCTGGGGGTCTTCAACAGGAAACTGGGCAAGCACCTGGCTGGGGTCGTCTGACCCCAGGGCTCTTTCCTGCCCAGGGCAGGGGGTTGGGCTCGATGACCTACTGATGTCCCTTCTGATCCTAACATCTATGAATCTATGTTTGCTAGATTGGAAGGAGGAGGAACCAGACCATCCACTACTCCGGTCTATCCTTCACCAGTAAAATGGACCTCAAGGTCCCTTCTTGGCCACCGCCAGAGAGGTGACTTTCACCCAATACATTCCATCACAGTCAGGACATATTTTCCCCATGAGTCTCTATATTCTCTCTCCCTTTTTTCCCCTCCTCCCCTTAAAGAAAGATCTCCCAAGGGTTCCAGCTGTGCCATTATTAATATTATTGTTGTCACATCAAGATGGAGGGCAGGGCTCTGACCTGGCTGAACAGCTAATCAGGCACACCAAGGGGAAGCCTTCTCTCTGTGCTCACACCAGGAAGCCCTAAGACACTGGTGATCATTTTCCAAATGCTTCTTATCAGTTGAAACCCAGCGATATCACTGCCCATTGGATGGGTCTGCACAGAGAGACCTTTGTTTGGAAGCTCCACAGGCGCCAGCACAGGGGACTTCCTCCTGCTCATTGCAAAACAGGTTTCTGTGAAACAAAGCAAAAAGAAGTCTGCCTGGGTCTGTGCTATAAGTTCTTAGTTATTTATTTCACATTTACCCTATGGTTTGCATATATACATCAAGGGGTAGATCCTCAGTTGGCATGTATCAGCAGAGCTAGAGGAAGCTGCAGTATTGCTATGTGAGAGCCACCCTTTCTTCCGGTTGCAAGCAGGACAAACCCGGGAGCCTGCGAGATACGGTTTACTTCTAGGGAAAGCCATGTCCTGTAAAGGGCTCTGCTTCCAAGTGCCAGTGTCAATACCCATCGGTGAGAATAAAGAGGATGGCATGGATTTCAGGCGCTCTGCCCTGTCTATCACTGTGCAGCTGGAGAGACTGAGGAACATGCTCCAGAAAGCTTATTTCCAAGTGCATGACACTCCATCCTGCTGGCTTAAAGTCTTTAAACTCACTTTCCATCCCAGCTTGTTTTCATTCTCTTTTAGGCCCTGTATCCACATTTTCACTGCTCTTGGATGATAAGGTCGGAGGGGACTAGAAATGGTCACCACTGACCTCCCATAGAATTTCACCTAGAAATTCCTGCATTGAACACACCAGCTTGTGGCAGAGCGAACTGTTGGAAAGACCAGCTGGGCCCAGCTGATAAATTCAAAGGAAAGACACCCAATGGAAGATGGATGAGATGAGGCACTTGGCTATATCTGAGTGCCTTGCTCAGCCTCCAGAAGAAGACTTTCCACTGGCTCCTTTGGTCTGGGGACTTTCCTGCAATCAAGTAGGTTTCATCATTGGGAAAGTTCCTTCATATTCATTTGAAACTCTCCCTTGTTCATTTTCTCCTGCTTCTCAGTCCAAAGCAGTGCTACTACTTTTCCACCTGTGGCCACAAGAATGTGTGAATTAAACATGATTAGCCTGAGTGTTGGCAAAGACCTGGCGCAGTCATCATGTAGATGTGCTGGAGTCAGCTAAGGGAGCAGGGGAGAGTCCCAGACTGTTTGGGCTGGTGTAACCACAGGGAAATACATTTATATTTCAAAGCAGAACCTGTAAGAGGTGACTGGAATACCTGTTAAGAGACAAACACACTGAATGCATGGGTGGTGAGAGGTATGCTATACATGAAAAGCATGCTATGGTCACTCATACCCTCATTGCCATGCATGTGCATTTTCACAGACGTGCATTTTGCACATTGGCTTCTATTCTACTCAGGAGAGCACATAAAACACCAGCAGACTCTCCCTATTCCCGAAGAAGGGTGTTTGTACCCAAAAGCTTGCAAAGAACAATTTTTCCAATTATTTCGTTGGTCTAATAAAAAATATCACATCTACCCAAAGAGCCTTGTCTGCTATGGTCAAGACACCTGAGGGGGAGAAGGAGGTATAGGTTTGCCCAGAAGGACTTTCTGAATACCTGGATGTAAGGAGACACTTTCCCCTTCTGGATTAAGTAAGACTTATGCAAGGTTTTCTGTTGGGTTTTTTTGGTTTATTATATTGCGTTCTAAGTTAGACTAAGTTGTGTCACCGTGTCTTACAGGGCTGTCACTGTGTCTTACAGGGCTGTGTCTTAACTTAGGCAAACTTTTTCCTGATGTTCTTTGTCATGTGCTTGAAGTGGCAAATTGCTGTGTTCAATAAATGCTCCCTTCAGAGAATGGACTATTCTTTTTTAAGCAGTTATGAATTCAGTGCCACTACCCATAGTGTAATATTAAGTCCGGTAACAGTGGGTTTACTTGAGGACACAGTTTCATAGGCCAAATGCACAGACCAGCTGACGGTGTGTGTGACTCATGGGAGAATGATTTACAGGGTAAGTTAAATATCAGGAAATGGAATAAAATATTGAAAGCTTCTAACTCACCCTCAGATTTTTCAAGCCTCATTTGTGCTTTACATCAAGCCAAGTGGACTTCATTAGATTGATATGTTACCAGCAAATATGTGTCTGGCTTGGTTACATTTTTGCTGGCAAAATTCATCATATGTAATTTGAATGCCAGCTCCCCCCTTAGATATTGCCAAACTTAATTTCTTTAATAGAAATAAATGAAAATGGCACTGAAAGATGATTTTCTACTGGCCTCTAGGGCAAATCCATCCCTGATGTAATTTCGCTTGGTAAATCAGGAATTAATTTATCACCGCGCCTTTACTCCCAAAATGCCTTTACTCCAGTTGGCCTGGAAAAAGATTACTGCTAAGGTTTTGTATAACA
This sequence comes from Crocodylus porosus, assembly GCF_001723895.1. NCBI lineage: Eukaryota > Metazoa > Chordata > Crocodylia > Crocodylidae > Crocodylus > Crocodylus porosus. The sequence continues at coordinate 12,567,558 of NW_017728926.1, forward strand.
AGGATTTTGCAACTGGTTCCCTGCACCATTGCAAAGAGAGTTCGGGACACTCTTTTAACTGTTTGAAAAAATGTGTGCTGATAACCAAAATGCTGTCAAGTACTTTTTGTACTACTTTGTGTCTTGTAAAAGAATAATAAAGACCACAAAGCCATTTGAATGGTCAACCTTACCAGTTGGTTTAAGAGCTCACCAGGCTGGGAGAATCAGACAATTCAGAATAAATTGTCATAACTTTTTATTTCCCTCCTTGCTTAGCTAGTGTGCTGACTTACCTTCTTTCCCTGGAGGACTGTGTTGACCTGTGTGTTTTTGGAGTGAGACAGTAGACCTGGAAGCTGACAGCTGAATTGCAACCTTCTTGGCAGCAGTGTGAGATGGGGAAAGATGCTGATTCCTAGGTTAGGATATGGCTGTAGCTGTAACAGCTCATTTCTAGGTCCCAAAGATCCTCTCAATCCTTCAGGTAAGCCAGGATTTGGGATTTCTATGCAAAGACAGCAAACCATTCAGAGAAACCCACTACACTTCCATGGTTCCCACAGGGATAGGAAAAGGCTTAGCATTTCAGCTTTTAAAAAACTTTCTTCAAGCTGGACCTCAAAGATTCAAGAGTCCCAGGGGTATTTACTGCTCCATGGGCGTCGCAAGCCCTTTGAGGAGGATGAAGTTCTGGAGTGGAGGATCTCTGATGGTGGTAGCAGTGTGATCCTCCTCACCAAGCTAATGAGATAGAGAGCCTAGACTGCTCTGCTCTTCCCGTGAGCGCACCACTGTTCTTCGCCTCTGAAGAGTGACTTGTATAAACCAGGAAAAGGCATGCTGTCAAGAAGCCAAGGGACTAAGGATTTGGGTCCTCTTCATGTGACTGGGAAATAATGTTATGTGACAAACTGAGAGAAGGTGTCATTGCCTAAGGCGACCTCAACTATGCACTTGCCAAGCACCAGGCACATTGCAGCAGCAACTCTTGCTTGTTTCCCTGGAGGGGTGGGTTTTCTTAGCCCTTAGCAGCAGTTCTGCAGTGCCCTGGTGAGGCGACCCTCTCCGACTCCTCTGCCTGATTTCTTCTTGCTGTCAGATGAGACTGATCTTTTGCTGTGTACTGGGCAGCCCCTCGTGGGTCCCAGCTGTTTTTTTTAAAAAGGTTTAGACAAGCCAATCCCTTTGGTTCTGCTCCGGGCACGAATTATTTGGCATTACTGAGCAGGGAGTCCTTTTTTATTTATTAGTATTTATTTGGTTTGATTTCTGAATGCAAAATGTATTTATTCTGGATCTGGTGGCAATACATTCACCAAAGTAACATGGGACAAGACAATGCAAGAGACAACAACAGAGCAAGGAAAATATAAATATCAGCCAAGTAATTACGGTCAGCTTCATGATTAAAAAACAATAACCTTTCAATGAAGGCCTGACTAGAGTCTTCCCAACAACTTCAGTGGGGTTTGGAAATATGTGGACAATCAAGGGATCAAAACCATACCAAGTGAAATCATGCCTCATCTGATACCAGTGCAAAAATCCTCTGGTGGAGGCAGGAGTTTACCCATTCACTTACCAGTGTGCCCCACTTACCAAGCCTGTATTGGTATTCCCAAGGACCCTTGTGCTTGCTACTTATAGACTTGCACACACTCTCATTTTAGGTACTGATGCCAGGGGTATGTGGTACAGAAGGGCAGAGACAGCACTTCAAGGATGTCCTCAAGGCCAGCTTGAAAAAACGCAGAGTGCGAATTAAGGGGAAGCTCAGGGGGGACACATAAGAGATGAGAGCCCTCCTGTAAGATTTGACAATCATAACCTAGAGGTGTCTCCAGTTGGATTGCTCCTTTGCTTAGGTGGACTTGGTAATCAATGAACCAGTTTAAATTTTTGCAGACCCCCGCAAGATTCAAAGTGTAATTCATACCCCGGTAACATGGACATCAACTAACTCATGGGAGATGACTATTGCCCAGGACTGCTCCAAATGGAGGAAGAGTCTGCTGCAAGGATCTCAGTTCTTTGAAACCTTACCATGACAGCAGGAGACAGACGAATGCAAGAACCAGTGTGTCATAGACTGAATCAAGACTCCAGAGCCACCCACCGTGCATGGAAGCCGGTGACTTAGTCACAACAGAGTCTGTCGCTCCTGGATTGACCTCGTCACCCAGCTTTGGACCCACAGATAAAGCAGTCATGGAAGACAATCAACCTCAACTGCGAGGGATTGCTGATATATGGGACAATGGCTGATGATATCAATAGAGAATTATAGGCCCTGCTGTAGAGTGGGGCTGAGGAGTGTCAGAGAGGGGCAGCTGGAAGGACAGAGGTTGAGGACCAGAGGAGAGGTTGCTGGGTGGAAGAGAGAGGTAGAAATGTTCAGTGTGATTCTTCTCCTTGCTGAGTCCAATGGACAGTGTTGGAGACGGTGTGCACTGCCCATCTTTGCACCCTCCAGCCCCCTCTGGGTTGAGAGCACAGTAGAGTCTGGATGGTTCTTGGTGTGAAGTCCTGCAGCTCTCACAAAGATGAGGGTTTGCCAACCAGCTGGGTGTCATATACAGCCGCAAGAAACACCCATGTGGCTGCTAATGTACTTCGACCATTTGCTATAGGCCTGTAGAAAGGAAAGGGCAGTGCTGCTGAGTGACTCGGCTGCCCCTCTCCCTCAGAAGCTGCTGGCATTGCTGGTAGTGTCCACACCAAAGACTTTAGCCTGGAGCTATTCCAAGACTCAGGAAGCATTTCCCAGGGTCTTGTGTGATCTCTTGTATTTGCAGCTGGTGGGATCTATCGGAGCTGCTCTGGCTGCAGCAGTGCCGTGACACCATGGTCTGTCTCTTCCTCAGGTTTCTGCAGACATGTGGAAACCTTGGCAATCATGGCAGTCAGTGCTGACCCCTACGAACCCTGTGCCCCATCCATCACTCACTACCACTGGTGGGCAGAGCAGGTGGCGCCTGTCAGCACAGCAACAGCAGCCATGCTAGAGACCGCGGGAGCTGCTTGAGTCATCTGCTTTAAGCCTGTATGATGAACATACCAAAATATGGACTTGGATGGATCCAAGTACAGACTGGCAATATTGCCGAGATTGTGGAAATATTTTGATGTCAAGCAAACAGCTGGGATTCAGAAAACAGGGCCAGCAGATCAGTTGTGTGCAGCGTATCCTGGCACCTTGCAGTCATCGACACATTTTTCTTTACAACTCACAACAGCCCTGTGACGTAGGCCACTGCCAGGATCCTCGCCTTACAAAGGCTGAAACGTGGCACAGAGACTAAGTGAATTGCCTAGATTATACAGAAAATCTGTGACAGCAGGGGATAGAAACTGTCACCTGAGCTCGGCAGCTTGAACACTAGGTTGTCCTCTCTCCCTGCACTGAGTTAGATCCAACGTGTGTGTGATCTGGGCTTTATGCAGCTCTGCCTGTCTTGACCTCTCCACACCTGCGGCAAAGGGTCAGGGGTAGGACATTGCTGGAGGCAAACTCTTTCCCTGAAAAGCTCTCTCCACTCTTTTGCAGTTTTGACCATTGCCTATTTGCAAGTGCCCTGGCTGTGGAAGGACTTGGAGCTAAAGTTATTCGGGGGGAACAGATCTCTTAGTTGCACAGCAATGGCTGTTCCCTATGGAAAACTCCTGGAGTGCAGTCCAGCCAGGAATAACACTGAGGCATGGAAAGTGCTGACTTCCTTTCTCTGCTAGACGCTGAAAAATGGAAGACAAGGCTATGGTGTCATCCACATCCCCAGCTGCTCTGTGTTGGCAAGGCTCCCTCTGTGTTCAAGTTCATCTTATTCTCGCTCAGGGTCAGGTAGGTACAGCCTAAGCTGTATATTGCAAAAGCCCTGATGAGTAGGATAGTCCCTTTGCACCAGGTGCTGCACGAACTTTTTGTTTCCTGGGTGTGACTATTTGTGTGTTCAGGTGAAATGCAGAAAAGGCTGAGTTCTTTGGTCTCTGAGATGACCAACACATTTCATTATCAGTGTCAGTGTGAGAATCTCCACTCCAGCACTGCCCCTGTGTGTGGGAGCCTCTACGGCCATGCCCCCAGACCCTGGCAGTGTGTCTGTCTGCATGCGGGAATGCCCTCCTGGCAGACTCCTGACCAGATTCTTACTGGGGAGAGAAGATACAGTGGCGGTGTGAGCATTTACATAGGTGAGGGGTCTCTATGCAGAGATGGAGGTATTTCAGTGGTGAGTGGAGTGAACCTTATATACAGATCTGAATGTTGTGGCTCTGGCTCCTATGCAGAGCAAAAGGGCTTCCCTGTATGATGGGAGTTTTAATTTCTGTATCCAACCCTCCACATTCTTCCTCTTGATCCCCTCTTCTCTGTCCCTTGGCCTGGATGTCAGAGAAGTGGAGGGCCTAAGCCACAGAGAGAGTCGGCATGCGACCAGCAACTCATCCACTCCCAACTTTCTACTTCGGCTTGTTACTGCTACTAAAGACAGCGAGGAGACTGTTGTATTTTTCAGTCTTCCAGGAAACACTGAAGGGCTTTCAGCTGCAATCTCTTTATTTTTATCCCAGCTGGAAGCCAAGACAAGTAGGAAAGGAAGAAAAAGCTGAGAAACAAAAGCTGGTGCCCCTCCAGGGAGGGTGAGTTACGCATATTGGAGATATCAGACTACAAGAGGGGCTCCATTTTCCCTTATGGTTATTTAGACATGATTCCCAGGGACGGCTCCTGGTCTGGGCTGAAAGGATGGCTCCAAAGAGAATCCTTGGCAGGGTCCAGACTCAGGTCTTCCTTGTTTAAATTTCTCCCTTAGAAATGAACAAAACGAATCACCAGCTACAAAGCAGCCTGTCTCCTACTCCTCCTCAGCAGGTGAGTTTCTTTCTTCCGCACTTCTTACTTGGATAGAAGAGGTAGGACTTCTTGTAAGTTCTCAGAGTGCTCTTGAAGCATAAGGCAGCTGCCCGGTCACATTTGCAAACTTCTCTTTTGCAGGAGTTGGGGGCATTGACTAGAAGAAACAGACACACAACGACCTTTAGCAGCTCTGCTCACATGGCCATCATCACCTCTGTCACTGTGCAGTTCTGCGACCAGAGTCAGGCTTCCAGCATACACAGACTAGCAAATGTTCCCACAGAGTATTCAGATCTGTGGATCAGCCACCACAAATGTACCTTGTGGTACAGATTTGTAGGGGCACAGGCAACCCAGTTAGGTGGAGATCCCTGCTAATCCCAGTCCTAGCAGTTTAGGGATTGGGAACCACTCCTCTCTGACACAGGTGGAGCAAATTACTTGGAGCAGTAAACTGATTCTGCTCATTGGGTGTGTCTACACGTGCAAGTAGTACGAATGAATATATACTCCAGCTCAATCTGAGTAAACTAATCCCGATGTCACTGTCTACATGTGTGTTTAAGCACAGTAATTTACTGTGCTGCTGGATACCACTTTTATCTGATGGGACTACCCAGCAGCACAGTAAATTAGTTTACTGTGCCCTAATTGCCATGCACATGTAGATGGTGACAATTTAATATTCAGCAAATAAGTTTGCTGTGCAATAAAACATTGAGATGTAAATGTATGGTGCAAAGCTGACTCCTAGTGGAGCGTTAGCTTGACACTGCAATAGTTGTGGATGGCAGGCAGACATCTAGATCTAATCTAATCCGAGGATCTGTCTATCGTGGAGTTGGCAGCATGTAGAATGTCACTTTATTAAGCAGCATCTGTCTTGTTCCTTTTGCAATACAATCCCCCCTACAGTCCACTTGCTGCTTTTGCTAGTCAGCTGCACAGCCCATGTAACTGAACTCCAGATACATCACAACATCCTGCCCCCATGATAATGTAGCTCTGGATTCTCACTTGCTCTCAACTGTCAAGCAAGAGTAGCAAGAAAAAGAGATACAAGAGGCCAAAACTGAGTCACAGATTTCCCGGTGAACACATTCGTCGTTTCTACAAAACAGTATATGCACTTGTGTGTATAACTTGTGTGTATAACCCTATGTGTACCTATCAGTCAGCTTAGTTCTTTATACTATATATCTGTCACCATGTATATATATCAGTGGGACAGACAGATGGAGAGACAGATAATGGTTGATTCTTGAATTTGGGATAGCACCTATACCCAATTATCAATGAGTCTAGGGGAAAAGAGTGACCCTCTGTCAATACTAAAGGCCAGGATGGTTTGGGCAACAGCATCCTTACGTAGCCAGCTGGCTTTCCTTTCCCACGTAGGTCAAGGAACGGTGTTAAATTAGTGCCTGCCATGCACGCAGCTTGCATCGAGCTCTGAGCTGGCCAGAAATGATCAGCCATTAATTGCCAAGATCCTATAAGTTTGATTGTCTGTTAAAAAGCAGGTGGGCAGTGCTGGAGCCCACATTGACTGCATACTGTAAGTAGTTGGACTACATTTAGTCTAGCCCTTGGAATAATTTCCCCACTTTTGGACCTTCCTGGCTTTGATCCAGTCAAAGAAACTGCAGTACAATTGGTCTATGGAAGAGAAAAATACTCACGGCAGGTGATGTTTCCTTTGCTGATTCTCTGCTTATACCAAATAATTACAGGGCTTTTACACCCCCTTTGCTTAGCCCTCCTGTAGCAGCAGTCATGGGCATAGCAGCACCTTGAGGGAGAACCCACATTGCAGTCAGGCCCTGGTTACAAGGGCTGAGAATCCCCCCTGGATTATACACAGAAGAGAATGTCTATATTGGACTCTCCTTACTTGTGCAAACTTCCATTCATCTGGCCCCTGCTCCCCCTGACTGGGCTAAAAACTTATTTTAAGGAACTGTGCTTTGCCTGTTAATGCAACATTAACTCCAAAGACAACCATAATCCACATGCCTTCCTACCCAGACACATGCATACCCAAATATGCTGAGCAAACCTTTATTCAGTGCCGTCTTATAAGTATCTAATGATGGACATATAAAGGGCTTTACACAAATACACACCTTAACTCCCATCATCACCGATCCTTTTCTGGTGGACTTTCCCAGGCTGTCAGCAAAGCATCCATTTTTCTAAAGACAGTTACGTTTGTGTGCCTGAATAGGACTGTGAATTACCAGGACTAGCAGACTGCAGCCCGCACTAGGTAATAATGGGCAATTACAAAATAATCTGCATACCTTCCTGATGCTAGGTATGTGATAGTCATCTCATGCCCCTAAGCATGTTGTCTGCAGCCACTTAAAATGATGGTGCTCCTGGTACTACTCACCTATCAGTAGCATCCACTGGAGTTCCCTTTCCACCTAGTCCACAGAAACATCCATAGTTATTATAGGACAGTAAAGCATTTTTCCCAGTTGTGGCTTTGATCATTTTCCCAAATTGTATGGCATTCCCATGCGCCAGAACCACATCTTCAAAAGAACAAAGGGGAATAGTAAATTTAGCAGCAAAGGGAAGCAATCCCTGAAAAGGATTGAGGCTGATGTTCAAAATGGAAGTATTACAGAGAAATTATCAAGTTTAAAAAAATGCCCCCAAGCAGCAGCATAAGGTGTGTTTAATTGCCAACAAACACAAGCTTCATCCATCTGTTTTCTCTTCACTCTTCTCCCAGGACATGAGTTCAAGACTCTCCTAGTAGCTGTTGTTGATAGCATATAAAATAAACAGCTTGGTGCTCTGTTTTAAGTGCATGTGATAGGGCTGGAGTGGTGTTGTAGCTGCGATGGTCCAGGAAATGTGATGTTATCGATGGTTGCAGGGGAAACACAAAACCCTGAACTCAAGAATTGGCTGTGAAAGGGAATTTACTACTTTCCGTGGATATTTATTTTAATAACTCTACAAGCCATGAGGTTCTTAGTGACAATTTTGAGGAAAAGCTTTGCCCCTCTCTGGAAATTTTCCAGAGGCATGAGTATAGACTGGAGAGCCATGAAGGTTGACACTAGCTCTGCTGTATGGGCCTCAGACCAGTATTGAGTACCCAGCTCCCACTGAATTTAACTGCAGTTATGGGTGCTCAGCATTTGTTTAAATCAACCCCACAACCTCTGCCTTAGTTTCAACATCTGTAAAATGGGGACAATCATGCCGATATACCTCCTAACATGTAGAAAATATGATAAATTTGAGCTCTAACACAATTATTATTTTGTCTTAAAAAAGATATCCTGGGTTGAATAAAGTGAATCCCTGGACTACAAGTATTTGGGAGCTTAATGGCCTCACTCTACATTCCCATAGGAAAGAGTTTTCTGTACTTACAGCAGATGAGGAACACAGCAATTAGCAAGAGACTTTTCATTGCCATGTCAGTCCTGAGGATAGACCGCACACAGACCTAGACCGTCTCCTCAGAGTTGTACCTGAACTGAATCCGTAACTTGGACATTAAATATGATTTGGGGGAAGTTTGTTATTACGCTGAAAACTCATAAAAAATGCTTTCAACCAAGCAAGCAAATAGAGATGATCAACAGAAACATTTGAGCATCGGGGAAGGGAAAGAAAACATTTATTTAGAGGTGCTTGAAGGATATCGCTGACTTTGAACATGTCTAGGCTTCTGTGATGTTTTGATCTGACACACATGTTCAGTGTAATTCATTTGCTGATAAGCAATATTTCATCATATATTTTTAATGCGTAGGGATCCCTTGATCTTCTATTGGCTGGGCCAAGAGCCCTGCTATTGATTATGTACGGTCTCTGTCTTGTTTCTTTTATAACCAGCCCGGCTTTAATTGTGGTCTATATTTATTCGTGGGGAACGCATTTGGTTAACAGGAGAGGTATACAAAGGAGAAAGAAGTTCAAAGATATCAAAATGTCAATAGTGTCAGAACAGATGGGTTTTGGACAGCAAAGGTATAAAACCTAATGAGTCAGGTGTGCTTTGTAGTTGAGCAGTGTAAAAAGATACAACCTTAAGCATATACAAGGAACTATTTTAGTCCCCCGACAGACCAAACAATGCAAACCAGAAGAAAGCTACATGATTAGACAACTCACTGGCATGTATCAGAAATGAATAATTTTAAAGAGACACAGACAAGTAACTTTAGGTCTCCAAATTCAGTGTCTCTTAAGCTAATACACTTGATTTTTTTCATGTTGCTGATATTAATCAGGAGTAACTCCAATGAAGACAGCAGAATTACACCAACTTAAAACTGGCATAAGTGAAAGGAGAATTAGACCTTAATTTTATGCTGACACTCTGATCCAGATCAACTAGTATCTTACTTCCACTGAATTGTATGGGTAGCCTCGCTTAGGGTCAAGAAGGGCCACAGCACTAGGTCCTTTATGTTCATTCAGGGCTACATCTGCAGAGGTGCTAGAGCATCACAACACTGGGCACTGCAGCTTCTAGTAGCCTTACTGCTTAGTGGAATTTAAGACCTTGAGTTGGGCATCTAGGTCGGCTGGGGGCAATTCCTGTTACCTAAGAAAGGGACTCAGGGTGCTAAGCTAGTCAAATGGAAATACCCTGTCCCCTCCGGGATTTAGGGGCCTGTATCCCCTCAGTCAGACATGTGTCCTCGAGTTCCTTCCCTTTGCCACAAGATACACCTAAAGGAGGCTGCATCCACGCTCAGCATTTGATCCAGTAGCTCAGTGGTTAGCATGCACCAAGGCTGTGGGGAACTTGCACCAGTTCCCTTCTCAGATGGCCAGGATTTGAACCTGCATCTCCCATATGAATGCTCCAGCCAGGTTTCCACTTTGCACAGGATAATATTCATAAGCCAGAGAAAGAAAAACTCTGCAGTCAAGTGGTTTGGCCAGTCATCTGGAGGGTGGGGATATCTGTGCTCCAGTCCCTACTCCAATGACAGCTAATGCATTTTCTATTAAGTATGCACTGAAACAAGGGCTTGAAGGCAGGTCTCTGTGCTCTCAGGTGCCCTCACAACTAGGTTATGGGGCCACGCTTACTCTCTGTCTCAATGAATATTTAATTGGGCCATGTGAAGTGGAATCTAAGACAGCACTTCAAGAATCCCCTGCAGCCAGCAGGTAGGAGAGGCAGCTTGACATCCTCCCAGGCAGATGAGGAAATTCTCCGCGGCTTTCCCATAGCCTGGGCCGCCGCTTCTAGCTGTTGGACACCAGCAACATCACTACTGCTGTGTCCAGGGCCTGGCCAGGTAGGACACAGACCCAAGCGCCCATTTTTTACAGCGAGGGCTGTTGCCAGAAGACGGTTCTGGGGCTGCTGGACCTCAAGCGGAAAACTAGGCTGTCACTGGCGATTCCATTTCTTCCTCCAAACAGCCCGCACGTCACATACAACGCCACGGTCCATCACCGCTCAGAGACCTGCATGCGGTTGAGGACATAGATTGAGATCATAGAAAATTCAGGTGGGAAGCGACCTCGGGAGGTCACATCTAGTCCAACCCCGCTCAAAGCAGGACCCTCCCCAACTAGATCATCCCAGCCACGGCTTTGTCTACTGAGGTCTTAAAAACCTCCACGATTGGAGACTCTGGGGGTAGCCTGACTTGTGCCTACGTGGTAGTGGCAGGGGAGCCTGAAGGAACCAAGGTCACCAAAGCACCCTGTGACCTTTGCTGTGCCTACATGAGGCCTGCCAGGAAAACGGCAAGCTTGCCTTCATTAGGGCACCATGGGAAACACAACAGCCAATTTGGCGGGGGGACAACTGAGAGGACAGGGCAGGAGGGCCGCTCGAGGATATCCAGCGGGCGCTGCCCAGCGAACCTGCCGAGAGACATGAGCAGAGCCCAGCCACTGGGCCCAGACACAGCCTCCTTCCCGCTCAGAGAGGGCGCGCGTGGGGCCATGGTGGTTGTGTACGAATGTCCTGGAGGACTGGAGCACACAGCAGGGACAACACTCTAGCCAGCCACCCCAGACGCTATAGTGCTGGGGCGACCCCTCCCCACTGTATAGTGCTGCGGTGGAACTCTAGCCAACCACTCCCCGCTCTATAGTGCTGGGGGCGACGCTCTAGCCCGCCCCACCCAGCTGCACCGCAGCGCCGAGGACAGGGTCGGAGCGCCGCAGGCTCCTTCCTTCCGGTCAGTGGCGGAAGTGTCTGGCGGGAGGGGCTGGTTGCCGTGGCAACGCTGGGCTGTTTACGAGCGGGCCGGGGCTGGCGCGCAGGTGAGCGTCGGGGTTCCCGGGGCCGCCCTCACCTCAGCCCCCCCGCAAAGGCCTTGCTGCGCCCAGCGGGACCCCCCATCCTGCCCCTGGGCCGGGGCCCGCGGGGGAAGGAGCAGACAGGGGGGTCTGGGGGCCGTGCCTCGGCCTGCAGGGATGAACCCCTGCAGTCGCGAACGCGGTGGCCCGAGCAACCCGTGGCGCCTTTGCCCCCTGCCGTGATGGCCCACGGGTGGGTCCCGAGCGACCGGTGCTGAACCGCCGCTCCGTTTCCAGAGGGGCAACAGCGAAGGAGCGAGGCGTTTGCTAAGCAGGAGGCCCGTGGGTGTCTGTTTTTTTTCCAGCCCCGGTTCGGTCGATGAATGTGGAGGGCTGTCCTGCTTGCTGGCAGGGACGGGCTGCACGCTTGAGTGGAGGTGCCGGAGTATGAAGGTGGGTGACGGGGCAGGGGTGGGGGCATGCCCATGATATGCTGGCGCTTGGTTTCGGGGCGGCCAGGGGGGTTCCCAGCTGGGTTCCATAGAAAGCTGGTTGTTTCTTTGTCCGCCAAACCAAGTTATCTTGGCTTGGAGCTGCCGGGTAATTCCCCCCATGTATGGCCAATTAGTCTTCGATGAGCGTTGTTGGCTTGGGGGCTGCTTTGCATTGGTGGGGCAGATTTAATCTCCGTGCGATGAAGGTTTGGACCAGTCGATGATCATCTTGCTCCATCTGCAGCGAAAGGCCCCTGCGGCGATGCGTAGAAAGCCAATGAGCTTTTGATCTCTCGAGTCATCGCTCGCAAAAGGCTTCAGTGTATCGAGACGTCTGCAGTGACTCAAAGGATTTAAAAGAAGAGACTTTTAAAAGTGCAGCTGATTTCACGTAAAAGTCCCAAACTGGGAACTTAGGTTGCAGGGCAGAAACAGCAATGAATCGCTGCTATGTTCGATTAGTTTCTAACGCTGGAATAAAGTGTGTTGTTTATAATTTCCTCTCGGCCCTTTTTCAAACGGACAAGAATGGTTTTCTAACTGGTTTTAGATTAGTTTTAAAGGAGCTTTAAAAACCTGTGAAACTTCAGGAGACAAGTGTGAAACTGATTTGAAAGTCCCTCCACAGAAGTGTTTGCAATTTAGTCTTAGGAGATTTCTCGTGAATATCCTCCTCCTTATGCACCAGGCATGCAACCTGTCTTCCTCCAAATATCTCCTTTCCCCTTGCTTTCTGCTGCTGAAATCTGCCCTTATGCTGTTTCTTTTTCACTTTTCTTGCCCAGTTGTAGGATTTATCAGCTATATAATAGAGGGTTTGTTATTTTTATTTGCTTAATATTAATTTCTCCTGTACTCCTCTCCTTTTGTTTTCTTCCTTCTGTGATTTAGGGCTTGATCCTGGAAACACTTCCTAAAGGCAGCAGCAAGCATATGTATGCTCTGGTGACTGTATTATGTACCTCTTTAGTTGAAGTTAGGTCTCAAGTTTTCTGGTTCAGGCCCTGTGTTGGCCCTGTGGTGGTTGCCTCACCCGCTGCTTTACAAAGTCGCCCATGAAATCACTCCCTTGATGCTACTTGGAGCCACTAAAGATAGAAGGCAAGATGTGCCCCTTAGCATATGTTTGAAGACTTTGGGTTGTGTCGTAAGTTCTTTATAGCTGGAGTCATACCATGGAAAGCTGTTGTTATGAACATGCAGATTAGTACACGCACTTTTCTGTTCTTCCTTGCAATCCTCTTAATAAGAAGTGAAATTAATTAGGAACTTAAATTTTTAAAATATTACTAAATACAAGCCATAAAGTCAGTGAAGCTGTGCCACTGACTTAGATGAGGTAGGGGGAATTTCCTCCTTAAAGAGGATAGATTGTAGGTTAAGGCACTGGGCTCAGCCTCTTGACACGTGGGTTCAGTTCTTGGCTCTTGCACGGATTTGGGCAGTGTTGAGAAACCCCTCTAGTTTCTTTGCAGCTTGGCTTCCACTCTGTAAAGCAGGGGTAACAGTACTTGTTCTGATCTTCCTACCCCTGTCTATTGAACTAAGTAGCTGTCTGGTACAGTTACTGTCTCTTCACGTGTGTTTGTGTGGTGCCTAGTGCAATGGGTTTTGAGCTCAGTTGGGGTTGTCAGATGCTCTAGTAAGACAGATAAATAACATATCCCATCAATGAACATAAATAATGACTTCCCTTATTTTAAATCCTTGAAGAACAATAAGCACACATGGCCTTTATGGAACATCTTATGCATTTTCTGTGCCCAGTAAGCACTGGCATAAAGTGTGGCATTTAGATAGATTTGTAACTTTTCTTCCAAGTGGTTTTACAAGTTGAGATCCCCAAAAGCTGTAGTTTGCATCTTAGTTGACTTATGCAGTCAACCTGTTTATCCAGGTGAATGCTACTTGTAGGCCTCTCTTGTGTGATATGAAAAAACAAGATTCTGTTTGCTTTGCGTGACTACTTTATGGCATTTTTTTACTGCCCTGATGTCTTTAATCACCACTTTCCTCCCCTGCTGTGGCACACACTGCTATTGTGCCCTTCAGCACAGATATAACTGCATCATGTTTTAAGTGTGTATCTTGTAAAGCCCTTTGGGATCCCTCTGGAGGCGAGGCACTTCTGTTTGCATCTACAACACAATAGGTGTTTGCTGTATTTACAGACCTAAAAAGGACGTTTCACACAATAGAATCTTGACTTGGTATGAAGCCAGCATCTGGGACTATATTCCGTTGTCTCTATACCTGACTTTACAGAAGAGTATCATTGCTATGTCCTTATGCAGAGAATCAGCACATGCCAAAATGCATTACTGTAATATTAAACAGGATACGGTGTGACAATGTGATATGCCCATGAAATTAAATGCTTTATAGGGTTTTCTTTTTTGCTGATTCCTATAACTATTCCCTTCCCTCTGCCACCCTGTGTACAGGTGTCTTGAGAAGCAATGGCCACAGCAGCACGTCTGAATATAGCACCACCTGAATGCAACACCCCTTCAAGCACTGCAGGAACTTTCATTTGGCAGTCAAACACTATCAATATGCACGTCACCAGACCGAAATCTGCCAAGGGACGTACCAGATCAAGCTTGAACTACTCTCATAGTGTGGAGGCCTGTTCTTACAGAGTGCCATCCTCCCCTCAGCCGGCAACTCCCTATGAAGTAGCAAGCAGTCAGAGAGCATCCTCTACAAAGCCATCCTACCAACCAGGCCAGGTGTCACCTGATGAAATCCCAGAGCTCCTCCAACAGGTGCCTCTGAGGACCTCCTCTTCCCTAAATAAGTACAGAGTGCTTCCTTCCATCAGCAGGAAGGGTCTGGGGAAGAATGCTGTGGAAACAGTGACTGAGCAGACCAACAAACTGAAAATGAGTAACAGACAGGAAGAGAAGCAAGAAACCAAAGCTTGTACTGGAGAAGCAGTATTCACCAGCACAGTTGAGAATGTAGGGGTTAGCTCATGTGCTCAGTCCCTCACATTTGAGAAGCCCCTAAGAAAAACCAGAGAAGAAAGTACTTCATTGCTGGTTTTAAACTTGGAGGAGCCATCCAAGAAAGAGCCTAGACTGCTGCTTGCTGTTAGGTCTCCTTCTGGTCAGAGATTTGAACATCATTTCAAGCCTACAGATACCCTTCAAACAGTCCTTGCTGTGGCAGAAAAAAAGAATACCACCAAGTACAAACACTGCAGTGTTGAAACTATGGAAGTGCCTAGGAGGAGCTTTTCTGACCTTACAAAGTCCCTGCAAGAGTGTGGAATCCTACACAAGTCAGTGTTGTGTATCCTACAGCAAGAGCAAGATGGAGATCTCTGAGTGTACACCCCCCTGTCACCCCAAGCAAGTGACTCCTTGGGTGCCATGGATTTCCCTTTGATGAGTGGTGTGAAGAACTGAACCAGCCTGATGCGTCTTACTGGTCTAGTTCTTACTCCTGTCTTCCAAGCAGTTGCTTTGCAGTAGACTGGTGTGTAAAAGGAGTGTGCTGAAATACACTTTGAAATAATTAAGTAGTATGTACATGCCTCCTTAAGAGGCTGTGTTTTCCATGTGTATTGTCTCATTTTTTGAGAGCTGGTCATCAGTTCTTGGGCTTTTTAATATTTCTAACTGTTGTTTTAAAACAGTTTCAATTCTTCTAGGAAGACCTAAAACTTCTAATGCACTCTTCCTCGGGTGGGAGGCCTGTCTTATCATCTTTACTTCGCTCAAAGAAGGTACCACTTCCCAAAATGGATTCTGATCCCAATTAATACATGTGGTTGGGAAGATAAAAGCAGCATTCCTTTTGTTCCTTACTATTCCATTATCTTCGTCATAAAGAAATACTTATTGGCTTCAAGAGCAGCTACAACCCAGGTAGTGACTCAGAACACTGTGTGAAAGCAATAATACATAAAAAGTATGTGAGAAGAAATAAGTTTTGGGCTGGGTTAAAGTGCAAGGTCAGGGATAAATACAGTCAAGGTTGCAGCTATTCCTGGACAACTTCAGTGCCTCTCACAAGAGCGTGACTGGCTTTGTCCTCTTCAAAAAAAAAAAAAAAAAAAAAAAAAAGCCCTCCTGGTAAGGAGGCCTGACTGACTGTGCTGGAACCTGGCAGGATGCTGTTAGTTTTTTGTTTTTTCTAGTGCATGGGGTCCATAATTAAGGATGGCTCATCTGTGGTAATTTCTATATGCCAGTGCTATTGTTTGTTAACCGATATTGCAATTTAACATTCTGTTTATACTGAAATGAGCTCACCCGAGCAATTGCTGCTTCAGAGTCTGGCTAAGCATATGAGCAGAGTTCTGCTGGGGCTGTTAACGTGGTAGACTATCCCTCCTTAATGGGGGCTCTTCCAGAGTGATTCATTTTCTGTTTCAGAAAATCAGCCTGCCAGAATAGAATGACTTTGGCTTTGTTTGGTATTAATTAATACATTGTTGTGCGTGTGCTAAAAATTCTCCCATGTTTTCAGTGGTAAAATCTTACTGTTCACGTGCAGTGGCTGTGTTTGAATCCTCTGTGTAATAAAGGAATGGATTAACCTATGTGAATGGACAGCTTGCCAAACAGGCTATTTAGTATTACAGGTTAAGACTTTTTTTGCCTTCGTGTAATGGCCAAACCAATTTAAAAAAAAAAAAAGTTTCTAGAAAACTTGCTTCTGCTGTGATCACATGTGCTGAAATATTCAGTCCAAAACAAAAATGTCTGGACTGGTAATTAAGCCCTAGAAACAGAATGGTATTTCTGCTGAAATGCAAGCACTAGCTGATGCTGCAAGTGATATTTTGAAAGATTCATATTTGCATTCTTACAGAGAATGCAATTATTAGAACTTACAGCTCATGATTTAGCAATCCTTTTGGGAACCTGATAGAACATGTCCTAGCGGCAAGGAGAGAACCATCTGTGTGATCTACTTTTTCTATATTGAAGAATACAAGCCAAACTTCTTGGACTTTTTGTTGGCTGTTGGCAAGAAATGACTGCTTAAGTGGCAGAGCTGAGTTTATATATAGTATTGCTGGCCAGTGCACCAAATATATGAACCTGCTACCAGTAAGAAAGAATGGAGGCATATTTCACTGGAAGGGTTCCATTCACTTTTAATAAATATGCACCTATAACCAGTGATTCCCTGCCCTGCAGAGTGAGGTTCTTTTTAAATACTTAGTAGTGAAATGTGACCA
This sequence comes from Crocodylus porosus, assembly GCF_001723895.1. NCBI lineage: Eukaryota > Metazoa > Chordata > Crocodylia > Crocodylidae > Crocodylus > Crocodylus porosus. The sequence goes on from NW_017728926.1 coordinate 12,584,326, forward strand.
AAGCTCAGTTAATGTTATACAGTTAATGTACAACTGCTTCCTCCTCCACAGGGAGCCCCTGTTGGTTTTCCAACCCATTCCACTTTAATGCAGCTGCTCAGTCATGCTTCACATCTTTGCTAGGATTAGAGAATCACCTGTTGTAATTGCAGCTATTGAGATAAGTGTCTTCGAGGGCTTTGCCATAAAAAAGAGGACTGCAGCTTGTCACAGACATTGCTAGGGTGGTCAGTACAGATATTATAGTGGTCAACCCTTTCTGTCCCCAAAGCACCTGCTCAGCTAGTCACATGACATGCAGCAGGAAATGGTGGTAAATCAGGCTTATGAAATGAGCACTGTCACTTGATTTATCATTTGTGATGTGTGTATGTTATGTTAAAAGATTTTTAAATAAACTGCTTTAACTGTGTATAATGTTAGGACCAATAAAGATTTTCTGGCTGCAGCTTGGACTTGAACGAATGGATTGCATAAAGTAGACGTTTGACTTAGCTGCGTTTCTTCATACTTTAATGGCAAACTCAATTACTGCCTTACAGAAAGTCAGTGAGTGTTAATTAGCTGCTTTAGAGAGCCAAGTGTGGCTTCCACAGTTCTGCTTGGACCTCTCCTTATTCGGGCAGTCTGGCAACTGGTTCCATAACATTTGTGCCCCAGTCCTCAGGAAGACAAAACAAGGTAAAGCTGTTGGCATGTGTGGTAGCCAGGAAATAGATACTGCTCTGCAATTACAGTTAATAAATATAAGACTTGGTATTTCAGGGTGAAAGACCAGATGAATGACAGATGCTAAATTCTGAAGAACAGGACAAAAGCTGGTATTTGATCCAGTGATTAAAGAAGCGTGAAGGAGAAAATAAGACCCAGAGTGACACAGCCAAAGTGACTGGTAACGGAGATCATAAAGCAATGCTATCTCCTCTCAAGGGGTGGAGAGGTGTAATATAAAGCCAGATGGGACCATTGTGTTCTTATACTGTGACCTAACACTTCCCTGAATTAATTAATTTGAACTAGAGTATAGCTTTCAGAAAAACATCCTATCTTGATTTAAACATCGGCAGTACTGGGAACCTACACCAACCCTCACTAAGCTGTTACAATAGTTGTTACCTTTACTCCTAAAACTTTGTGCCTTTTTCTCAGTCTGCATATTTTTAGCTCTGGCCTTCAACTATTAGATCTTTTTACATTGATGAGCTTGTTATTGAAGTCATTCCTATATTGATACTCGCGTAGACTGATCTCTTCAGCTCCTTTTTGGTAGCAAAATAGAGCGAGCTCCTGGAGCAGGCGTCTTACAAATCCTACATAAATTTTTGCTTTGCATCTAATTTGTTCCAGATTTATCCTTTGATAGATGCAGTCACTGAAGGCAGAGTAGGTAAGGTGTCTTGCTACAGCCCCAGTCATGAATTTGACACAAGTTTTGTCATGGTCACCTCCCCATAGACCAACTACCAATTAGTTCCTAAGGCCACTGATATCCATTTAAAGGCAAAATGGGATCATATTCCCTGATCCTAATGATTGTGCCTTCTGCCATAGCCTGATGCATGATTTTGGAATTGTGCATCCGTTCCCAACTGTGACCTACTTGCCAGTGCAGGGGGAGCCTGGGGTCATGATTCCCTGCCCTGGCAAGTTGTTAGCTGGTTGCTAGACAATTAGCAGACTGTTGGCTGCCTCTGGGACCACATTCAGGCTGGAGCCAGGCCTGGTGCAGTGCCCAGAGTTGGCTGACGAGCAGCTGGATTGGAAATGGAGGGGGCTCAAACCTCCCAGGAACCAGCCAGCTTAAGTGCAAGGGGCTCAGGTTGAGGAGTAAAAGATGGCCAGACCTGATGCTAACCATATCATTCCCCTCTGCCATGTGATATAGAAAATGGTATATCGTAACTATGTTAGCCCAGCAATGGGGTGGAGTGTTGAGTTTTTGATGCGCAGTTATTGCTAAGACTTTGAGGCAGGAAGAGTTTTGGTAGCAGTAGACATTAGTGAGGAATAAAATCAAGCTGATTTTGTTTGTCATCCAATCTAGTTTCATAGTAAATGACTAGTAGGATGCATTCAGTACAGGGAGATGTCCATGTGTAAGAAATGCAGCAACACTTTTTACATTGCAATCTTGTGTCCTGAATGGGCATGTATTTCTGAAGAAAACCTGTCTAAAGTTCTGCCTCCAGCCCCTTACACAAGACATTTAACAACACATGGAGAGTAGAGGAAAAGAGTAGCTGAGGCATAGTTCTGTATGTGCTCTTTATTCCAATTAAAAGTACATTAGAAACAGCACACAGGACCAGCAGCAGTGTTCATGACAGTTCAACCCAATGCACTGCTGTCAAAAGGTCATTCAGCTGTATTATTAAAGTAGGTGATCGAACAAGTCTTCCACTCGACACGCAAGCACTCACTCACCTGCCACTTTAAATAGGTTTCCAACAGAATAAAAATAGATACACCCCAGAATACAAAAAGTTTAGATTTTAACATTTTTTTTTCACTAAAGCCTTTATACAAATTGATAAAAGGGTGCACAATTTCCTAAAATTTTAGGTACATTTTAAATGAGCCTTTTTTTACTTGGTAAAAGGATCCATGTTCCTGTCTTTGAACAGAATATGATGGCCAAAATTGCAATGAAAATTCAGAGCTAAATTTACAATTTATACATTTCTTTTTGAAGCGATTCCTGTACTGAGTAGCAGTACGATGGCTGCTTGTGCATGTCCCATTTTTCCCAAAAGAACTGTGCACCACATAGTTAACGCTTAGGAGCCTATTTCTCTGGGAAACTTGGGGTGGGGGGGGGGGAAACAAAAACTCACATTTTCATTTGTGCACAGTAAGTGGTCCCAACACAACTGAAAGCCCAAATATAGCAGTTCTCAATAAAACCATCTCTGGTAAGGATCACCTCAGGGGCAAGGTTTGTAGGGACTGATGACCTGTCTGTCTTTCTTTTTTTTATTAAATACAAAGCACAATGAAACTGGAGTGCTTCCCATGAGTATTTTGGCTGAGCGGTTTAACTCAAGACTATGATACTGAAACATACTATAACAGGCAAATTTGGTGTTCTATATAAGGGTATTTTTGGTCAATACAAGCTGTCATGATTTTTCACCAGATAAATATTCCTGTTTGCATTATTGATTGGTAAAGTCCAACAGCTCCATATGACCTCACAGGGAGCTGTCTGGACAACAGCAGCATTTTAAAACTGGCACCACCTGCCTCATGGTAACTGCAACTCCCATTCCCCTATCAAAAGACACTGACAATTGTAGGGGTGAATTTATTTGGGAAATTCATTTGTACAGGTTCCTTTACACTGCTGATCCCTCCCTCCCCACTGACCCCCACCTGAACCCAAATTAGGTTTGGCAAGGTTAAAAGCATTGTTTGAACTTCTAGAATCGTTAATTAGCACTTTCATCACTGCACTGCTTTATGAATTGTGGCCATTCTAAAACAAAGTAAAACAAAATACTGCCCAGCAAAAGCAACACGGCACCAGTGTTTCAGAGTATGAACTAATGAAGATATCCTTTGGACAATCTACTTAAGGAAAAGCAGGCAACTCCATCTGGAAGCCAGATAAAAATCGTAAGTGCCAAGAAAAGAAAAAAAAGAAATCTTATCTCATACAAGTTTCATTTTGAGACTGAAAAAACCAAACAAAAAAACAGCTGCCTTTTTTAGTCAATGTCCACATATATTTGGCTGTTGAGTTTTAATAGATCATTTTTAGTCATGTTATAAAAGTTATCTCCCAATTAACATTGATAAAGTTCATTTTTATTTTATTCTTTCTAGATATTTACTTATTGGTCACTTTTTGGCAAGTGTACTTCATAGAATTTAAAACATCTTCCCATTTTAAGGCTAAACTAAGAAATGTTAAAAGCTTCTGTAAACATTTCCTCTTCCTTCCCATAGTTGCACAATTTTAAGTCCAACTGCAATTGTTAAAATGAGGTAATTTCTGTGTATTCATATCTTAAGAGTCCTTTTCGTGACTGGCCGAAAGGTGTGCCAATCTGAACGCTGATCCAATTTTAGTGGGAGAGCTACCACAGCAGGGTGTATACCAGTTCCAGCAGCTGCGTTTCAGTTGGCTATTTTCTCTATTTCATCCAAGTCATCGGTATCCAGTTTTTCTATCTTTTTGTCTGCAAAAGAAGATTGGAAGGTAATCAGACTGTATGCAGCTTTAATACAACGAAAGAATAGAAGATGAGAAGGTGTCTTTCCTGAAATGGAAAATAGGTCCCATTTATTGTTCCTGAGAAACTGAGTTTTGAATCAAGGCTTAAAGATAAAAATCAATCGACGAGTCATTCAGGTACCATAAATAAAACTGAAGCAATTTCTGGGTGGGGGAAAAATAAATCTCTCAAGCTGTGTGGCATTCAAACATTATCATTTGTGGAGTATCATCTTTAATGATGCCAGCTAGCAAATGAAAGTTGGACTGATGCAACAGGCTATGGACAGGCATTTCTAACCACGCATTACATATTTCACTCTTTCAGAACAGACATTCAGATCTATCAAAATGGGCTATAACATCTGCTCATTAAACAATATTCCACTGCTTTGTGCAACTGACTTTGAAGTAAGAGCTTACTGCTCATTTGAATGGGTATAAATGACTGGGTGAAGAACAGAACAGATAACTGTACCTTTGGAAGACTGTAATACAAAGAGCAGCTGTATTATTGACAGACTGACTGCAGTAAAATAAAACTGCTTAAATCAAATCAGGGCCTAGAAAACCTGTATGAAAGTCAGAGCTGCTTGATGCACAACTGGGCAAAATTCTATAGAATCAGTGATCTGCTTCTCTAACTCTACAGGAAAAAAGGAAGCTTGAAGGGACATACTGAAATGTTCTTGGATCCTGTTGAGGATATTCATGCTGTGCTTGCTGTCTACCATGTTAATAGCGAGTCCTCGTTTGCCAAAACGACCTGTACGACCAATCCGATGCAGATACGTCTCATTATCTGGGTTTCCATCTTTATCCACAGGAAGATCAAAGTTGATAACAACAGACACTTGTTCCACATCAATCCCTGAGGGAGGAAAGCACAAGTCCACAGTTAATACAGCCTTGGCATGGTATTGTATGAATTGCAGAATCTATTGGTTTTAGCAGTTTTCATAGAGCTGCACCATGAAAAGTTAACAACCCCTTGGTCAAGGAGTCTGCAGAGATGCCACAAGTTGAAGCTAGATGGTTCAGGAGAATGTGTAAGGGCAACTGGAAACACATGCTTTCTATACCATATTTTGAATTTAGTTTTCAATTGATGAACCAATTACCCAATCTTTTAACACACTCTTGAACAAGTAGTATGTAGCCCTGGTGACAGAAAAGACTACTACATTCCAGTAACTGGCAAATGAGCTAAACTGTCCCTCCCACTTCCCTAAAAGGCTTCAAAGACCATGAAACTTCTCATGTATCAATGTCTTATTCACAGCACAGACTATTACCAGGGAGTTACTTTTGCAGACAATGACTCTTTTATTATGAGAATCCAGAACACATTCATCTGGCAACGTATGAGACAGGATGCAGTCATATGAGCAAGGGAAGTTGAGTTAGTTAAATATTAGGAAAAGTTCTCTCACAAGGAAGGCAGTAAAACACTGAACAGGTTACCCAGAGAGGTGGTGGAATCTCTGTGCTTGGAGATTTTTAAGACCCAACTAGATAAAGCCTTGACTGGGATGATTTAGTTGGAGGTGGTCCTGCTTCGAGCAGGGGGATGGACTAGATGACCTCCCTGGGTCCCTTTTAACCCTAATTTTCTATGATTTCTCCATGCCAAAAGGTTAGAAAGACGTGAGAGATGCAGGAGGGCAAGACTTGCAATCTGTGCCTGACTGCAGGCACCTTTGCCAATAGCTGCTAAGTATTCTTCTTGAGAAATGTAATAGCTGGAAGTGGAAACAAAAGTCCAGAAGCAGTGAAAGAGAATGTCTTTCCTGGAACAGGGTTAAGGACCCCAATTTGTGCAGTGTAACACAAAGCCTCTTACAAATCCTCCTCTACAGAGAACAGTACTGTTCCATCTCCAGCATAAGCTGCCTGCCTCCAACGCAGCATCACTGCATCTCACCTCTGGCACAGACGTTTGTTGTCACCAGCACTTTCTCTTTGCCCTCTCGGAAACGTTCTATAACTGCGGCTCTTTGTTCCACCATCATCTCGCCACTTAGCAATGCCACCTGGTGACCTTCTTTTGACAGCTCTGCTGCCAGCCAGGCAGCTGTTTTGCGAGTCTGAAATGTAAAGCGAGAGCAATTCAGGTCTCCTAGAGAGAAGGCAGCTTTAGAACGTGAAATGGAAAAAGGCCTCTTTACAGCAAAGATTTTTCAACCCTGCTTATTTCTGCTCACCCCAAGGTTCTAGAATCATAATTTAAAAGGGGGAAGAGCTGAGCAAAATCGCTACCTTGTTTTGAAAGCCAAACATGATGATTAAGCTTAGAAACATTTTTCTACTTCCTTTTGTAATCTGATAGAACAGGAAGACTGTGTGCAGACCCTTTTTCATCATTTTCCTCTGTATAGTCAGTCCCTTTCTTTATGCGGCTCTTTCACTTACCAGCAAGCCATAGAAATTAAAAAAAAATTAAAGTTAGGTAGCAGATCACAGTAATTGTCCAGAAGAAAAAAGAGGCCAGAGTAGTGTCTCTTATGTACTCTCTTCGGCATACAGAGGAAAACTGCGGGCCAGAAGGGTCATGAGTCAGCAACATAACCCCAAGCAGAACCCAAATCTTTTACCCGCAAGACTTTTCTCATTATTTATGACTTCACAACTCCATTTGACTTTGATTTTCCTCAAGTTAATACATACTTTGTTTTTAAAATAGGTCTTTTCCTATTCAGAGCTTTGCTTGGGAATAAAAATAATAAATTGGTATCTACCATACAGCCGACACCATGCAACACAGCCATGTTCATGACCAGCTGGTACTAGTATGTGTCTAGTCTCGGAAACCGTGCTGAGACACAATCCAGCTCTTGCCATTGTAATAAAGTGCCTGTCCACAGGCAGCAGAGAAACTGCAGCAGGAACAACTATTTTCAAACAGCAATTGCCAGCAGGCTTCTAGCCTCAGCACAGATTAGACCAGCAAGTCAGTATTAGGGTAAGGCCAATGTGTTAGACACTTCCAAGAATCCTCTGTACTTTTCATTTTCAAGGCAGGGACAGGGACTGCTTGTTTTCCATTCTTGTTCCTTACAAAGAAAGACCATCCCCTCAATCACGTTGCAAGGAACATATACTATTGTGGCTAAGGTTCTTAGCATTTGTAAACACCACTTTGGAGTTGGCCTGTTCTGACTAGAGCTTCCATTTAGAGCACACCCACGGTGTTTCATTTCCGAGGGTAACTCACATGACAGAAGATCATGGCCTGCGCAATGGTGATGGCTCCATAGATATTACAGAGAGCCTGGAACTTCTCATCTCGATTGTTACACATAACGTAGTATTGCTTAATGGTGTCTAGCGTCTCCTCCTCTCGCTTCAGTTTGATGATGTTTGGGTCAGGAACAACTTTCTGAGCAAATTTCCACACTGAATCTTCAAAAGTGGCAGAAAACAGAAGCATCTGACAATCTCTGGGGAGCATTCTGCACAATAAAGCACAAGGCAAGTAAGTGCCATTAACCCTCATCATTCTACTAGAACTTCTGCTAAGGGCAGAGCAAATCTCCGTCACCCACAAATCTTCTGGAATCAACTTAAGTGCATTACTTTTGTCTAATGTTAAGTTTGAAATATTTTATCTTCCTGGTTCTATTGACTGGTGGTGTCTGGACAGATTGGGTATTTAAAATCAGGGAGGCGCACTCAGTGAAGACAGCCCTTGTTCCTTGAGAAGATTAAAAGCCTGTCTCCCACTGAAATTCTGGTTCTATTAACTGCCTAAAGTATATTTCTTTGGAAGCTGTTGACCTTATTGGTTAAAGGAGCCAACAGAGAATCTTCTCGTATTTGGGGGAGAGCCCTTCTTTCAACAAGAGTAAGTGGGACATTAAAGAGACCACTGAGAAATCTAACTGGCTTTGATGGAGGAAAGCTACAATTCCACACCCCCCTTCAATGGATAGGCCAGATGGTCCTTACCTCTGAATGCGAATGCTCTGATCTTGATGACCCTGGGTTGCTATCATCACATCTGCTTCATCTAAAACAAACACTTTGATCTTCTTGGGGTCTATGAATTTCAGCTTGGAGCACCAGTCCAGGACAGTGCCAGGAGTACCAATTACAATCTGCTCAGAGATCTTCTGACCTCTCTCCACTGTTAAGAGACAGAAAGGTTTTACTGACATCACTGGGGAAAAAACAAATACCCCAGCAGCCCAACCTCTCTTTTTTACTTTGCCACAAGAAGATAAAAATCCATACATCCTCTTGCTTCAGGTTCCTTTTCTACTCTGGGACTGATTTTTTCAAACAGAGTCAGTACACACAGAACAGCAGGTATCATTATAACCTTTTTAGGTCAGGTCTGCAGAGCCCAATGCTATTTCTCCCTTGTAGAGGAGGTAATTTCTCTAGAATCCATAGCTTTTTTGCAGCACACAAGATGTCACATTTAAGCCAGGCAGAAATGGCATAATTTATAGAGTCTATGTAACCTCAAATATGACTATCTGTAAATATGCAGACTGCATAGGTATCCTACAATATAAAAAATCCTCTTGGACAAAAGGTCACCAAGAATACTTCTCAGCAGCTACTGATATTTAGCTAACTGTAACTGAAGCACTGGAAGAAGAAATTCAAGAAAATCCTTAATACACAAGTTGTGCGTCTGCACTACTCCGTCCCCCCCATTGAGTGCTTTTGAAAATTAACTCTTGTAACACCAACTAGTGTTCTCTGCAGCACTTAGATTTTAAAGAATTTGATTCTAGCTCAGCTGGGCTACAGCATCATTGTTACATTGGCCACAGTGTCATTGTTGGCAAGTTTTAAGCAAGATTAATGCACTGAGTCCAATCGCTATACAGTACAAGATAAATCTGCTGGGGGCATTTTCTCCCACACTCACATTTATTGCCTCGGACAGCATATGCAAGTTTCAGCTCTGGATAAAATTTTCCCATCTGTTCAATCACTTTTCCTGTTTGAAGTGCCAGCTCGTATGTTGGGGAAAGGCACAAACACTGGAGGGAAAGGGGAATAAGAGTGCGTTAGATCTCCCGTGAAACACGTTTTGTTGTAACCCTTCACCTCTATGCAGAACAGAGAACCAACGTTTAAGACCAGAACATTTAAATTTATACTCATTGGCTGAACTGTGCTTTTGGAAACTCTCCCTTTTAGATGAGTAGAGTCAAATTCCTTTTGGTTTTGTATTCCTTTTGCCCACACAAGCAAGTGGGCAAAACATCTTGATAAGGGCAAGTGCTAAGATACGCTGCTAGGAAGAGTCACACAAACACTTTAGTAAGAAAACATTAAAAGGTGTTTCCAATGGATACAACTGTAATTAAACAGAGTGCAGCATCCTTAGCAAGGAATTTCTTACACCGGTGACACTGCCCAGTTAACCAGGTCCTCTCCTGCTGGCTACCCACTTTTGGGGGGGGAAGGTCTATTTAAAACAATTTCTGAGTGAAAGTTAAAAGTGTTAGTCAGCTTCCTACATAATTTAAGACTTCTGTCCACTCATTTTCCCATGCTTGCTCTGCAATATTCCCTTACTCAGCCACTCAATTGTCCCTTTTCTGGCTCCTCAAAAGACTACTGGAAGATGTGAGAAGGAGAGGAAGCCAAAGCTGCACAGGTGGTGCAGGGAGCCCAGTAGCTATACACAACAGGCACCTACATGTCAAGGGCTTTCCCTACTTTGCACTGAAACAGCAACATATTGGGAAGTGCTTCCTGCTATGGAAATGCTACCAAGGGCCCAACCAAAAAGAAACTGCAGCCTCTCCGCTAGATGGCATTGCACTGCCACTAGACACCAACACAACCAGCAGATTCCAGAAGCCTTTACCTGTGGGTACCTGTTCCCAGGTTCAACTCTGCTGAGCATGGCCAAGACAAAGGCAGCTGTCTTACCAGTACCAGACTGAGACTGGGCAATCAGGTTCTGTGGGCTGAATCAACACAAAACAGTCATTTTAAACACTCTGGGATGAACTTGACATAGCGCGACTAACATGGGCTACATGGCAACAGGATGAATGACAGCCACAGATAAGGGATTCTAATACACTGGCCCTGCATCTTAGCTGTATCCAAACTAAAGCCACATCCAGTCTCATAAAAGCAGGATTTCACAAGATGGAGGGTGCAAGTGAGCACTCTACAAATTGCATCCATCTAGACACAAGCAGCTTCCATGGACTGTGGAAGGAGGCTGCTGCCATGTGGCAGTACTTTTCTATATTGCTCAGCTCCCCCTTGCATTGGCATCACTCTTTCATGCCCTTCACCCCAAGGGTATGGATGAAGTAAATGGAGAAACTGAGGCAGCCATGAACTGTGGCATTTGAACTGCAGTGCCTCGGCCAGGATTTATGGAGTACCATGGTTAAACAGCTTTATAAAGTCTCCCTTATATTATAAAGATCATCAGAGTTACTGCTGCCAAAGAGAGAGAGAAGTACTGCTGTAGAGCTGGCAATGAAGGCAAGGGTGCTTTATGGGGCCCTATGCGCATCTGTTGTGTAGCCCATCAGCACAACCCCGGACAGCTGATTGCATCAACAGCTCTGTGTGTCGCAACACTTCAAGCAGCCTCACCTGAAATATGTGGTTTAATGGTTAACAGTGATTTCATGCCTCCCCTCTATTTACCAAGTGCAGAAAGGATGTATACATACGGTTCAGCAAGCATCATGGGCAGAGCATTCTCCTGAATTTTAGATGGTCGGTTGAAGCCCATGGCATAAACTCCTTGCAGGAGCTGGGGTTTCCTGGAAACAGGAGAGGAAGAAATAGAAGGGTTTTTGAAGAGCACAGCATTAGAAACAGGTATTAAAAGTCAATAGGGAGATCACAGTGCAGGTCCCTATAAAGCCAAACCTAATAACCAGCAGGCCTGCCAAAATGCTCACCGTTATCACATGAACCAAGAGGAAAATTTTGAGCCAGCTGTTTTTGTCTATACTGTTAATGGAGGGGAAGTGGCCCCTCTGTGGCTCATTCACTATGGGCTTGCACATACCCTAGAAATTCTAGACAACAGTTTTCTTCTTCCAACAGAAGCACAAATCAAAGAGTAGAGATACTAATTCAAAACTATGAACTTCCTGCCCTTTATTACATCAAGGAATAAAACGCAATTACATTGGTGGCAAAGTACTTAGTGGCCCATCGTAACAGTTTAAAATATTCACCAAAAATTAACACGGGAACAAAGATTTTAGTTGAACCCATAAAAACATACTGGGAACCCCATTTTATCCCAAAGCCTGAATCCTGGAGAGAATTACTTGGAGCATCTCACACCCACTGCTCAGTTTTAAATTAACTAAACATGCCCAAGCATCAGTGCAGACAGCTGAGCCTGCAATTCTCTGTTCAATATTTCATTCAATTCACTCTGTTCAATGCATAGCTATGATCAAAGGAAGCAAGCAGTGTGTCAGGACCTATTAAAAATAGAATAGATACTAAAACTGCCTCTCTGTAAAACAATGAATGGAGAGAGAGGCAGTTAGCTGTGTTAGTCTGACATTAGGCAGAAGGCACCTATAGTGATGCCTTATAAAACAATGGTTCATCCTTAGCTGGGGTAGTGTAATTTGTTCTGGTCATCCAACCTCAAAAAGCAGATAGCAGAAATATACAGAGTTCAAAGCCTGACAGAGATCAGCTTTGGAGAAATTTCTTTATGAAAAGAAATGGGAGACTGAGGTTAGAAAAGACATGAAGACCTTTTTTTTTTTTTTAAATAAAGGTGAATTGCAGATAGAAGGTAAATAGGATGCTTTTATTTACTGCCCCATGATCCAAGACCAAGGAAAAATTCCATAAGAATGTAAAGCCTTGAGAAAAAGGTGATCTTTTTTTTTAAACCACACGTGAAACTTGATCTCAAATGATACCTTGTACTAAAGACCTTAGCAAGATTACAAACTAGAGTAAATGTCAGTATGATTTTAATAATCTAATACCCCATCTAATATTCATCTTTGCATCATCTAATAGTCTCTTTGTATCGACTGCAATTACATTACAGTTCATTCAGTACCTGCAGTTTTCTGTTCTTTCTGGTAGCAGAGACAGGGGGAACTTGTGACCAAATATCCTTTTTTCCCCCCCCAACAGCAAAATATCATCTGTTTAGAATGCGTTTATTTTTTAAATCTGATTTCTTGATAAATCAGCCTACATACGTGCCATTCTCTCCATTCTCTGGAGCTGGGGAAACCCTCTACGTCTTTACACTCTTGCAGCACTGTCTGCTCCACCTTAATTTGTATGTACTAGGAACAGCACACAACAACTGCCTCTCTCTCACCCATGAAGCATTTTTATCCATTTCCTATACTTTGGATGTCTAGTTCCCAGTCTGGAAAAAACAGCTCAGTCAGGCTGGACTACAGGGTTGAAGCAGGCCACTGGCTAGTAGTAGTTTCTCTCGAGTGTTCAGTCAGGGCTTGCTTCCTGGGGAAGCCGTTAGTTTGCCTCTGCGTATTCTTCCCAGTCTCTTATTAAGCTACAGCTAATGACCTCGTGTAGGAAATGTTTGCAGTCCAATACAAAGAAACTTCACCTCAATGACCTGTTCATATGCAGCATATATAAAGTTCATCATCTTGGTATTCTTAGATTACTACATAAGCACTCCTACAGCATTCAACACACTAAACAGCAGTTGCACATCATCAACCAACTCCATTTCTGTCACATGCAGACATCTGGTACCAGGTTGCTTGCACCCTCCAATAAATCAGCTGTGCAGACGCTTGTACAGGATGCTAGACTGGGTGGACCACAAAGGCAATCAAGAGTCAAGTATGGGATGCAATGGCCCAAAATGAGGTAACCATAATAGAGGAGCCAGAAGTCACTGCAATAGCATTTTAACATTAGTCACTCCCTACCTAGATGTTTGGCCCCTATGCAACACATTAAGTACTGGGTTTGTGAAAGAAAGACAAAGTCAGCATGGCCCAGGCTATTAATCAGTACACAGCTAGAAGACGGAACTCAAACTGAAGTATGTGCATCACAGTAAGCTCTTAGTCTCGGCAGGTTCTTGTACATCTAAGGAAACTCAAAAGCAACCCAAAATTCGGGTTAAGGTATCTCTCAACTGATTATGTTTAACTGCTCGTTGGAGTTCTGTTTGCGTTGTTCAGAACTAAGCAGTTACGATTCCAAAAGCTTTTCCACCCACAACCTCCTCTTTGTTAAACCTTTCTACTCAGCTCAGCATGCTTTTAAAAAAACATATATTTCTTGCAAACCCTGGCTCAAAGGCTCTTTGAAAATGTAACCTTGCGTCAGTTCAAAAGCAAAGATCTACAAAGCCCAGTTCTCCGAAACACTTGCCAAGGAGACACCAAGTGGTTATAGAATTGAAGACTCAATTAGTCCAAGTGCCCCCACCATTAACTTCCTTTGATTGTTAGACTAATTCTCATCTTTCAAAAGCCAAACAGACAAAAATCATCTCAGGAGCCTTTTTGTAGCCACTTACTTACAAAGTAACCTAGAAAAATGAAACTGATGTTTCCAGGTGAAAAGCAGGTCAGTCTGATGTTCTTCCACAGCCCAAGAGTAACAAAACCAAGAACACCGAGGTTGTTGAGAGAACTGAATCTCTGGAGAAGAACCACACGCCATATTTTAAGAAAAGAACATAACTATCTCTTGTTCCACGAGTCTTTGGTGTGGGTACTTAGATCTTCACAAGGGTTCTTGAAGGTTGTGTTCTTCACTTCTCATCTGAAATATAAAAAGCCTCTCTCTCTCTTCTGAAAGTGTTTTTGCTGGTTTTAAATAAAGCTTTAAGAACCTCCTTTGAGAACACTTTGGCTAAGAGGACAATCTCAGAGCAGAATGAGATTCCTCTATTGTGAGCTCTGCCTATACTGTAGAAGAATGGGAACCTCAGTTAAAAGAGTGCTTGCTGACAGGTGCTTGACTACTAATCACAAACACAGAAGCAATCTAGACCCACAGCTGGATACTTGTGTGTGTGCAGGGGTGCCATGATAACAACCATTGTGTTATAATTCATGCACACCTTGACTGTTGCTCTTGTATTCTTAATTACTGTTAGAGCTGCAGCTGCATTTTTACAGTACCATCGTAGGGCTGCTGTGTTAATTTAGTCTGTCAGCTTCTTACCGTTTAACATTTACTTGCCTTTTGCTTTTTGCTTACTTAGTCTGTGCTTTTCATCTGCTCATGTACGTATGTCATGGCATAAGATTTTATATATTGATTCAGTAGCCTCGAATATTGCATCCAGTGGTCACCTCCACTGCTGATAGCACCTTGGCTGCACTTGCTACCCAAGGGATGTTCTCTTGGCCAGAGTCTACTGGACAAGCTTTTTAAGGGACAGCTACTCTGATCTTCCCTCCATTTGCTGAAGAGTCCCGGTGAGGTCAGGAAGAAAAAAAACTTCTGAAGCTTTTATACAAAATGGTTTTGCTTTGCAATTCACATTTAAGTGACTAGCTTGATCATGGAAATCATCTAGATCAGTGTTTCTCAACCTTTTAAGTAGCAAGTACCCCCTAACTTCTGAAAATTTTAATAAGTACTCCAACGCTCAATCTTCCAGGGGATTTTATATTTACAGACTAATGTGTGCCATATGTTGGAAGAAGGTCTGTGTATATAAGGCTGCGATGTGACAGATGTCTGATTTGGTGTGGCTAGGGTTGCCACCTTTTACACCAGGGATGTACAACTCAAGCATGTACCTGAGCTAGAAGTGATGCTGGCCAAAGCTAGGAGGGCTGAACCCAGTGCCACGCAAAACGTGGCACACCAAATTATTACTAGGGAATTTGAATTTTCTGCCGTAGTTTTGAGAGGAGGAAGGGGCAAGAAAGAGCGGAAAAGAGGGCAAGAGAGAAAGGAAAAGGCAAGAGAGAGAGAGAGAGAGAGAGAGAGAGAGAGTGTGTTGGGGTACCTGCATACCCCCTGCCTGTGTCTCATGTACCCCCAGGGGTACACGTACCACAGGGTGAGAAACTATGATCTAGATTTCTCTCTTCTACCACAAGTCCAGTTTACTGTATGTTGGTGAATCCAATCTGAGAGATAAGAAGCCTCATTACTCCACAATTCAGACAAACCGGGATATGAGTGAACCTGGGAAGATGTCTTCAAAACCACTGGCACAGAGACCAAGACTTGTAAATAGTTTGCATGAAGGTTAAAGAATCTAAAGAAGCTGCCTGAAACAAGCCCATTTCATGCACAAGAGATCAAAGGTCTGCAAGACAAGCAGATTCTGCACTACTTTCTAGTACTTGTCTTTAAATTATGCATAATGCATAATATGCTAGTTTACAAATTAGCTAATTACTAATTTGCAGTTTTCTGAAATAGGAGTAAATGCACTTTTCAGATTCAACTACAGGTACTGCCTGAGAAGGTGCATAAAACCTCTAACTGCCCAGTGGAAGCAGCTACTGCCTCATCAGCTGGAGTCTAAAGTCTGTTAATGCAATACCTATTGTTGGGCAATGCAAGGACTGCTAAAGCAATGAGTAAGTCAGCCTGTTCACAACAGCTTCTGTACTGTTCTACCTACAATGATGGGATGTTGGCCAGATAGTAAACTGCAAAACAGAAACAAAGAGAGAAGTCTACTTTTGTTTCTCTTCTGAAGGCTGAAAGAGAAAAAGACTCTCTTTTCCCATTGATCTCTAAACTAAGCACTTAATTAGGAACCTGATTAGATTCTAATTAACAACCATATCAAGTGCTGGAAAGCAGGCTACTGAGAGAGGAATTCTAGTTAGGGTAATGAATAAAGGAGCAGGCACTGGAGGTTTAACTGCTTTTCCCAGATCCTTGGCAATGCAGTTCTCTTTCAGTGATAGTTGGCACCATTTTGTTTCAGGTGTATGGCCCAAAGTATCCAAGTTTCCAATTGTGGAATCTAACAGAGGAGCCTCTAGCTCGGGGCGGGCAATTATTTTGGGTGGAGGGCCGCTTACTGAGTTTTGGCAAGCCGTCAAGGGCTCAGGCAGCCCAGGGCAGATAAATATTAATTTTCTAAATTTTGTAGGGGCCCTGCAGGCTGCATTTTGCCCACCCCTGAAGCTCTACATACTTGATGATAAATGTCCCCTTTTACTCCAGAGCTGCAAAATTCTGCTACCTTATTTGGCAACAAATGGAACATTTTTCTAATCTATAGAAGTTAAATAAGCTTTCGTAGAGGGGCATTTTTCCTTTGACATTTTATAAAAAACATTAGGTTGTAACAGACCGAGCAATTTTTAAACCCCTTCTACTTGCTGAAATACATTTTAGAATGTCCAATATTATTAGTTATGCTGATTCCCTATTGCATCTCAGTTCAGGAAATGAAACACTGACTACTGAGTTTCACTTTTGTTTCTCATCATTCATCTTTAGCTTACAGTACAAAAGCACAATGTCTTTTCATTTGCAAAAACTACAGGAGAACATTTACTTCCAAAATGGAATTCAATTTAATTCTAATTTTAATTTTACAAAATGGAATTCATTTTAATTCTAATTTTACCCAGCACTCTTTCCTGCCTCTGCAGGGGGGTCAGACTCAATGATCTATAGAGGTCCCTTCTGGCCCTAACATCTATGAATCTATACTTCAATGCACAATTTTATAGGGAAAAAACAAAGCTTCCACAAAATCTACCTTGAGGGAAGATCTGACAGTATGCTCAAGAAGAGATTTCCTGGGAAAAAAGGGGAAAAGTCGTGGAATTTCAGGGCTTTCGACATTTTTGTTATCCTTCTTCAGTATCTCAACTCAAATTTTGGTCTATGCTGCTCCAAAGGATCTCTACAATCAAAATAGAGGTCTTGTTGCCACCAATCTGCCTTTACAAAGACAGTGTCCTTTTGACAGTAAAGATGTGAATGTATTCCTCTCCCCAGTAGAAAGGATGTGCTTGAAAGCCTTTTGTATAGACAGGTAATTCTCAATTGGGGTGCCCACCACCCCAACATTTGGCCCCTGTGTGAGGGGGTAAACACTGTAATAAAGAAATGAGTTTTGTAAATGAGTGTCATGAAATTCAGATAAGCTCATGGAGGGGTGTCCAGGATCTAAGAAGACTGAGAACCATTGGCATGGGCACTCTAAGGAAGTCACCACACCAAGGCTGAACACTGGTAACATTATCTTGACATTTTTTCCTACCCATCTCTTCCCAGGGTAAGATTTCTGTACAGGTACCCTCCATAGACAGTTTCTCAGTATGCTGCTTTCTTTAGCCAGAAGGAATTTAAAGTTTCCTCTGCTTTCTTCAACCTTAATTTCCCAGAACATCCTAAAGCAGCTGTGACAGAAAATGACAACAGAGCATCGGCTGGAGTGCAGCTGAGGTGCCATTAAATCACAAAGCCTGCACTTCACACTAGAGACTTCCAGAGGACAATAACCTTTCAGTATCTCATTTCAACTCTGCCAAACATTAGGAAAGTCAGAACAGGCCTGCAAATACTTTTAACTCTTGACTAGAGTACAAATGGCATAAACAATCTATTTTCAACAGCAGAGCATGACACATCTTTCCCCCCACTTCCCCAATGGTTGGATCTGGTAGGAAAAAAATCTTAAAAAAAAAAAAGTACCACAGTCAATTAAGTCCCCAGCACATGGCCACACACAAATAAATACAGAACACCCTTTCAAGCTCATAAATCCCACTCTGCTGCTTGAGAAGGCCAAAAACCTGATACAGCTGTCTGAATTACTTTCTCAAATGCAGCTCCCTCTGCTACTGCAGAGACAGAAGGCTCAGATATTAAAAGGTATTTAGGTACTAACTTCCAGTGAAATTAATGCGAGTTAAGTGCTTAAATACTTTGAAGATCTTGGCCTAGGAAACCAGAACACTGATCATGCAGTGCACTGCAAATGTATAATGCTCAGTACTGGGGTACTGACATTTCCCAACAGGTCTGTTGGCCATGCATGTGGGTCAAATGTAGCTATTCAGTCTAGTTTTCTGGTGCATTAACAGAATACGTTTGTAGACAACTGAGATCCTTTATACCACTGCTAACCTAAAATATTTGGCACCAGTGGGAGAAATTCTGAATCACTGTAGGACACTGCACTATGTCTTGTGGATTGTAAGGTGCACCACAATCAGCAAGAGAGCAGACACTTACAGTCGCAGCTCCTCAAAAGACTTCACTGAGTAGAGAGGTGACGTGGGATCTCTCTGCAGCACCTCCACTTGGTTTGTTGTGTCAACCAGGTTACTGCGGATAAGCTTGTTTAACAAGGACTGGGCGGCTCTGTCCTCTGCAAGGGAAGGAGGTACAAGTCAAGGGTAATTTTTTTTTTTTAAATTTACAGAGGGAAGTTCCTATAAACAAAGCAGCTCACAGAACCAGCCTTTCTGCAAAGAGAAGTTTTCCCAGGGCTATTATAGAAACAGGATAAACTCCCAGTACTCAGCGTATAAACAGCCAGCTGTTCTATTCTATTCCTCATTCCAGATATTTCTATTGTCTTATTTCCCTTTTCCCCCAACTCCAGACTGTTCTCTCTAGAATCAATATAAAATACCATCATTTTCCCAATTTTTAGTAGAAAGATAGCCCAAATTCCAAAGATACCCATCCTCTGAGATAAGGTAGGGCATCTTTAAAACCATTCATAATGAATCATTTTCCAGTTTCCCTTGTCAGTGCCTCTCCTTCGCATTTACCTTTTTCCTCGTCCTCTGTTTTCTCTGCATTGTCATCGGCTTTGACAACAGCACCTACGTTCAGACAGACAGCAGTCACTGGGGCAGTTTCAAACAAGCCAAGACAAAAATTCATTTGCACAGGCCCATTCACACACAGCAAGTTTATTTTTACAGTGATATGAAAAAATAAAATCAAGGCTGTCAACCAGTTCAGTAGGACTTTTACAGCATAGCTTTGCTCAGGCTTCATAGGCAATATTTAAGCCTCTATAAATTAAAGCATGGCTCTCCATCATGAGAATCTGGCTGTGTAGTTTGGTCCAACCCAATCAATCCACAGCATTTGGCTTTCACATCAACCTGGATCCATCAGTTTTAGTCACTAGAGCAATCTCCCTACCACATTTAATATTGATTAAACATTACTGAGCATTAACGATACTGTTTGAACAACAAACCATTAAAGTAGGCACTCAAACTAGATACTTAGCCCAAGCTACTATTTAGTTCTCTAGCTTTCTGTTTTCAACCTTTCGAAAGGCTGCTAAACCATTTCCTGTCTGTCAAAGGCTATAGTGTCTCAGCCCAAACACACACCAAAGAAATATTGCCCCTTAGGAACTATCAGCTCACCATTGGAATCTGGTTTGGTTTTCTCCTCCTTCAGGTGCAGGTTGCTCAACTGTAAACATGGGAGAAGATTTAAATAATGAAAAGGGATTTAAAAAGCTGCTGTGGACACATTCAGGAATCCTAATGTGGCCAAGCAAACAGTCGAATTTCCATTTTGATACAAGTTCTCCAATCTGCACAAACAGCACATGGGCCCTGGTAAAGTTGCCACGTGCTAATGTCACAGAAACTGAAAAAATCCATCTTTGAAACAGCGAAAGGGCATCTGCCCTTGAAATGGACTCGCAAACTTTCACATTGTAGACAGGTCTCAGAGGTGGGAGTTTCCAGAAAGAAACATTCCTAGGACTCTGCTATTTTGTGTTACCACATCATGCATCGGAAACTACCAGGAAGTATGCTGACAAAAAGCTGATGTGGGGAATTTGCATTCAAAGATGGTAACTTGACCTGGTAGTAGTCACATTACAATGGTAGCAGAGCCATTAACTCAGCGCTATGCATTGGAAACCACTATCTGCTGTTGCTAAAGGGATGTTTATTTTATTGCTGACTATGATACTGTGAGGATTTTAATACTTCTAGCATGGGTTTGGAGGAGTCACATTTCCAGGGAATGATAGTCAGCATTCTGATGACCAAAAAAAATGTTATGCTTTGTCACAAAAACATTTGCATTCCTCAAAGCTAGAGCAGTTTTCTTTCAGATGCAGCTGGTGGACATGAGGCAGAACATATGCTTAGTGACAATAATCTGTGTTACAGGAACAACAAAGGTGTGCCAATCCATCCTGCACCGCAATCCTAGTGGCCTAGCAAGAGTTGGGCACTCATGTGGAAGTTGTTGTCGAGTGTTGCTCAGTTTTGGGCTGTTACAGGCTGAAAGCGCTTGTGAGTAATAATACCAAGTAACTCTGAACGGACACCCAGCAAGTTGCATACGTGAAACAGGGCTGCAACTGGGACACATTTTGGGAATGAGGAAATGGAAGCTTGCAGTTCTGCTGAGTCATTCATTCACTGAATGAACTTTGTGGATAACTGGTAAACAAAACAAAACCAAAAAAACCGAAAGGATCGTCTGCAAGTAGATGCATGAATGATCCATGCTTCAGTCTAACAACTAAGCAAAACCAAAGCAAATAGCTGCTTTGTTATTTCACCTTGGGAATGTCAGAAATCAGTGCCCTAGACTGGATTTGCCACATACTCAATCTATCAGCCTCAAACATCGAGAATTACATACCCCAAACAGAGACATGGTAGTGCTAGCCACTGCAATATTTTCTGAACCTTAATATACCAGAAAAAAAATGGAAGTATTCATGAAGCTTGAATGCCAGATGTGTCCATCACTTCCACTTTACCCCCAGTTGAGAGAAGTAAATTAGGGGGCGTATCATATCACAAGCACCTGCTCCCATTAATTAAAGTAACCGCCTGAGCAGCAGCCTCACAAAAGTCAGCATTTATTCTTTGATCAAGGGGTCTCCCCCAAAATTAATCTCTCCTTAGGTTGTTAATTTGCTTTCTTTTAGCAGCCATGAAAGATGAATTTTGTACGTAGATGCAGGGCAAGTTATTTGCGTTGTTTGGATACATTCATGGAAAACTTGTTGGAAAAAAAATAACCCACCTGCCTGTCTTGAACAGCAATAACAAAACTTAGACAGCTGCATGAAGGGATGAGCAGGACCCTTCAGCGGTCAGCCCATCAAATCATTACTGTTCTAATGACAGACAGATGGAGATTTTTCTGCTTGGTAAAATCCTGGAGAGGTTGCTGCTTTTAATAGGGATACGTCCCAGAGGGGTTGCTGCTCTCATTCCACACACGACAAAGCCAGGACCCTCCAATCCCTAACTCAGAAACAGAAAGTGGGTCCATCTACCCCTACATGAAACAGCCGGCAGCCTGGCAATGGGGAAGCTCCCTCAGGATGTGTCACATTTGGGTCCCAAGAATCATTCCTGACCATCTCTGTACCCAGGTGGGTGTAATCTGCCCAACCCTCCGGGTTCTGACAAATGGAAAAACACCCTCTCTCTACTGGAACAACCCCATGCCCCAGGGCAGGCGGGGTGGACCAGCTAAGCAGCAGCTCTGCAGAAAAGGACCTGGGGGTGATAGGGGATAATTGGCTACATACGAGCCAACAGGGCACCGCTACTGCCAAGAAGGCCAGTGGCATCCTGGCTGCTGCATTGCCAGCAGATGGAGGGCAGCAACTCTTCCCCTGCATTCAGCACCGGGGAGGCCACACCTGGAGTCCTGCGTCCACTACAGAAAGGATGCGGACCAGCTGGAGAGAGTCCAGAGAAGGGCAACAAATGAGCACATGAGTGGTGAGGAGAGGCTGAGGGAAATGGGCTTAGTCTGCAGAAGAGAAGACTGAGGGGGGGATTTGATAGCAGCCTTGAAGTCCCTGCAGGGCGGTCGCAAAGAGGACGGAGCTGGGCTGTTCTCAGTGGGGGCTGATGATGAACAAGGAGCAATGGGCTCACGCTGCAGCAAGGCAAGCTGAGGTCGGATATTAGGAAGAACTCTCCCGAGGAGGGTAAGCGGAGCACCAGAGCAGGCGGCGGGCCCTCCCTCCCCGGAGGCTGTGAAGACGCGGGCAGGCAAAGCCTGGGCCCGGCCCTGCCCGGGTGACCCCAGGTCCCTGCCGCTATCCCCCAGACGCAGCAAGGAGCCGGGGACCGGACTCACCGACTCGGCGGCCGCTTCCTGCTCGTCCACCGCCAGGGCCCACGAGTCGGTGGCCATGGTCCGGACCGGCAACGCGGCGAGCGACTCGCTCCGGCTCGGCACCGCTCCCGCAATGGCGCCGGGTGGCGGTACTGCGCATGTGCGACCGCTCCGTGTCCGCCGCGTCCGGGCGGGAACCGGTGCCGCGGCGCGTGTGTTCCGGGCCCTGGCCGGACGCTCTGCCCGGGACACCGGTGTGTGCCCCACTCAGGAGGGGAGAGACCCAGGGGTTGCTGCCCAGCCCCCAAAGGAGCCTGCACATCCGTGCTTTTCTGCTCTGCTTTGCTTCGTCATCCAGGTCCGTGACTCCAGATCAGTGACAGTCAGTCCTTTGAGCTACCGCAGGTGCCCACTGGACGCAGTCACGGCCTTAGCGGAGGGCATCGTAAAACTAAAACTAAAACTCGATCACACCGAATATTTAATATTGCACGAGGACGCTTTTGTTGCAGTTTCGTGGAGAGGCCAAAGCGAAATGGAAATTGAAAATGACCAACTGGCTTCTAGGTCGTTGACGCTCAGCCTCGAAGGGGCCCCAAATGACTCTTGCCCGGGGTGCCCGCAACCCTAAGGCCACCACTGCCGGACTGGCCCTTCCCTTGGGTGGGAGTTTTGGTCGTTAAAACAAATGAGCGGCCAGGAACGCAGGGAACTGAAATCTAAATACAAGCAGGCGGAGCAACAGCTAAGACCGGTGAACGGCTGTCAGACGCGGGCGCCGCTGGAGGAGAAACGCTAGGAGAGGTTGAGAGGAAGAGCCGGCAGAAAGGGCACCCGGCAGGTTTAGAGATGATAGGCAAGGAGCTGAGCGCTGGGTGGTTTCTGAATCCGGCTTTTGTTCTTCTGTGCTTGCCTAGCCAGGGTTAACTTTGTGTGTCAGAAAATCTCCGTGCTTGGTCTGTTCAAAATGCGGAGATCAGTTTAGGGATCTTCACGTTTTCAAAATAACCGCTCTCCTCTTGTCCAGATGTGGGCTTCTGCGTCAACCAGCTGGATTCTCAGCCTTCATAGTTCTCATTTTCAAATCATTCACCGCAGCCCCGGGGGCTAGGAGCTTACATGTTTAATAAAAACGGAGATTGTCGCATTGTTCCCCAATTTAAGGAACTGAGGCTGTAAGAAAAGCATAAAATATGGTGCGATTTGCCATAGAATCACAAGATTTGGAAACCCTGAAGGGTTAGCTAGAGAGCTCAGTGAAGAAAAAGAGCATAGGAAGGGATTGTAGGAATGCAGGGCTGGAAGAGACGTTGAGACATCGTGCAGTCTGTTCTGCTGCCCCGAGCCAGGATCAGGGATATCCAGAGCATCCCTGACAGATACTTGTCTAACCTCCAAGACGAGATGCACAGGAATGCGCAAGAAGAATCAGGAGGCTCCACAGAGATCTAGTGAATCACAGAGGAGGGAATGCCTGAATTGCTGTCCCCTTATGCAGTGTTAGTGCTGCCTTCAACCCCAGTTCTGCACTTGGGATCAGGGTCTTCCTTTCTTTCTACAGCAGGTGAGTAATGAGTGAGACCTCCAGAATGCAGAAAATGATGTTGTATAGATATAATGGATGTATTCCTGTGTCAGAAGCTTTCATCCATCCAAGCTCTATACAGGTTTTTTTTAAATAGAATGACGAACCAGAGTCTAGCAGAAGAGGGGACT
This sequence comes from Crocodylus porosus, assembly GCF_001723895.1. Classification (NCBI taxonomy): domain Eukaryota; kingdom Metazoa; phylum Chordata; order Crocodylia; family Crocodylidae; genus Crocodylus; species Crocodylus porosus. The sequence goes on from NW_017728926.1 coordinate 12,608,258, forward strand.
GATAATATATGAGGTCAAAGTCTTTTTAAGCTTTGCTTTTGTGCAGTGGATGGCTAAAATCAGCCCTGAGGGATTGTCTTGGGGTGATGTTTGGAGTCTGCTGTAGACCCTCTGTGTTGAATCTGAGGATGGATAGAGAGTCTATAATGCTTTTAGAGTAATAGTTCTCAATCAGGGAGCTGTGGCACCCCGGGGTGCCTTGAGATCCTTACAAGGAAGTCGCAGGGTGCCAGACAATGTTAGCTGTGCAAACATGATTCAAAATAAATTGATAGAATTCAGATAGGAATTAGTGGTATTAAAATCATTCTGCCCTACAATGGTCTTGAATTTTGGCAACAGAATTATATTTTTCTGTAGTCAAAAAAAATGGGTGAAGAGGCACCCCTCAGAAAATGCCAGCTCAAGTCTAAGCTTTCCTGCCATGGCAGGAGGTTGGACTCAACGATCTGCTCAGGTCCCTTCCGACCCTACAAACTGTGAAACTATGAGAGGAGTCTGGAGTCTCAAAAGGTTGAGAACCACTGTTTGAGAGAGATAAATGGTGTTGGGAATTGTGCCAGATAGGGACTGCTCAAAATAATAGTAAACTCTGGGTATTTCCAGATGTGACAGCTGACAGATTTCTTCACCAAACAGTCACTTAGCTAACAAGAGGTGATCCCATTTTGCATTTGATCTTGGGAAGCAGCAAGAACATTATTGAGAGAGGTACTAGTCAATCCCAGTGTGATTGAGCTGTCAGTGTGATGAGGCTGTGAAAAAAGCATGTAGGTTGTAGGTAGAAGAAACATTAATATCATTGTACAGGGCATGGATGGGGCAGCCTCTGGAATACTGTGCATCATTATGAGCACCCCTGTGCAAGAAAGACACATTTTCACTGGGACGAGAAGAGAAAACAATCAGGGAAATGGAGATCCCATATAAGAGGAACTAAAAGAGCTTGGCTTTGTTTGCCTTAACAGAATAAAAGCAGAGAAAGGATGTGATTGCTCTTTCCCAACACATCATGAAAGTAAACACCGGGCCTGGAGAAGGGTTATTTCAGTTCAAGGGCAAAACCTGGGGAAGAAAATGGGCATAAGCTGGCCATGAATACATTTAAGTTGGAAGTTGGAAAGTTTCTAACCATTAGAGCTGGTCTGGAAGAGCATTCCCATGGGAGGAGTGGGGACAAAACCAACACTAGTTTCAGATGGAGCTTGATTAGCATGTGGAAGAAGTTATATGACCTGTGAGCAGGGGTTGGGAGCTGATGACCCAGCAGGTGCCTTCCAGTCCTACGCTCCTGGAAGTGGGAGGGGAATGCTACAGAGAAAGTTTGGAGGCAAGATGTGCGCGGGTGGTGTTCACATTCACAGGGCCTGTCTCATGGTATTTATCCCTGTGTACTCTGCAGTTGTGTCAGCCTCTGCAGGTGATTTCTATCGGGCTCTCTAGGGGTGTTTTTGGTGATGTTCCTTTCCAAGCTGGACTGACTACATGGTGGGGATCCACTTAGTTTGGCTTCTGAGCCAAGTGTGGAGAAGCTTCATCACTGTGGACTGGGTTCCCTGTTCTCTATCACTTCCCTCTGATTTCTCCCTTGGGTAGGTCTCTCCTGCTCTACACCCGCTAGCCATCTGCATCCACCAGACCTCCTCCTATTATCTATACCCAAGGGAAAGCTCCAAGAAGCAAGAGCCAGGGTTTTTGTGGGGGAGTGCCTCTGGGGTGGCCAGAAATACGGCTAGCCCCAAATGACACTACCTTTACAGTGTTTTGCCAGATAAAGTGCATTGCTCAGACTTTCCTGTAATTGCATGCTCGGAAATCTCCTTGCTTCAATTTCAGTGGACATCTTGGCCCCTTTTAGGCAGCAGCGCTGTGAAGGGTTGTCATGCAGTTGCTTCTTTTGTTAAAATCAATGTGACTGGCTCCTAAACAAAACCATTTAAAATACAACTGGGTGATGGGCATGGAGTGTGTGAGATCAGGACTTGGCATATATCCATAGCCAACTTGATGCTGCCAAACTCTTCATGGACTCCCTCCACCAGACCCCTCTGTGCTGGTACCCACCTCCCTGCATGCTCTGCTCCTTGGGGGCCTGCTTACCTTTGCTCTTCTACCCTCCACTTGCATGAAGGGCTGGGGGCTGCTTTTTCATCCCCACTGCCCTGTCAGTCTGAAACCTCCCTCCTCTGTCCGAGCCACTGAATCGCATCTCCTGCTTGGGCTGAATTCTGTTTCCACCTTGTCTGATCTCACTGATATCAGTGTGTCAGCAAAGGCTGAATTTAGCCCTTCAGCTGTTGTTCTTAAACCTGAATTTTCCTTCCAATCAATTCCAATCTAATTTTCTCCCTCCACCTTCCATTCTTCCTTTACTGTAGCCTGGCTTGAGCGTGATGTGTGCCCCTTGAAGTCAGTAGGCACTGACAGCATTTCCGAGGATCGCATCAGGCCCTAGTTCTTTAATGCTGCCTTTTATTCCTTCCATTTTTTACTTCCCCTTCTCTGCCTGCTTAGGAGGTGCTGTCCTTAGTTCTGTAAATTGCTCTCCGGGCTTTTGTTTGCCAGGCAATATTTGCTACTTGGTGTGATGAGAGCTCTGTAACAATTGAGTGCATTGTTCTCTCACCCATTTTCCCCAGTCTAATTAAGTTTCCTCTCTTTCAACGAACACTCCTGTGCTCTTGGCACTTCTCAAGCTCTGCCCAGCTGCAAAATGAACTTGGGGGTCTTGCGATGTTATCTGTAGATGTGACATCACAGCCTTTTCCATGGCAACGCATCGCAGTTCCTGAGAGGGAGCTGATGAGCTGAGCGCAAGGAGATTTTTCAATGGGAACCGAACAGTTTTAAAAGGTGAACAGTCAAAAGAGAGGCCAGCCAATAAATAAATACATAAAATAATTCATCAAAGGAAGCCCAGAAAAAGACAGGGGTGCAGATGAGGCCTTGCCTTGGGAATGGGGAAGCTTCCTGTTTTGCTCCTGGAGCACGGTGACTCCGGTCTCTTTGCAACCCCCTCCTTTCACATGCAAAAACCCTCATCTCTCATTCCATTTCCCTCTGCCATTTGCATATTAATTCTGTTTCATCTCCTAAACCTATCAGTCATTTTAAAGGTAAAGGGCAAGATTTTCACAAGACAAATGTAAAAGGTGCTAGAGATCTAACCATAGTGCCTTCCTTTAGATGGTTGCAGACTCTCGAGTTGCATGAGAGATTAATATTGTTAATTGGGGTTAATGTGGATATTAGAAATGAAGTGACTTGCCAGAGGGTCATTATGAGTGAGTCAGTGACAGAACTGAGATCAAAACCCACATTTTCCGTCCCTTGTGTTAACTACAGAGTTTGGGACAGGATTTAGGTGCATCATCAAGGATTGGTTTGAGTGGTCCATCAGGCGACTGGGATTAGGGCACACAAGGGAGTGATGTGGCTAGCAACACGTCAGACCTCTTTTGACTCCCCATCCCAGATGACCCAGTCCCAGTTTATCTGATTGGGGACAACATTCAGTGAATCCAGACTAAAACTCAGACTGCTGTTGCTAGATTTATACCAAGATTTGCTCTCTTGTAGAGACCTCGCTCCTGTTAATTCCAACAGGAACTATGCATCTCAGCGCTTGAGGTCATCTACTCTTCTGCCCTCTCAAATTGTTGCGTGAGCACTAGAAGCAGCAAACTGCTCTTCATCTTTGCAATGATTAAACTGTGCTATCCACAAGACACTGGCATGAAGGGAAGGTACACAGTGGCAGCCTCTGGCTTGTTGGCATGGCTGCAATTATCTGATGGCCTGCCAACCTGTCAGCATGTCCTGGATCTGCAAAGGTGGGATGCACAGGTGTCACTGCTTGTTCTGACCATATTGGGGTCCCATGAGACTAACTTTTCTCTTAGTTCTTCTACAATGCTTCTCCAGTCTGAACCCTAAAAATGAAGCAGTGCAGAGATGTGCAAAATCCACCCATCCAACAAAAACAAATAGACATACAAAAAACCTCAACAACAACAGCTCATGAAACTCTTCAGGACTTCAAGGCTGCTACTGGGACTTGTTCCAAGAGGACAAAAGCTCTCAGCTGATAGATATTGTCACCCCTTGATGTTTCTGCAGGTGAAGTTACAGTTGAAGCTGTTCTATGTGTTCTGTAGAGGAAGGATTTGGTAATGTGACTTCTTGGCTTCTATGTATGGGACACACTTATATGCCCTGCCCCATTCAGGACATAAGGTCATATTTGCATATAGGTCTGATGCCCCCTTTACATTCTACTTAAGCCTTCAAAAGGGAGACAGTGGTGCCAGTCCTCTGCAGACGGGTGAATTTTGTTCTCACTGAGCAACACAACAAGAGGCACAACAGAATCAGAGCTGCAGAAAGCTTAACACACTCTCCAAACGCCGGTTCTGTTGCCATGATTAACATTGTGCATAACACCAGATTCCTGGTTCTGCATTCCCAGTATAAATATTTACAGCCAAAGAAAAAACAGAATCTCATCAGGCTTGTGAGGGAGAGAAGCAAAATAGCATCTGAAGTGAGTGAGAGAAAGAGAGATCTTTCCTAGGGAGGGTAGGTCAGGGAGGAGGAGTCCCGGAGGCAATTGGCAGTAAGCAAGTTTCCACATTAGCTCAGGTGGGCTTGCTAACAGTTTCAGGAAGATGCTTTTTCTCTTTTTCCCTTGTTCTTTTATGTATTTTCCCTTCAAGTGAATCTATGCTTATGTAAACACCAGACCACTATCCCTGGGCATTTGCCTTTGATCATGGTTCACCATGGCAGCTGAGGATACAACTGTGAGTGGTCTTGTTGGCTTAAGTACCTGACTGGATCAGAGTCTTTAAGCCCATCACTGCAAGCATGTGGATCACCACTCCTAAAGCCATGCCTTCCAGGTGTGATGATTCAGTGTTTAGCCTCCCTGCCTCAGTGGTGGGGACAATTATTGCTAGCTGTTGTGGTTGTTTCTGTGACGTGGGCTCCCATATTGACTCTGAATTGCTTTGGGTCTCATCTTGCTTGTGGAAGTTTGGGTCAAAGCTGGTCTCTTATTATTTTTGCTGTGTCTAATGCAACGGTTTGTAGCACTATAAAAATAACCTGTCAGCAATCCAAGACTAGAACATCTGCATTATGGTCAAGCTAGGAAAGGCTGCTGATCAAAATTGCTGATTGTCTGTCCAGCAAGAGCCAGGTTTTGGGTTTTTTTTATGCCTAAACCACACAGCTTGCGTTTGGAGTACACAAGCAATGGGCATGTATAAGGCTTATACGTGTAACACTGAAGCATGAGATAATTGAATAATCATTGGGCTGGAGGCCAGGAATGCCTGCATTTTAATTCTGTTATGCCAGTGTGTCCTTGAGCCAGTTGCATTATCTTCCTGGGTCTCCATGTCCCCATCCGTGAAACAGGGCTGGAAATACTTGCCTGTACACAGGAAGGAAGAGCCAGGGCTTGATTTTTCAGGGTATTGAACCCCCCCCCAGAGCTTATGTTTGGACCTGCTTAGGCAAGCACTGAGCTAAGATTTGAGCTCCCTGATGGTCTCTATTCCTTTCATAATTAACTCGTCCTCCTGACTCATCTGACCTCTTCTGTACACCTTTTGCCTCCTGGCTACCTGAAGTGTAAATTCTCTGGGACAAACCTGTCTTCTTTGTTTTGCACACAGCAGCTAGTACAGGGTGGCCTTTGTCACTGATTAGAGTTTCTAGGCATGAGAGAGTAGAAATAACAGCAGCAGCAAGCCCCAGATTGCAGTCAACATGAGCTACGAATGCCAAGCACTTCTGGAAATATGGACAGTAGTGTTTGCCCAGAGCTTGGGAAGTAAAGAGTGCTAAGTACCAAGGCTTACAAATGATGTAGTGAGTCGTGACATCCCTAATTGGGAAATGTTAGCTACAGGCTTATGAAACAAATGCAGTTACATACTGGATTTTGTACGCCAGGAGAGTCAGCAGCAGGAACGGTGAATATACCTCCCCTTCCTCTGCCAGGCACCAGGTGATGTGCACGTTCCTGCTAATCAAAGGGTGGGAAAGCAAACTGATTCAGAGCGAACCCTCGGGGGGTGCGGGGCCTGGGGCAAATCAGCCTGTGTGAAGTCCCCTTAATGCTGTGCGGGTTGTGGTACCCCTGCAAGCGGGGTGTGTGTGGGGGGGTTTCCATTCTTCAGTGCAGGGCTGAGACTACAGCTCCAGGTGGGCCCTGCGGGAGGGGCCACAGCCGCTCCGCCTGGCTCTGGGGGGTGCCCAAAACACAGAGCCCGGGGCAGTCACCCCAATTCGCCCTACCCTAGGGACGGCCCTGCTGATATCTCAGCCAAAGGGCCCAGCTTTTGTTCCAGGGAGCTCTCTCCTCCAGGGCACTCTGCTCAGGCTCAGGTTTCCCAACGTCGCCTTCCTTGGGGCCGAGTCCCACAACAGTCTCACCCTCCAGGCCGGGGATCTAGGCTGCAGTTCCTCTTTTGCAATTTTCTGTACTTATCCCAGCAGGTCTGAGTTTAGTTCAGCACCTGCAGTTCTGCTCTCTCTCAGGACAATGATGGTTAATGAGTGACTGGCCAGGTTTCATGCAGCTCAGGATATTTATTTAAGGATGAAAAACTGCAGAAAAAAATACAGTAAAACCATGAAGAGTCTACCCATGTGTTAAACTGGCCAGGCTTTAACCATTGCCTGGCTGGGATTTGGGCAGGGGCATCGGACAAGTTCCTCAGATCTTTTTTCCAGAGTCAGTATCAGTCTTACGTTCTTAGATCGTGCGAGAGATCCCTCCTCGCTGTCAGCATGGCCACCTTGCAAGGTGCTCAGTTCCCAATTTCACCTATTTCATCACTGCCTTCTCTTCTAAATGGATGTACAATTTCCCCCAGTGAGGTGAGGCTTCTGAGGACTTAATTGCCTGAGGAGTTACATCAATCGCCCCCAGTCATCTTAGTTCTGCAGAAAAGCCTTGTAACTTCCCTCCAGCAGTAGACATATATAGCACTTAGAACGTGGATACAACTCTCTGAATGCTCCCCCTACCCAGAGTGTCTGACAAATCTCAGTGTTTCCATTCTTCCAAGGTCTCACATCTGTCACAGCCCCCATGTCAAATTCCGCTCTGTTTTATAAATACATATGGCTTGGGTGCCGGATTTGTTGGTACGAATCCCAGTGATTTTTTTGTGACATATGTTAGTTTCTTTGTCGGAGCCAAAAAGCAAATGTTTAACAAGCATTTGTAGCATGTGACGTGGGCTCTCTCTGGGGATTGTCTTACTTATCGAATAAGGAATGTAAACTCTTGTGCTTCAGGGCGCAAGCAAGAATTGAGCTGATGGGGACTGGAAACAAAACTTCCCCTGTGGGCAAGTAATTTCTTTATTGATAAACTTTTGAGTTTCTTGCCTATTCCTCTGAAATTTTGGAACATGAGATTGCATTAGATGGACTGATCCATTATGGCCATTGCTGTCTTCCTATGGCATGACCATAGTCAGATGCCTGGTATCTTGTTCTCCTCCAAGAGATGAGGCCCTAAAATCAGTAGAGACACAGAGTTATGGAAAACACAGAGCAAGTGAGAGGCATGATGACATTTCCCTAGAGATATGGTCCTGCCTGTGATAGAAGAGCTTGGACAGGGAGTCTGGTCCAGAAGAGCCCATGCAGTCACGGGTACCAAAATGCAGTGATTGTCTCATGCTGATTTGATCAGGAAGATCTGTATCTTCATGGTGGCATGACCAGCATCCTTTTACATGTGGAGGTTCTGAAGAACATCTCGGCTCACCGGCCAGTTGTTCCTACTCCATCCAGGAGAGCGCCTGCAAGGAGTGGGAAGAGGCCAATACAACCACAGGGGAACTGGAGAATCTAGTCTTGAAGCTAGTCTACCTTATGGTCTAACCCAAAGCCTTCTGTAGGCAACTGAAGGACTCCTATTGATGATAATGGATTTTGGATCAAGCCCTTCCACTTTTTTTCTCCCCTGACTTCACAGAAAGTATTTCTGATTGACATGGGTATTAAGAGAGAATAATTAGGCCTTCTGAGCATCCCTGCCACAATTGAGAGTCTTCAGTCCTGAAGAACATTGAAGCAATATTCTCAGCAATATTAAATTTCCTTTCAACAGCCACATTATTACCATTTATATTACTGAGGAGCCTGTTGGGCTCTGTGCTGTGCTAATACGCCGCAAGAGGTGTTCCCTGCCCTGAAACATTAAACGTTCGCCCCTCAGTTCTGACAGCAGGGGAAACAAAGGCACGGGGAGCTGAAGTGATAGGTCCAGGCTCACGCTGCCAGTGAGTGGCAGAACTGGGAATGGAGTCCAGTTAGGGAGTCAGGCTGTCTCGCTCCTATTCCTGGCTCTGCCACTGGTCACTTGTGTGACCTTGGTCCACTCACTTCCTTTCTCAGTGCCTCTCAGGGCTAGTTAGAGAAGTTGGGCTGGAAGGGGCCTCTAGAGGTCATCTAGTCCAACCCTCTGCCTCAGGCAGGATCATTCCTATCCAAGCCAGCCCATAAAAAACACAATCTCAACTCTACATAAGACTACCCGCAACACTGACCCAATGTAGACCTAACACCTTAACCTGCCACAGGTGAAGCAGGGGGACTGCAGCCTTGACCTGCCCTACCAAGGCTTTTCTGGGATAGTTAAACCAGCAAAGCCATAATTGAAGTGCAGCTTATACTGGTAAGAGGCATTCCTCTGCTGTTGTGTCTAAATTGCTTTCCCAAATGACACAGGCTCAGACAGCAAAAAGCCACTTTTGCCACTGTAAGTTGCCTTTACATGGCGGGTTTTACAGGCGGCACTCTGTGGATGAAGGTCATGGCTTTTCAACATCCCAGATAACACGCAGTTAGGGAAACACTGTGCAGTATAGACTTGACTTTACACTGTACGCACCTCAGGACAGCATCTAGCACAACGGGGCCCAGATCTAGATGGGGCCACTGGAGTCCTAATGTTTCTGCTTATGGATCTAATGGTGTCCTGTGTTTTGAGTGCTGAGACTCCTCCTCTGGGATACCCACTACAGCCAATGTAAGGGGTTTTGGGGCCTGTTTGGATGTGAAAAAGTGGCTGCCATGGGTGGCTGAAAAGAAACAGGGGCACAGAGGATGAGATAAGACTATGTGGGCCTGCAGGAGGAGCAGTGAGTGAGTGAGTGGCAGCTCGCTATGGGGAGAAGAGCACATCTTATTTTTGTATTGGGTACCAACAAGAGACTGTGGCAGTCTTGCAGGAGGCCAGTAGCGGTGGATGCAGCCGGTTTTGCAGGATTTAGGGCACTCCTATTATAGAAAAACAAGGAAACCACAATAAAGAAATGTAAAATAAATGATTCCCCCTCTCCCCCCCAGCAATCGCTGTGAAAAATCTCCCCCTTGGGAGAGAAGTGACCGTGATTCTTGTTTGGATCCTGCACTCCCATTACGGGCTGCCCATAACTTCCCTTCCTCAAGGGCACTGTTTTCGTGCTATTACCTTGTCACCAGCCTGCTTTCTATCTCAGACCTTGTCTCTCCACCTGGTGAGAGGGTCTATCAGAGGTGCCCGCAGATATGAGACCTCTCGTTGTCCTCTCATCTATCCGCTCAGACGTGTACAGACTGGGTCGAGAGAATGGCCATTTTGGACACGGAGACGTGTTGTCCCCCCGCTCCCTGCGGCTGCAGAGCCAAAGGCTCCCAAGCGAAGCAGAGAAGAATTATGCAAACTGAAGACTTGTGCCATCATGTCCTTAGGAGAAGGAGGGGGAGAGGGCGGCGGGGGGGGTAGAGAAAGACAGGGGTGTGCGTGTGCATGTGTGTGTGTGTGTGTACAAGGGGATTGTCATGGTTACCTCTCTGACAAAACAAATGGCTGCACTTAACGATGGGCACCCAAACAGCTCGCCCAAAGCCGGCGCTCATCAGCTGGCTGCCAGCGGAGCCGCGGCTCTGCCATGTGAAGCAGGAGCCTTGTCAGCAGCTCCCCGGAGCCGGCTTTTGCAGAGAGACACATGTTGCTGCAGCTTGCTAGGTAAGGCAACCCCAGGGGTTGGAGGGGAGGTGGTCAAGGGGAGCCCCCAGCCCAAGGCATCAGTGCCAAGGGGGTAGATCTGTGCCCCTGGGGTGGTGGAGGTGGAGGTGGAGGGGGGGAGGATGCCACAGGTTGCTGAAGGTCCTTCCCGGTGGTGGGATCCTCCCCCCCATCCCTCTGATCTCTCTCTCCCGGTGCCTGGCAGAGACCAAAGGAGTGTGAAGCTTTGCCTGCCGCCGCCGGGATCGCTCCGGCTCGGACAGCGCAGCCCTCCGCCAAGGTAAGGGACAGCGGTGGCCGCTTCTGCTCCGGAGCCTCCCGCAGCCCCCGAGGCCGGCTGCCCGGTCCCGTCCCGGGGATCTGCCTGCGGCATTGCCCGTGACCTTGGGCTGTGCTCGGCGCTGCAGCTCCCGCTCCGCCAGCGCCTCCTGCCCTCCTCGCACCTGGCCTGGGCCGGGCTTGGACTCGCCCAGGGGCTGCTTCGTGTCGGAGGGGGGCGGTCCCTGGCTGCTGCAGCTGGGAGGTGCCTCTGCCCTGCCCTGCCCTGCCCTGCCCCACCCTGGGAGGTGCTGGGCTCCTGTCCCCCACACTAGATCAGTGATCCTGATCGCAGCTCATTGTGGAGGGGCTTGCCTCTGGGCTAAGGTAGAGCCACTGCAGCTTGTTTCTTTCTGAGCAGTGAGTCCAGGGCTCTGCAGGTTGCAGGCACTGGGCGATGCAGTGCTGGGGCTCCCGCAGGGACGGAGCCTGCAATCAGGGCCAGGCAGGAGGGCTGCTTCTAGGCACAGTCCTGTGGCATTTGTCTTTCCAAGCCAGGGCACTGATTGTCAATCCGAAAATCGGCCTCCTGAGTTATACCTAAGGAGCTGTCATCTGGGGGGAATCAGCCACCGCTCCTCCAGAGCCTCTCACCAGCCATCAGGGCCAGGAGGAGGGGAGGGAGGATGGAGAAGCACGGCCAGGCACCCTCTGGGCAGGCCTGGCTACAGGGGAGGAAGAGCAGACAGTGCTGTGGCAATGGGAAGGAGGGGCAGCACTTGCAAGCTGCCCCTCTCCCCACTGCTGCCTGCCCACCAAGCCCCAGCTGGGACTCTGGGGGAGAGTCTGGAGCATGCTCATCTCCTGTCCTCCCGTCTCTGCTAGCAGAGATCTGCTCCTCACACTTCAGTCCCCTGCATCTGCCACCCGATCCTCCTCCGCCAGCCAGCCCGGCACCAGCAGGGACACGCACCTCCACTAGTCCCAAAAGAATTTCTCCCTGGTTACAGGTTGGGCAGCACTTCCCCCCTGATCCTCACACCCACCACCAAAATGCAGTCACCTCTGGGGTGAAACCCATCAGCTGTTTCTACAGCGGTATCCAACTGCAGTTACAGGGAAGAGATGAAGGAATCAGCCCGGTGACCTTCGCTGGAGGTCGGCCAGGTCATTGGGGTAAACATGCTTTTGGCAAGTGCCACAGGACTAGCCAGAGCCACAGCAACTCTGGACTTGGCTTTTACATCTCCTGTGAGAGCCAGCACCCCCCTCCCATCCCCGCCACAGTGTTGGGTAATTGGCTCAGTACCATAGTGAAAAATGCTGCTTACAGAATCACTGACGTTTTTTATCCCAAGGCGAGTACTTCCTAGGCAGTGCTCAGAAGATTCATCTCGAGTCTGTTGGGGGTCTGGAAAGGTTTGACTCAGCTTAGCTCTGACTTCTGACAAGGCGGGATGGCTGAAGGATGCACTGTATATTACACTGTATGTTATGGGCATCCTTCATTTTATGGTTAAAGCCTTGGAGGCTGGTCTCTGTAGAGGTGATCTTTCCCAAACAGGCTTGAGGTGCATTGGTGAGGCAGTTCTGGGAAGTGCATGGAGTTACTGCCTCAGTTTTACTGGTTCTGCAGGCAAACAGAAGTTTATTTTCCAGTTCCAGGCACCTGGTGCCTTTCACAGCCACTGACTTCATTTGGAAATGAGAGCAATAATGAATGGTCATAATGCAATAGGTTATACTGCTTTTAGCTTGGACAGCGGAGCATGGGAGGGAAGCTCGCTCTCATTGATCTCTGCAAGACATGCCCAGCTGTAGTCGTCCTGACAGGCCACTGGATGTCAGTGTTGATTGATACAAATGAAGCTGAAGGAATATTTACCCAGCACAGGAAAACTTGTCGCTCTTCATCAAATGATGTGAACGTGGATGTGATCTCAGTGCTAGGCTGGGTCTGGATCTGGACAGAAGACTGAAATCTGGAAGAGTCCCTCAGAGTTGGTGTAGAGTAGGTGTCTCCATGGCACTGGGGAAATCTGTGCTGTCGGAGGGCTCATCTTTCTAGTTAGATCTAGGACTGAGAGTCCGACTTCTTGGGGATGTCGCCCTGCATCTGCGAATGTCCCAGATCCACATGTACCACGGCAGCATTTTACCGATGCGTCTGAGAACCAGGTTCTCTAATGCTTTCTCATTCCAAAAGAGCATTCCAGCCCAGGGTTTTCTCCTGACAACTGTGAAGCATTCAAGGAGCACGTGACATCACAGAAATGCGGGTGCTTCTAGGGTGGAAACTACCAGCTCTGTAACAAGCTATGCAAAAGTTAATGGCAAGTGAAGTACTGCATGCAGCTGAAATGGAACATAATTTCCCAGCTGGAAAGGGGCCAAGACCCTGGCACTATCACTCCTGTGCATTGTGCCCATGAGCAGGGAGGACCTCTGTTGCAAATCTAATTAGAAGGAGGTCCTGGCAACAGCGTGGTAGTCTATGTTGAAACCCACTCAGGAACAATCTGGTGGGAAGTGTGTGACTCCAGTGAATTCAAGTGAATCCCTCTGGAAGGCTTCCTGCTGTACTGTCGGTGGCAGGAAATGGGCCCAGGACATGGCATTCTGCATGGAGAGACCAGAGCCGCTGGATCTAATTGAAGGAGGAAAAGTTTGGCAAGTCCTGATACTCCTAGCATGTCTGATACACCTCTGGCACTCATGTATCATGTCTGATACACAAGCGCACTCCCAGCACTGTCTGGATTTCACTTGCTGTGAGTAAGGCTGCCTACCAGTGGGTCCTCTACCATGCTCTGCATCACCAGGGTAGTGTCAGTGTATGGAGCCCACTGGTGTTGTGGTATCAGCAGTGCAGGTTGGACTCTCTCTACTGGCCCACAGTGCTTAAACGACATGCTTTGGGTCCTGCACGGTGCTGGGGGTAAGCTGGCTGGGAGCCCCCAACCTACACAGAAGTTCTGCATGACACAACAACCCACATCATCATCTTCTGCAACCAACTTGGCTTCTTAGATGGGTTTCAGAAGAGATCACGGGATCAAAAGATCTGTTGATTTCCTGCTGTTTTGTTGAAACCGAAGTGTGACACGGCAATGTTACTTGAGCCTAGCACAGTGACCTTGGAGGAGGCCCTTGGAGCTCAGTAAATGCTGCCTACAAACTGTGTGCAGTGGTTTGTTCCTGATGATGACAAGGCTCTGCTTGCTTCACACCTCTCTGCTACTGTTGCGTAACTGTGGTGCAGGATCAGCTCATTCCTTATTACCCCAGCATAAACCCAGCCAGGGTGTAACCCCATTGCATGATAGCTCACTCTTCTGTAAACTCTCTCACCATAGCTGGAAGGAGAAGCTGATCATCACTAGGGACCAGAAACCCAGCAGTAGCAAGAGCTGCGCAAATGGTCTTGAGCTTGACCTACAAACAATGAATGATTATTCCCTTCCCTGCCCCAGAACCAGGCCACCTCTACTAGTCAGAAAGCACCAGCACAGGACATTTGTGATGCATCCAGCAAGCCAGCTGCTGGCTCTGTTAGCTGTCTCAGGCACGGCTGCTTATCTGATCAGCTGTGGGCAGTGTGAGGCCAGGTCCAGCTGCTGCAGCACCGTAATACTCACTGCAGTCATCATCGCCTTTGCTTTTTGCTACATGAAATGTAGCAGCTCAGCTTATTAATCCCTGCATTCATCCATTCACTATCCTTGCAGGGTAACAGGTCTGTGAGTTGCAATTCAGCTTCCTTTCATGCATGCCCAGAGTGCACAGCTGAGATCAGGTGGGGTAGGGTGGTGTGTGCACAGTTACCCAGGCTCACACTAGCATCTGGAGCTTAGTTTTAAGGATGCTTAGAGGGAAAGCAGCTCCCTTTTGCTTTTTCTTTGTAGAGGCGAGCTAGCCCACCATTCAGGTACCTCGGGTCCAGTTCTACTGTGTGTAGACAAAGCAAGACAACACCACTTGTCTGGCTCGGAGAACAAAAGGTGAAGTGAAAGGAATCCAGGAGGCAGGCAGTGGTATGGAGAACTGGGGGCTGTTGGCTGCCCGGTGGGCAGCTCATCAGCAGAGAGCAGGGCAGTCAGAGCTCCCTATGAAGAGTGGAGAGGGGAGCTCAGAGCTCACATTACTATAAGCTGCCTGGCAGTGCTGCCTGACTGCAGACCCTTGCTTCTTCCCTTCCTTTTCTCCGTACGTTCTCTACCTCCCCCCAGCATCCTTCTTTCCGCTGTAGACACTTAATGGCATGCTTGACACGAACTGCAGCGCAGCACCGGTCCCTCGCCTCCCATCCGCTCCACAGTGCCTTCTCCAGCAGCTTTTGCCATTTTCTCTTTGCCATTTTAAGGGCCTTTGAAGGTGAAGCAGCAGAAAGAGCTCTCTGTACAGGTTCGCCAGATTGCAGTGCACAGCCTGTGCTCCGTGTTTGGCCACTAGACTCCCAGCGCAGCTCTGAGAGAGGTGAGGGAGGCTTTGAGGCAGGTTCAACCTAGACTCATGGGGTGCTGGGCTGAGAGGCAGGAAGCCTGGGCTCTAATCCTGACTGATGCTGTGTGACCCTGGCTCTCTCGATTCCCTGTTTTGATTACAACCTCTTTGGGACAGGAAGTGTCTCTCACCAGGGGTTTGGGCAGCACCCAGGACAATGCACTGACTTGCCTGTCCTCTTGAACATGTGGCAGAAGGCTTGGAAATGTTTGCAGGTTGTTCTGAGTCTTCTTTCCACCAAGGAGAGTTTTAAATGTCTAGGAAAGCCCAGGAAAGCCAATAGCTCCATGCAGACTTGAGATAAAAACATGCCAGAGCACAGCAGCAGGTAGAGAAATCTCAGTGTTTTTAAAGCACTGTTGCTTTCCCAAAGTCCTGGGTTGTGCTTTGCTGGAAGCCATCCCTGGTGCTTCGAGCCCTGCTACGCTGAAAAAGTGGAAATTATTCATGGCTGCATTCTGTCAGGGGTGACGAAGGGGGCTGGCCCCCTGGAAGGGCAGAGCCTACGGCAGCTCCTGGCTTCACACGCAGGCAGGGGAGGGTAGGCAGTAGGGATGGGCCACCAGGAGAAGCCTAACGAAACAGAGGCTGTTTGAGAGTGACTCATGGCAGGTACCGTTCTGAATCTGTTCATGGGAAGGCTGTTGCTGGTGCCCACCTGACTGTGAATGAGCCGAGGCGTGCTTTGCACTGCTCTGTGTTCTGGGACAAGAAGTCCTTGTCTGCTTTGCCGAGTTCTTGTCGAGGACAAAGCACTGGGTGGGAGCATAGCCGCTGTGATGGAATCAGGGAGTAGAGGTCCCGCAGTGATAAAGAGTGAGGCTGGCTTATAAATTCCACCAGGAAAAGGTCTGAGAAGAGAGATGTGGCCTCAATACCTTTCCAGGCTGAGGAAGAGGCATGTGAAGGGCCAGAAGGGAGAAGTGGCCACTCCCAGTGCTGGAGCTGGCTTGTCCCCATCCTCTCTTTCTCTTCTCCCTTCGGTTTGGAGAGGAAAGGCTGTGGTTAAGCAGTGCCCTGGGGCTGAGGAAACTTTTGGCCCTGTTCTGCCATAACTGCACTGTGATAGTTCTTCTTGATAATTTTTCCTCTCTCTTACTTTTGTAGGGCTCAGAAGTACCCAGCTCAGCAGGGCTCTGGCCTTACATGGGCCCTCTAGGAACTCCTGTAGGTTGTAACAAAAGTGGTTGCCAGCCCTCTCACTGGGCATAGACATGCTTCCTCTACCAGCTGGAGGCCCCACAGCTGTCCTGTCTTGGTGAGGTGAGAGCTAATTGGGGATGATCTTCCCTGCAGACCCTCATTTGCCGCTGCTCTGGCCAGACTGCTTTTCCCATCACTAGCAGAGGCTGAGAGTCAGCAAACCATGGCACTTTGAGATGTTATTTATGTGGCTGCTATAAATCATCTTGTCTCTGAAGCTCATCATTGTCTCTTGTCCTCTGTCTGGCCCTTCCTTGGTGAGGATGAGCAATCTCCCCAGACAGCTGCCCTTGGGTCTCAAACACAGCCTGTGTTGCCTTTGAAGTCTTTGCTGTTCCCTGCGTCTCAGCCTGGGCTGTGCAGCCAGAGATGGCCTGGCTGCCTATACTATGGCTGGTCATCCCAGGAGGAGGCATGCTCCTCAACTTCCTCCAGAGCAGAGAAGTGGAGACCAGGGGCTCGGTTCTCACCGCACTGACCCTGGGTGGCATAACAGCGATACCTCATCAGGCTGCCAGCCTGGCTCAGTTGGCTCCCCCGTTCCTCTCTTCAGTCTTCCTCCTCCTGTCCTCTCTTTTTTCCCCTTTCAGATCTTACTTTCCTTGATCATGTCATTCAGCCTCCTTCTTTCCCATCCGGCATTTCTACTACTCCCCAAAGTCACGATGGGCTTTGCTGGCTGGAGATGCTCTGTCTCAATGGCTCATTTATGCTCATGATTTCCCTGTGTAGCAGAACTCCATTTGCAATCCTGCCAGACTCCAGATTTATTGTTTGGAGGAGCCTGGGTTTCCCAGACTGTCTGGCCTGTGGTGTCATCACTACTTTGAAAGGCAATAGGGTAAACTAGCTAGATATATGAGCTGCCTAGTCCTGCTAAGCATCCAACACCTTGTCCTGTGGGGGTTTTTTTACATGCATGTCATTGGCTTTTTGTGGTCTCTTTCTGCCTGTCAGAGGCACAGATATGAACAACGTTTTCTTTCCCAAACAGAGACCCTGTTAAGTGGTTCCTGTGTGGGGCTGTTCCCCAGCTGAGCTCCCAAGTCACTTGTATTGTTGGATCGAGTGCTTAAACGAGACCGGTCCCATGGGCCATTAGACTGGAGACAGATCTGTCACTGTTGGAGCGTCTAACCCTCCTGTGATGAGTTTTGCAAACAAAGTGTGAGTCCTTTTGCCTAGAGCAGGGGACTGGCAGCCAGCACTGAGTTTTATTCCCAGATCTGCCACAAGCTCCCTTTGGACACATCTCTGTTCCTATCTGTCACTGTATCCAATGAAGGCTGAGAGGCTTCAGCAGGAATGACTGACACAGAGATCCTCAAGTGCAAGATGTCCTGGAACTGCAAAACATTATTATTAGTTCATTGTGTTTCAGACTTCTGCTGTCCTTCTTCCATAGCTATTATCCAGTCTTGTTAAAGTCCCAGCAACCCTTGGGATCCCATACCCGCTGGCCCTGACTCCCAGCCCCACCGGACCCTTAGGTTCTGTTCCTCCCTCTTACAGTCTTTGCTGGCCCTTCTCACTTTGCTGCCTTGTTTTAGCCTCTTAAGTTGATCGGCTGCTGCTGCTGCTTTTCCACAGCAAGGAATGAGTCTTGATGACTGTTGTGTGCCCTTTCTAGGACATTTGCATTTCGAGGTGGTTTTAATAACACAGGGCTGCCAGGAAATGAGAGACAGCTGATGTTTTCCATTGCTGCCCCCGCCTTATGGATCTTGTAAAGTCTGGTTTAAAGCATCCAGAGCCAGCAGAGGAGCAGCTAGACAGAAGCTACCCCTGGGAGATGGCTGAGGACAGAAACCCCCTGCAAGGCCCTTACCTGAATGCATCTGTCAGTCAGGCTGGGAGAAGATTAGCTAGAACAGAGAACAGGTTAGGAGGGAGCAGAGTTGCAAGGGAAATTTAATTAACAGAACCAGTAGAGGCAACTCCCTAAAATATGAGCAGCTCTCTTAAGGAGTTATTAAAGTGAGTCATACTTTGCAAGAGGGAAGTGGAGACGCAGGACATTGGAGCTGAGGGTTTGGGGGGCTGGGGTGGGGGGCCGGCATTCCAATTTCCTGAAATGCAACAACAATAAAGAGATGAATTAATATGGCCAGTGTTGTGGGGGTGTCTGCTAAGAGGCAGAGATACTCTAGGCAGACAAGAATATCTGTCTGTCTATCACTTTGTAAGATGCAAGGACTTTTGGTGATATCTTCGATTAGATCAATTGTATAGTTGGGCGAGATGTTGAACAAGCTTTGTCTGGGAAAGAAGCAGACACAGGTTAAGCTAAATACCAGTTAAAACAAACTGATACAATGGAGGGCAATTTAAGCCTCATGGTGAAATATCAGTGCATTGCTTGGTTCAGGCTTTATCCTTCAGCCAGATTTAGCTCCAAGGCATTCCTAGGTAGTGGGCAGAATACCTTGTATTCAGACAGCATCTTTCCATCATTACGGTCTTAAAACGTGTTACTCATCTGGGCTGCCTCATCTTTCCTTCCCTGGTGAGGACATTCATTCTCCCTTGTCAAGTAGGAATTAATTCTTCCTCCTGGCCGAAGCAGATCCTCACAGAGTCATTGTCTGTCTGTCTTGGTGCTTTACCCCAGATTGGTAGGATGAATGCCTGCTTTGGGAAAGCAAAGGATGGAGATACTCATGCCAGTCAAACCCAGTCATCCACCCATTTGCCCTTCCATGGATGTGGGCGCAGCTTTGGACAAAAGGGTGGTGTGGTTGCATCTCACTAGCACCTGTCCCACTCTGTGCTGCTGTGCTATGAAGGGAGAGGAAAGAAAGCGGGTCGGTGGGAGGAAGCTATAACCAGTGCTTGCCAACTGGATTCTTTTGTTCAGCCCAGAGATCTCTCCAGTTCCACATTCTGCTAGAAACTGAGTCCATGTCTGTGCTGAGATACAGGCTGCCCTGCCAACAGTTTTCTGGAATATCCAAGTATCTTGAAAGCCCTTGGTGAGGCTGTGGGCACTGCAGGGAATGAGGAGATAGAGGTCCAAGATAGCTGATGCCTCCAAGTAGCTGGGCAATAGGAAATCCAAGCTGTAGCTCTGCAGCCAACCCCAGAGCTGCAGAAGTGAATGTGGGGTGATGGGAATATGGGATTCCAGCTGTCAGGGCTCTTTCATGTTGCTCATGTCCTTCCTCCTGTCTCCAGTTTGCTGCAGGTCCTGACACTTGAGCCACCCATAGACTCTAAGCAAGATGCCTGGGCTTATCAACCGGACAACCAGCTGCCCACTTCCACTCACAGCCTCCGAGGTCACCTCATGCGTCAGTGGCTATGCCTTTGGGATGACAGCCTCTTTGACATATGCCAACCCAGAGGCCCATCCTTTCGAAGGTAAGTTCCCAAAGGAGGTCCCATTGTCCACAGAGTAAAGGCTGTATTCCTCAGGTGCCAGGGTCACTATGGGAGAAGGGTAACTCCTGGCACTGGTTTTATCTTCTGAGTCCTCCTTAGATGTCTCCCTGTAATACCCACCTCTGGTCCAGATTTTCTTGTGCAGTGGGAACTATTTGGGAGCCACTGGGAAGCTAGTCCTCAAGATGCAACAGCTCCAGCCCAGGTCCCTTGTGCTAGGATAAGTTGGAGAAGCCTAAGGACTCGTCTAATTTCCAGACACTGCCTTTGATCCCCAAGGGCCGCACTGCTGAGAATCTGCGAAACAGGCACCAGCTTTATGCCAGATGAGCTCTGTCCCAGGAATCAGATCAGATGACTTCTTAGGTGGGGATCTGGGCACTTGCTTGTCCCTTTCAATTGCAAAAGTGCTGGACCTGAGAACCAAGCCCATAATGTCATTTTTTATAGGCCTAGGGTTTTCTCCACCCCCAGTGCTGGCTCCTGCCAGAGAAAGGAACCCTTAATGCTGCGTCTCCTCCCATTGGCAGGTCTCTTTGTGTACCCACTGGATGAGTACACCACGGTGGTGGGGTTTGAAGCTGTTGTGTCCAGACGTGCTGTGACAGTGCAGATCAAAGACAAAGCCAAAATGGATGACTCTTACTTCGACTGCAGCAACATCTCCAGTGGGAGGACTCCAGATGGAAGCGGTAAGCAGGGGCTCAGTGTTTTTGTGGTATAGGGGAATCTCAGTTGACCCATCAGCCAGGTTTGCTCATGACGTGGCATCAGGAGGGCTTGGACCAGAGGGCTGAGGCTGGGTCATTTCCTTCTTCATATGGTGTATGCCTGAAAGTCCATCTGTTTCTGAAGGCTACATGACTTAGAACATAAGAACTGCCATTGCTATGGATGAGACAATAGGTCCATCTTGCCCAGTCTCCTGTGTCACACAGTGGCAGAGAGTGGATGCTGAAAGGGAGAGTGTACAGGGTATGATTAGGGGGAAGCTCAAATAAAGGGACCTAGAAAGACTCCCATTGACTGTAGTGGGCTTTGGATCGGGCATTTTTTGGAGCTACAAAGAAGGGTGAAAGCAGATCTTAGTCCCAACCAGCTATGATTGAATGTCTTGGCAATGCACCTGATTGCACTGGGATGCTGCTGGGCATTGTCTAACAACTTCCAAGGGCTGTTGAGGGAGGAGAGAGACCCAGACAAGGTCACCTTGGCAGGGAAGAGTGTCTCCTCTGGCAGGTATCCAGTGCATTTCCTCTGTGTGACCTTCTCTCTGTGCAGGAAGGCTTGTGCTGGATGAGGACTTGGAAAGGATCCTTTTTGTGGTTAACCTGGGCATGATCCCTCCACTGGAAAGCATCTCCATCTTCATCAGCACCTCCTCGGAGCTTCAGACACTGCCAAGCGGGGCAGTGAGGGTTCTTCTCCCAGCTGTGTGCGTGCCCAGCGTCCCCCAGTCAAACATGGAGAACTCTGCCAGCCTCTCTGGACATCAGCTCCGAGCGTAAGGGACCATGCAAAGAAGCCAGAGGGTTTTAGGTATCGCCCAGACACTGTGGTGAGGGGTGCCAAAGAAAGGCCTGTAGAGTCCTGTTTCCTTCAGCAGCATCCTCTGAGATTGCCCCTTCCCCATCACTTCTCTAACTACAGAGCTTTACCTGCCTGCTTGTTTAGGCCTGAATTTCTTCCAAGCTATTAGGAGTACAAAGGCCAGGCCACAGACCAACAGACTGTTTTTGTGGAAGGCCATTGCCTCTACTGATGCTGGTACACCTCCCATCTTCTCTTGTTAGAAGCCTCCTTGCAGCTGACCCGTGGCTTGGTGTGCCTTACTACACCCCACTTCTCCTCTGAGGTGCCCCCCACTCACCCCCTGGGTCATGTCCTGACATAACCATTACTCTTTAGCCCCCTTCCTGGCCATTTTCTGTCCATTTCTCCCTTTCACGTATGATTTCCAATCCCATAGCCTTTGGCTCTGTCTGGGTGTCTTGCTTAGTGCCCACCTGGCTGTTTCTTCATCATCTCCTGAGCTTCCCAGAAGGCAACATGCCCCTGGGGATGGCACTGAGCCGAGAGCTATGAACTGAAGCTCAGGTTGCTGCATAAAAACAAGCTTCAGCTGCATTAGGAGCTGAGAGAGTGACTGATTGCTTTGCCCTCAGACTCCGTAGCATGTTTGCAGTGCAGCAGAGAGGGCAAGTCCAAGGGGTGCCATGTTCACACAGTCTCATCTCCTCACAGAGACAGGCATAACTCTGGAGCTGGGGGCCTGGATCAAGGGCAGAAGCTGTGTCTGGCCCGGCTGCTGGAGAGTGAGGCATCCAACCCAACCGAGTACGAGTTCAGCTTCCACCTGGAGATCCGAGGGCCCTGCTTGCTCGCAGGTGAGAGTGCCAGGGCCTGAAGCCAGACCTGCTTGGAATTACCACCAAGGGCTCTGCCCCCTGCACTAAGGGAACACCCCTGTTCCAGCTGGGCAGGGTTCCCTCAGCCATCTGCCTGCCTAACACCTGCAGTGCTGAAGAGCAGTGATTTCCTCTCACGGTTGCTTTTCTGCAAATATGGCTTCATTGCACTGAGCTGGCAAGAGGTGACATGGGGTGCACAGTGTGGACAGCATACCAGATGTGCTGGTACACAGGTCCTTACACACCCCTCCCAGTTCCTTTATACCCCCGCCTCTCATTCCTCCCTTAGTATACTACGCAGGGGCCACAGAGTGCTCAGTCATGTCTCCAAGGCAATAAGCCCTGCTCACTTGCTCCCACTCTGGCACACCAGTGCCAAAAATGAGGCATTGAGGATGCTCCTGGCACTGCTCAAGCCCCGGGTTTCCAGTGTGCTCAGGAGAAGTGGCTTCAGGTGTCCCCAGGGTGTCCTCTGTGCTCCATTCTTGGAGTTGACACTGATGAAGCAGGGATGGGTGAGTGCAGCTTATTGCTGGGTAGGGAAGCCACCCCATGTCTCCTCACTCTCACTCTGGTCTCCTGAAGCCCAGCTCCCCTCATCCAGCTCCACAAATAGCTTCTCCACAGATCTGCCAGCACTGCTCCCACCTGACCTCTGTCTTTCCCACGCAGGTGTTGAAAGCCCAACGCATGAGATCCGGGCAGATGCCGATCCCTCTGCCCGCTCTGCCAAGAGCATCATGATCACGCTAGCCAACAGACACACTTTTGACAGACCAGTGGAAATACTAATCCATCCAAGCGGTAGGTGGGCCGTGCCATCTGCCAGCCATCCGTTCCCTTCCAAGGGGTCCTTTCCCATTGTCCTGGAAGTAAGGGGAGTTGGTGGGTCTTGGCACTTTTCAGGTAGTACATTTCTAGGCCTGTATGTGAATTAAATTGTTCACCTGGAAGTGTGGGCCACTGTCCTCTGGAGCCTGTTTGAAGGCAGCATCTTCCCAATTCTGTGCCCCTCTGTGTCTCCCAAACTAGAAGTCTAAATGTGCCCTTTGCTCCTTCTCTTCTAGAACCCCATATGCCTCATATTTTGATGGAAGAAGGTGACATGACCCCTGCAGAGTATGAACAACACCTGAAGGGAAGAAATGATTTTATTAAAGGGACAAAGAAGGACCCCAGTGCAGAAAAGAAGGTGAGGAGAGAATGGGCTTTTACCCTTAGCTGGGGTTTAATTCAGCAAATGATTGATTTTTAGTTTACTTTTTGTATTACATCCCAGAAATCCCCACAGTGCAGTATCCTGCTCCTGAGATGGGCTTCTGGCTGGCAATTGGGGAAGATTTAGATATAAGAAAACAGAGCTTTTAGCAGTAAATAAATGTTGACTGCACTTGGGAGTTTGTCGCAAGGGCCTGGGTTGGGAAAGTAAATATTGATTTATCAGTACAAGGTAAATTGTACTACCCAAGTTTATTATCATTGTTATAAGTAGTATAATTAGTACTAATAGCAGAATATATCCAGTTATACACTACATGCATAATACAGTTCTAATGATTATGGGCAGTAAGTCCTTCACTGAATTTCTCCCATGGTTAGTTAAACAAGGAGCAGTGAAGAATTTTCTCCCCAGCCATAAGCCTCATTTCAGAGGCAGGATGCTGTACAGCAGAGACTATGGGTCTGATGTGGAATGGTAGATTATACACTCATATGTAACTGTAGTTCCATGGTTCATTCTGCAGGGAATTAACATGATATAGTATTAAATCTATTATTTGCAATAGTGACCATAATAATTTGGAATAATACAGTAGGAGAAGATGGATGCTAAATAAATATGTCCTATATCAGGTACCTGTAGTAAAGGCCTAATTATATAAGTGCTATTATTTGGGTTTGTTATCGGGCCATGCTTATGGAGTGGTTAGGGAGCCCTGACCTGGCTTCTGAGTGATGAGGCCAAGCCTTACATAAGAGCAATGCCAGAGGCTGCTCCCAGCTATAAATGAGTACCTGGTTATTCAGGCTGGGGAATGGCTGGATGTAATATTTGCCGCCATGCCTCTTGGGTGCTGTTGAAAGTAGCGTGTCTGAAACAAACGCTCCCGATGAGCTTGTTCCCCTTGGCTGGGAATCTTTAGCCAGACAGAAGGGCAACGGGATGGGAATGAATGCTTATTCCATTGACTAATGAATAAGAAATATTCATAGCAGGATTTTTGGCAAATATTCCAGAAAATTTGAAACGGTGGATGAGCCTCTCTTCAATGACCTCATCTGTGTGGTCGATATTGATACAAAAGACTTTAGACTAGAGCTTTTTGGAGTGGGCGGGACTGCTAAGCGCTTAATCAAAAGTACACATGCCAGTTGGGTACTGACATGCATGGATAGATTTGCAATCCAGAACACAGCCAGTTTCCTGATTTAAATGCACAGGTCTGTAGTGTCGCACACAAGTTATCTGTGAAGCTGGCAGTGGGTGGGATTTTGAGTGCTTGGTGTTTCTGCAGAGCAGTCTGAGTGGCTTGAACTCACACATGCATCAGTGCCCCCCCCATCAATCGTTTTAGCCTCAGTGACCTGGTCACCAAATGAGACATCACCAGCCTTAGCACAAGAACACAACAATTAGCCAGGGTAGGGGACCTGTGGTCTGACCCAGTATGGCATCACTTATGCTCTTAATCCTACCTCCCACGCCCATGCTGTGGTCTACAGACTACCACACACTTCCTGGGCCTCCTCAGGCTATCACAAAGGCAGCTCTCTGGGTTGTTGTTGTGATGATTTTTCATTACATTTGAAACATGTTGACAAATTTTTGGAGTGAAGTCTTTTCTCTCCTTCGCAATTAGAGGCAAGTATGAGAACCTCATTTATATTACACTGCAGGCTTCTTCTTTAATTGCCTTCTGAGTGCAGCAGGTGGAAGGATACGAATGTCCCACCCCATGGCTTTGAAGCCTGACTAATTATTCTGTGTCTTAAAGCTGTCAAATTATCTGGTGGGTATAATTCCAGGCCTGTTTTCAAATCTGAATTCTGCCCCTGGGACCAGGAGGGACTGGGGGAGCATTCACGCTGAGAACATAGCAGCTGAGTGTGGCTGGTACTGTGACAGAGGCATGACTATGCTGGACTCCTCAGACTCTGAGATCATGACTTAGTCCCTCACACAGGAGCCATTGACAAAGGTGTCCAGGGTAGATTACAGGCTAGGATTGCTGCTGCTGAGAGCATGACGTTGATCACCTCTTGGCTTAAACGAATTAGCTCCAAAATTTCAGTGGTGCATGATAATTCACTTCCCTTCTTCAGTTTGTTATGCAGATGATTTGAGTGCTCATTAGCTAGCAAGATTATGGGGACAAATGTGTTCCTGGAATCAGTTGGCAGCTGACGAGATCTGATTAGTTTATTATAACTGGATAATGGTATAGGGGGAGGCAGAAGGTAGGGGGCAAATGAAATGCTATCTTCCCTAGCTGAGCCACAACAGCTCTGACTGCACAAAGATTTCTTTACACATCTCCCTCTGAAGGCAAATGGGAGTCCTGTGCATTTGGACCTTAGCGGGATCAGGCCCTGATCATGTGTGGATCTCAGCTCCTCCTGGAAAGTGCTGGCATCCTCCACTCTAGGATAAACCAGTGCTTAGGCCATAGACTTAGATCCAGACCTGATTCAGTTCCTACTGCGGCCCCAGCATATAACTTAGGGCAAGTCACTTAATCTACCCTGCTCCTAAATTTGTCATTTGTAGAATGGGGATGCTACATTCTCCGTCACAGGGAACTGTGAGATAAATATCATAACCCACTGCAACATATTCAGATACTAGGGAGAAGAGGGCCACAGAAATACTCAGCAAAAGAGGTGCTTTCCCAGGAGGGGCTGAGGAACACACAGGGTTAGGCCTTTGATGTTGATCAAAGGAAGTGCTACTACAATCTATATGAAGTTACATAGCCATTACCTCCCTGAATCTGAATGATGATCCATTTTGTCTGATCTTCTGACAGAGATCATTGCTGGAATCTTGAGGAAGGTATTAAAAAAAGTAACATTACATGAAGGCAGGCGAAGGCCTTCCTAACCCCCACCCCCAGGCAGTGATGGATCAATGTATGCCCTAAAGCATGAGAGCCAATAGTTCTGGTCATTTTATCTTGGCTAATGTACCTGCAGGGTACTCAGCTTATTCCTTTAAATATGGCGTACATTTCCATAGGTGGCTGGTGAGAAAATTTCTGCCTGGGTAGCTGTGAAATGAAGCCTGCATGTGCAGATCAATCCAAATTGTTCCTTGGGTGAGGGAAGGTGTCAGCATTATGCTCAGACCAATATGGGGAAAAAAAGGATTAGTAATTAATTTATAGCAGGCTCTGGGAATGAGAGACCCACCGGCTGTCTAAAATAAGTCCAGTTATTTGAGCAAAGGTCTTCATAACTTCTCCTGCAATCAGAGAGCATCAGTAGCCTTATTTATGAACTGACAACAATCAAAGTGTTTGCTTCAGAGCATGTTTCAGTATTGCATAACTGGGAACAAGAGGCCAGAGTCTCCACTGATGTAGTCAGTGCGGCACCATAAGGAGCGAGGAGGCTATGATTTCACTCCAGAGGAGGTGATCTGTCAAGGGCTGCCTTTTGCAGCCATCACAGAGGAGATTATAAAACCATCACTGGATTTTTTTTTTCATTTAATTTTATAGATCTTTTTAGTGAGGATCAATACATCAAGTAATATTAAACAAAATGCAGAAACCCATTACATTTGAGATATAACGGGCCATAAAGAAACTATATATCATGCCAGATGCTATTGTAATTATATCTTGAATGGTGGGTCAGATTATTTTATAGGCTTTTGATTTAGGCAATAAAATATGATAACAAGAATGGGTAGGAAAAAGCAGAACAGAAGAAGTTAACAGAACCAGCCATTGAATCCCATTAAAATATAACCTACTACCCCCTGAGATTTGATTCCAGTTCTGAAGCTTAGTGACAAAGAAGAAGTCACTAATGACTCTTTGCCTCTGTTTACCCAGCTGTAAAATGGGAATGATCATAACACCAACCTACCTGCTCTTGTGAGGCTGAATTAAGAGAGTGTTTAGTGATCTGTTGTGGGGAGATGCTTATTCCTACTTGTAGCTGCCTTTCTTGTGCATTCATATACTCCCTACCTGGTGTTATCTTCACTGGTTTCATGGGATCATAGATTCATAGGAAGGCAGGGCTGGAAAGGACCTCTCAAGGTCATCTAGTCCAGCCTCCTGCTCAAGGTAGGGTCACTAAACCATCCCAGCCAAGTGCCCAGCATTTGCCCTGGGTGCTGTCCACTGACAGAAATCAGGTATGTCGTTCCTCACAGGCGGTTTCATAGGGGTTGAAGGCTGGGGCACTTTTACTGTGGTGTCACCTAATGCTGCTCCAATTCACTCCTAGAGGGAAAAGGAGTCGGGGGAAGGGGAAGTAATCTGGAGAGGTTTGACAGGGGCAGGGATGCTGGCACGTTCCCTCTAAAGAGCTTATCTTCTGTGTTACAGACAGAAATCATCAGGAAACGGCTGCACAAGGACCTTCCTCACCACCCTGTGATCATGCTGAACTTCTGCCCCAACCTGAGGAACTTCCAGCCAGACCTCAGGAAAGCCCAGGGGGAGTTTATATTTCTTGTAGACCGCAGTGGAAGCATGAGTGGTGTGAGCATCAATCGTGTCAAGGTACTGCCGGTGGGTGATGAGGGGTGGTGGGGTGGTGGGGGGGGGCTTTTTCTGCTGGCTTTCTGGCTGTTAGGGGATAGCCAGATACACACAAATCAGAAACAGCTTTGTTTTCATCATATTCAGGGCATGTGCATAGTGTTCTGTAGCTACAATTCACAGTCTCAGCAGGGGCTTAGGCCTGATCAGTGCTTCAACAGGAGACCTCCAGGGAAACCCAGAGACACTTTGCTGACAGCTCCTCAAGTAACAAACTGTGTGACCCTGGTCAAGTCACTGAACCAGTCTCTGTCTCTGTTCTCTGTGCGGAAGCAGAATAACCATGTTTACTTGGCTCAGGTGAAGGTTATGAAAGATTTGGAGACGGTTGGGTAGGAAATGCTGTGGATAGGAATATGAATTCATACGTTGCTTGTTTGCAGTTGCTTCAATGGTTAAAGGAATTTGTCCTGGCAGTCTAGCTTAAACTTCCACGTAGATTTGCAGTATTAAAAGGCCAATGCACTGCATTAAAAGCTGACTGCATTTCAGTGAGGATGGGTAACTGAGAAGCAGTGCTTAAGTATAAAAGTTATGTTGGAAGGTGCACTAGATCTATGAAAACCTGTAGGCACACAGGAGTTGCAACCCTACACACATATTTCATTGGACGATGGGGTAACCACACCCTTGATGGGAACCCAGAGAAGTCAACAGGAGTCTTTCCATTATTTTCACTGGACTTTAATCAACCTCTGTGTGAGTTTGGTCTTGCCACCCTGAACTCAGATGAGGAGCAGTGAATGCAGCGGGTCTGTTTGTCCAGGCAGGGCTCACAGCACTGGGTCTGTGAGAGCAAACCCTGTTATTCAGTTATCACAGGCAAAGCACTTCCTCCTGGGAGGGAGCTGCTGGGGCCATAAATCAGGGTAGGTCTTGGCTCCATGCCACTGTCCAGCAGAACCATCTAGGTTACTGCGCTGAGCCAGAGTTCCCTTCTCCAAACCACTACATCTATCAATGAGGAAATCGCCCTGGCAACTCTTTAATTAGCATCGTCTCTGATGAAGATGCATCAGAGATCAGGCCCGTGTCTGGCTGGAGCCAGCTGGCACTGAAAGGCTGCCGAGAACATCTGCATTCAGGGAGAGGAGCTCCGCTAGGAAGGTCTCCATCTGAATCCTTCGGGATCCATTCATCCCTGCTGGCTTCCTGCACATCATACTATCCTGAGTCAGTATGGGCTGCTGCTCCCAGGCCTGGGGATGTAGGTGGGTTTGGAAAGGTAGCCTGTCCCCAGGGTGACTGCAAGGATGGACAGGGCTCCATCACAGCTGTGTGTCCTATTAATAGAATATACTTGGGATAGCCACAGGGAGTGTCTTGCCCCTGGCCACCCATATCTGGGGCTGAGCTGGGTCGCTGGAGTCCCCCTACCCTTAGAAGTGCTTGGTAATACTGTTACCTGTTCTTGTGGCTAGATTCTTTGCCTCTGCGGCTACCACTCTGTAGGACACTGCCTTACCAAGCCCTTATCTTTGCCAGCCTGATGGTGGGTGTAATGGGAATGGGATTAGGAAGGCCCCCCACCAGCAGAGTGCAAGAGCTTCCTTTGTCATGTGCTGGCTGTTGGCATCATTTTGGAAGGATTGGTGCATAGGGTCACCTGGAGGCAGGTCAGTCCCGCTGTCACCTCTCTGGCCCTTGTGAGTGTGGGA
The DNA here is from genome assembly GCF_001723895.1 of Crocodylus porosus. NCBI lineage: Eukaryota > Metazoa > Chordata > Crocodylia > Crocodylidae > Crocodylus > Crocodylus porosus. The sequence continues at coordinate 12,637,488 of NW_017728926.1, forward strand.
GTTGGGGGGCCCTTCGGAAACCCATCTGACTACACGTCTCGCTGCAGGTTACTGCCTCCTGTTGACAGTGTCCCCAGGGACCTGTATGTCATCCCTGTGATATGACAGAGATGCAGGGTGGCTTCATTAACACTCAAGGAATGGCTGCCCCCAAATTTTATAGTCATTATAAGCTTTGTTTTGACTTTCTGGGCATCCCTTCAGATTCACTTGGGTTGGGGTGGCATCAGCTGGCTAGAATATGGGGAGAGGAGCCAGAATACTTAGGTTTTCTGGCCAGGTCAGTTACTGATTCATGCAGTACTCTTGGGCAAATCACTTAATCTCCTCGTGCCTCAATGTGCGTAGCTGCAAATTAGGATAATACCTATTTAAAATGAGAGGTTGTAGCCAAAGCTCATGATGGTGTGTTAATTACTTCTGTTGTGGTGATGCCAGCTGAGATCAGGGTCTAATTATGCATAATGCGGTACAGACAGAAAGTGCTTTTAACCTGCGTTGACAAAGGATGGAAGAAAGGATGGATTTTTAAACCCATTTTACAGATCGGGCAAGTGAAACTAAGGAAAATAAAGTAACTTGTCTAGGACACACAGTGACCCCTATTTTCTGACTCCTGACTCAGAGCCTTGACCTTGAGATCTTCGCCCGTAGGCAAATGAGAAGTACCATTGTCACAAGTGCTTCCAAATACTCCTAGTGGCATCTCCTTTCCTTGCCCTCTCCCTGCAGTGAACGTTGTCTCACTTCCTTGAATCAAGCTCCATTTAAAACACTCTTCCTTCAACATTTTTCCCTTTTCAGTTTCTCAGGCAAACAAAATCTTCCACATACGCAAATGAGGCAGAGGGGGGGGCTCTTCTGAGCCAACAGAACCATGTTTTTCTTCTAAAAAGCTTATGATCTCCTTCAGGCAAGCTCTGAATAAGGATAAATGTGCTCAAGTCAGGATCTCTCTGGTGTCTCAAAATGCTTTGGTTTCATCTCAGGGGGAGTTAATGCCGTATCCTTACAATCCTTGGAATGTGAGCAAATAGCTTCAGGGCTGTCTCCAGGTATCCTCATACCCTTTAGAGATATGGCATTATATCATAACCCTCTTGGGATGCCTGTGTACATTTTAAGCCTCATGATTACCTGTGAACTTGCCTATGTGTATATTTGTGTGTGTCTATGTGTAGACTCCCACATATATTTTGTCCCACTCTTGACCCAGGGGGAATTCAACTCTTGGGCCAAAGCAGCTATTAACAGACCTAGCAATGAAGTCTTCAGTAAGAATGAGTGCCTGGCCCCACGCACAGGGTTTAATCACTGACACAAAGTGCTTGCTTTGATACAGTTGAACTACTGTTGGGACTGTAGGGAAGAAAAGAGGCACCATGAAGAGACTGCCCTGGGACTTGTGAAAGGATCTATACCCAGCACTGCAGCTGATTCACCCCCTGCCTTAGTTCCCCCAACAGGAAAATAGGACTATTGAAACCTAGCTTTGTAAAGATGTGGAGAGCTACAGATGAAAGGTGCTGCGTATGAGGCAGATATTAAGGAATAATGATTTCGGGGTGGTGCTTGACATTCATTAATGTGTAGCTTAGGTTTCTTTAGCTCTTGCAAAGCCCAGAAAGATCAAACTTCACCATGTTTTGCACAGGGGACCTCAAAACTCACCTCACGCTGACACAGTGCATGTTACAACCCCGGGGGGCCAAAGAGTGCAAATGACCAAATCATTTTCTAGCTAACTTGTGCTGGATTTGCAGCCCACCCCACAAATTAATCTGAACCCTTTATTCTTTATGGTTCAGATATTTAAAGGGACCAAGGGCATTAGGCGTATCAGATTTGGGCGCCTAGATCCCTTCAACCTCTGAAAATTGCGGCCAGAAGTAGCTGGGTGCTGAACTGAATGCAAGTGGCCCAGAGGGAGCTGTCTGTGGTGCTGAAAGGAGGCACCCAGAAGATCAAGGAGGAGTTTTATTCTCAACTAGTACGGCATGAAAGGTTATTGGAGATGCCCGCTCTGTCCCTTCCTACCGCCCACCTTTGAGTGAACCCCATCCAGAGAGAAAACACTCTCCTCTCCTCTTTTCTTCCCGTGTGTCACTTCGCAAAGCACTCTCATTTACTGCGGCTGCTGCCCTGTAATGCATCTTGAATGGATTGCACTTGCTTGAGTAATATTTGCATAGACATCATCTGGGTTTTAGACATTGCATGGAATGAACATGGATGGGTTGAAAGAGAGAGGGGAGCTGCACAGAATAAAAATCCCAGCTGCAGTCATAGCCAGGGTGGTATGACGTCAGGGCTCTGGGGAGATCAGCCCATCTAGATAGTGGATAATTCAATGCCTATTCTGTGTGTGTGTGGAACGAAGTGGAGAGAGTCATCTGTGGAAAGAAGAGAAGCTAAGATGAAAATATTGAGGAGGCAAGCTCCACGCTTTTAATTTCCTGCAGCTGCCACAGTGAACTCTCCCAACACACTCTTTGCAAATGCCGATGTCTGCTTGAAGGGACGGGGGCCTGCAGTGTGTCTATATCAAGCATATACATTGGCAAAGATGGAAATAATAAGTAGGTATTGACTTCTCTTGAGGTTTACATCTCGGTTTTATTGAGCTGCGAGATAAATATTGAGTGCAGCAGCAGGGAGATCAATATTTGCCTCAAGGGGCAATAAATCTTTCCACTCGCTGAAACGCTCAGTCGGTGTTGGAAACATGCATTGGGAATTGCTTTATTAACAATGTCCAGAAATCTGGTTTTAAGACTACTATTAAAAAGGGGAACGGGGTTCAAGGTCCTTAGAAAAAAGAGCCCTCATCTTCACTGCCATTTTCAGGAAGCAGCAATTAGCACATGTTGGTACCTCATTGGCTCAGAGATAATGAATTTTGCCCGAACCCATCTGCAGCCAGTCAAAGTGCATTCATTTACATATAATCTATGGTTGGCTAACCTTGCTTCAGATCTTCTAAGATGTCAGTACAAGTGTACTGATTTGTCACATGACTGTTTCTGGCCCACCGTAAGCGGAACAATGCTTCACTGGGTATAAAACCTCCGCTGACGTCAGGGGGAGTTCCAGCCCTGGCTGCCTGGCAGACTTCATGCACCCTTTGTGCGAAGGTGTTTGGGGTGGCTGCACTGCTGGAGAGGGGGTGGCTGCACAGCTGGAGAGGTGCTGCCCATTTGCAGTCAATAAAACTCCCATGAGGCTTTATGAACTCGCTGCACAGCCTAGTGGAGTTTTCTGCGTTGACAGCCCCAGGCTTTGGATCAAGCACTGGGTACACACATGTTTAGCACCAGTCTTGAGACCAGATTCTGACTGGGCAGTTCCAGGATGATTACCTTCAGCCCGCTGTGGGAAGTTTTCAGCCTCCTGGCCTTTTAGGTCACCAAGTCCCTGCTGCTCTCAGTGACGAAGCAAGGAGGCTGCTCTCACTTTGTCTGACCTTGGCAGCTTTTCTCTGTAGGTTGGCTCTAGGGTTTCTGCTGCCCTAGGCAAATTGGCAGAAGTCTGCCCTCATCAGCATGTGAACATCCAGCACAAAAACAAATCACTGACCCATGCTTTGCTTTCAACTGTCTTCTTTGCAATGCTAATTGCTTGTGCTGCTGCAGCAAGCTTAGGAGCTTCATATTCACTCTGTTGTTTGCTACCAAAACAAGCTGCTCTCTCTGTCCTGGAATATTCCATCGCTATCTGATAGCATGCACCAGAAATGACATCTTTGTTCTGTAATGAAAAAAGCAGAGATGAACTAGTGCAGACTGGAGTATTCAAGAGACCACCTCAGGCTATAAATCCGTGTCACCTGTGCTAGTCATTTCACCTCGCATCATTCAAACAAAGCAGTTTGAAAAAAATAAACCACATAGATGCTCCTCCTGTTCCTTTTTTCAGTTTTTGTTTTCATGCAGTTTGGGCAATGAAAATGGGCAGGACAGTTTCACCCTCTGGTTCTCTGCTTTAGCCTGCTGCTACCATGTTAGTTTGCAAGCCCCAGGAAGAAGATTGCTATCCAGTCCAACTGCGCTCATTGCTTTTAAGTTCAGGAAAACATTCCCAGTGTTAAGTTCTCTAAAGAGTGAGGTAGTTAGCCTCGTTACTCTGAAGTCCAGCAGAAGGCAGAGTAGATTTGCACCTTTTAGACTAAATCAGAGATGGTAAGTTTTTGTAAGCAACAGCTTTTGTCATCAGATGCTATCAAGGGACTGCCAGAAAAAGAGCTTCTACACTGAATGGTATGGACAGTGAGGGTTGTTGCCTTCCTCTGTGGGTCATGGCTCTCTATCTGGGATCTCTTGAGCAGTATATTAACAGCCTTTGATATAAGCAGGACATTGCCTTCATGGTCCCCCTCCTTTACGTGTGGTGTATTAGGATGTTATGTCTATTATTGTATCAGAGTTGACTGTAGTTTTACTAAGAGTTAGATTATGGTTTGCATGGGATGGTTTCGATAGGGATAATCATGCCTCAGGCAGGGGTTCGACTAGATGACCTTCAGAGGTCCTTTCCAGTCCTACTTCTCTATGATTTCTATGAGAAAGCAGTGGTTAGAATACGAAGGGTAGGGAAGGGAAAGGATAAAGAAGAGGACACTGCTGGGAGAAGCAAGGTGGGTATGAGCAAGAAAAACATTAGTTAAAGACTGTCCCCCCCCAACATCTTACATGTTAAGATCTTGATGACCCCTCTCTATCTGCTCCCTTAAAGGAGCTTTTGGTGGAAGAGCAATTAGATGTAGTTTTCAGAAATTAGATGTAGTTTTCAGTGTGTGAATGAGAAGCTATGTGGCGGGGCTGTGGTACTGAAGTGCATTCACATAGGAGGGGCAGAGCAGAGCACTTGCTGATGCAGTTCAGGTGACTGGTCACATTTCAGGCCTCTGGCATGTCTGACAACTGCTTACTTTCTGCCCTCACAGGACGCCCTGCTGGTCATTCTCAAGAGCCTGGTGCCAGCGTGTCTCTTCAACATCATTGGCTTTGGGTCAACATTTAAGACGTTATTTCCTTCCAGTCAAACTTACTGTGAGGTGGGTGCAAGCCTTTTCTGAATGTGCTGGCACTCAGGGCATTGTAGCTTGGATGGCCCTTTACCTGGCAGCAAGGAATTTCCCCTCATGTGGACTCTCTTACTAAGAGTTTCTTCATTCCAGACTAAGAGAGCTCTTGCATGGAGCTATTTGGGATTAGCCAGTTCATTTAAAATTCACATCCCATAATAATCTGAATGAACATTCCTGTTAACACAAGCCCTGAGCCCTTCTGGAGTTCAATCCATATCCTCTTGCAACCAAGTGTGCAGCAAAGTTGTGGGGTGAGGGGTTCATCCTGCCTCACAACAGACACTGAAAACAGGACTGGTTTCAAGCTATGCCACTGACCCATTGTATGATCTTGGTCAGGACCTGTTCATGCCTCTGTTTCCCAGCTCAGATAAAATGGGTGGGAGAGGGAAGCGCCATCTCAGCCATGATCCTTGCTAGTGTGGCTCACACGCATGTGTCCTTTTTCTTTAGGAGAGCTTGGCTATTGCCTGTGAGAGCATCAAGAAGATCCGGGCGGATATGGGTGGCACCAACGTCTTATCCCCTTTGAAGTGGGCTATCCGACAGCCCATCCATAGGGGACACCCTCGTCTGCTCTTCCTGCTGACCGATGGAGCTGTCAGCAACACAGGGAAGGTCATTGAGCTGTTGAGGAACCACTCTGCCTCCACCAGGTATGGATACCTTTCAGATCCACAGGCAAAGGACCAAGTGTGCTGTGGGACCCACTGAGTGCAGGAGGCTCCTACCTCAGGTTTCATGGCCGTCCCAGACAGGGACAGGAAAGCAGAAGGATATGTGGTGGAAACAGTGGGAGATTTTCCAGAGCTTGGACTGGAGCCCAGGAGTTCAGATGCTTTTCTGGAAGTTCATTCAAATGATCTGAGCTAGGAAAACGGGGCCAAGCTCCTCTCTGATGCTTCCTCTATGCAGAAATGACACATGAAGAGTATTTCTTGCAGTTTTTTCTCAATGCATCTGGTTCTGTTGCCAGCTTGGCCCAGTGCAGGGCTGCATGTAATAAGTATTCTGGAATTGCACAGGAAAGAAGCAGCTGTTTAATGCCCAGGAAAAACAGCTATTCCCTTTCAGGACACAGTTGGATTCCCTGCCCTTTTCTAGCTAGTGAAACTGCCTGCCATCCCTGCACAAGTCCTTGGCTGCAGAAAACCTTCAGACTCCCTGCTGTTCCCTTCGTAGCCCTGGTGTCAGCTCTCAACCAATGGCTGGTGCCACCAGATATAGAAAAAAGAAACCCAAGTCACTTAGCAAAAGGGTAGGGAAGGTCAGGAAAGCAACACTGTCCCCTGGCTTCTCTTTCCTTGAGAAAACATTTGTTTTAATTCTGAGCAAAGATAATTACCAGGTCTTTAATGGTATTGACTGCAGGCTCAGTGGGGAAACAGCTGACCTGGCACAGAAGCAGCCTGTGTGTGGACAGAGGGAGTGAGCTGATGCAGTGACCAGTTAGGAGGGGGAAGTAGGGTGTAGGGTCCCTGTCAGGAGCACCCCTGGGTTCTGGAGGCTCTTTCAAGGGACCAGCAGGGCACTCCCGGCTTCCTAATGATCTCATCCCCCTTTGCATTGCCAGGGCTGAACAGGCAAGGCCAGGCAGTTCTAGCTGGCTGCCCAACATCAGGTGCCTTAATGAGCAGCTGATTCTCAGAGACTACCTCCCAGTGATGTCCAGCAGGGGACCCTGAGCTTTGAATCCCAGGCTATTTTCCCTGCCCAGAGTCAAGGCAGGGACAGACCATATCCCTGGGCCTTTCTCCTTGATTGTGTCCTGTGTTCTTGTCCTTTCACAGGTGCTACAGCTTTGGCATCGGGCAGAGTGCCTGCAGGAGGCTGGTGCACGGGCTGGCTGCTGTATCCAAGGGGAGTGCAGAGTTCTTGGCAGAAGGAGAGAGGCTGCAGCCCAAGGTAGTGCTCCTCACAATCCTTTCCCTTCCCTCAGTGCCTCTGTCTGATGTGGAGGAGAGGGAGAGAATGGGGCAGCCTCCCCTGCAGACCTGAGGCAGTGCCACTGCATCTGGCAGCTTCTTGGCACTGTAACAGGATGGAGGAGTGGTCCAAGGGGGATCCTTCCTGCAGAGGGATCAGCATAAACAATAGGGATGAAGGTGGATGAATTAGACACTGATTTGACATGCTCACTGCTGAGCACAAGGGCAAAGTCTGGAGTCATCCAGCAGGCTTTGTGCAGGGAGCCAGCCAGGTCAGGACCTGTTTTCAGGTGCGCTTTACCTCCATAGGTTTGAACACACACTGAGCCCTTCCCCCAAGTCCTGTAATGATGCATGGTTGGGTCTTTAAGAGGAGGTTGGATGTACACCTTGCTGGGGTTGTTTGACCCCAGTACTCTTTCCTGCCATGGCAGGGGGTCGGACTAGATGATCTACTCAGGTCCCTTCCGACCCTAGAAACTATGAAGAGGAAGTCATGGGCAGAGCTCTGCATCCTCAGCAGCTGCTGCCCTGATCCTGCCAGCTACTGTGGGGCCAACAGTCTCATTGTTTCCTTGTGCTCTCCCATGCATTTGTCTGTCAGCTTCTGCTGAGGACACAGGCATGCTGCAGTACTCACTGCCCTAGACACTACTGGGATATGCAGAACATGAAGAAGATGCAGCCTCAGATTCTAAGAGGTCACAGGCCTGATCACACAGCAGCAGTGAGAGGAGATGGTTTGCAGTGGGACAGAGGGCTTGCTTCCTCCTCTGCTGACTCTTGGCTTTGGGATTGGGGTGGAGCCACAGCTCTAAGGGAAGTTCAGAGTCCATGGGAAAGCTGGCAACAAGGCTGCCACGGGGGAGGTCTATGATTTATTCTCCTTCACCAGGAGCAGGGCACTTTGCAGTCCAGCCCCAACCATCCATCCTGAGTCTGTAATGGGTGAGCCTAGAACAGCAGGGGCAGAAGGCAGAGGGGTGATTGATTTCCAATGCTGGAGGGATTATTTTTAGCTAAAGAGGAAGTTTGGATGGTGAATCTGAAGGAGAAATTACTCCAGGCTCCCAGGCTTTGTACTGGAGCTTTCAGATGTGAGGTTTAGACTCCTCCTGGGGAGCTGGCCCATGCACAGGAACATGCTCCCTGAGATTCCTCTTAGAAGATGCTTCCTTGCATGCTGATGTCCTTGCTGGACTTGGCAGAGGTTCTGTGGGGGCTGCAGATCCCTGCAGTGAATTGAGAATGTCTGCCTGGTCTCAGGGGGCCAACCTGCACACAACGCTGCTGAGGATACAACACTGCGTATCGCAGTGCCACAGTGCTATGGTGCACTGCCCTCACCCCGGGCCCAAGATGGGTTATCTAATGGGCTGAGGTCTGGCATGCTGTTTTGCCTTCCCAGCAGGGGATTGTGTCTTGGGAGGAAGGGGCCTGACTTGACCCAAGGTCCCACTGCAGGGGCAGAGAGGTGGCTGTGGGTTTTGCAGGCCCAAGCAGCTGCCCCAGAAGTCAGGGTCTGTGGCAACAAAGTACTGCTGCAGAGGTGTCTGCAGCTTCATGGGAATGGCCTGCACATGTGCCGTTATCCTGTGGCACATGAAAGCTTAGGTGTGGAAGTGTAGTCCTCAGCACTATGCTTACCCTACTACTAGCAGGGTAAGTTATCACAGCCTGGCTTCCACATACCCCAGGCTCAGAGCGTGCACATGGGCAGTTACTACAGAGTGACTTCCATGTGGTAGAGCACCTCTCCTTTTACCATGAGGTTAATTGTTCATAAGTGTGGCATTTCTGAGGCCCCAGCATGGATTACAGGAGCTATTTGTATTCTGTTGGCATAGCCTCTGGAATAACCCTGGCTACCCCAGCACAGAGTGGCTGGACCTACCCCCTCATCCCTCCTCTCCTGCAGGCATGTGCCTGGAAGAGCAGCCTCATGTCACTTTAATGATGCTCTCATCTGGCTCTGATGGGGTGGGGGCAAGGGCATTGGGCACAAGCTGGTTTCCATGTAATTCTTTGCTCTGGAACTGCCTCTGCACCTCCCACGTAGCCACAGCATGTGGGTGAGTGGAGGAAAATGAGAAAGCATTTCTATCTCTGACGGGCTGGTGACAGAGACTGCATTTACCCTCTGCATGTCTGGATGCCTGCAAGTGATAGCCACAATAAGGCAGCTTGCTTCAAACACAGCTACCGCACTAGGCAGAGCCCAAGGAAGAGGAACCAGCATGAGGGCAGCTCATTAATTCTGAAGTCCAGCTCACCCCTGCTCAGCTTAGTCTGGCAGCCTGGGAGTTCACAGGGTAGGAGGAAGAGGAATAAACAGTGCAATCATTGTGCCTGTTGAACCAATCTGGAGGCAGGCGTTTAAGGTTTCATGTCTGGCTCCTGCACTGCCAATGTCATAAATACCAGAGCTCCCTGCATTCATCATTTTCACTCTATCATAAGCGCATAGCGAGTTTCATTATTCACTGTCATAAATATCCCTGCAGGTTCTGGTTATACTCTCTCCACTAACCAACAGAGGGACATTGGAGGCTTGGGCTCAAAAGGTTACTGGTTGGGTTTGAGGCCCTCTGGTCCTCTTCGTTTTATAGCATTTATATCCCAAGCTGGTTCTTATGGACTACTGTGTATCAGCTGCACTTCCTCTTCTGCTGCAGCCCCATTCGGTGAATCTGGCCCTTCTGCCATGGAACTCAGAAACGTTAAAACAGTAGTAGATTGGGATTGGGAGACTTTTATGCCTCGTCCTAGCCACCGTGACTGCTGGCATGCCACATGTGTGGTAGGCGGCAGTGTGGGGTGGGGCATAAAATTCCTCCAGTTCCATTGTACCATTGCTGCATGGCCCTAGCTTGGTCCTACAGCCTGGGCAGTGGACAGCTCTGTTCCACACTCAGGATTGCCCCTGGCCTCTAGCAGGTTTGAGACCTGGGGCTGTCAGGAGTGGGCCTGATGATTAGTGACAAACAGCCGTCAGCTGGTACTGTAATTGGCACACCGGGGCTTAGTGATGTCTGTGTACAGGTAGGGAGCGAGGGCCAGGTTTTTCAAAGGTATTTGGATGCCTAAGCTGCAGATCAGCAATGGGCAGGATTTTCAAAAGCATCTAAGTAGGTTTCATTGAAACCAGTAAGAACTAAGCACCTGATGTACTTTGACACATTTGAGATTCCTTTTTTGCATCTCGAGGGTCCAAAGTGCCTTTAAAGAGATCTTCACTTCCTGGAAGTCCCTCCATTGGGATCCACAGCACAGGGAGCATTTTCAGAGAGCACAAGCCTCTCCATTATAAATTAAGGCCTAAGACAAGAAAGGATGTGTTTTATGGAGCTATTAGTGCAGTACAGGCCTCCCATGCTCTGCAGCTTGGGACCTTCCGCAGGCTGAGACATTATTTGATGGCCCCATAAAACACAGCCTGGTTATATGTTACAAACCTCCCATAACACCTTGAACAATACAGAGCGCTTAAAAGTGTCCATGTATAATTCTGCTTTTAACTCCTCTCTGAACACTGAAAAACAATCGTCTGTGGGGGGAAAAAAAGTGAGCTTCCCTAAAGACTGGCCTAGGATATAGTCACTGATACTGGACTGGACCTCCTGCTGCTGTGACTGGTGTAGCTCCACTGATGCCAGCCATTGCTTGGCACTTGCCAGGGGCCTGGCTAATTGACGCCCATGGAGCTGCGCCAATTGGCAGTGGCTGAGGAGCATGCCCAGTGCTTGGTGGCAGCTGGCCTTGGTTTGAAGGACATGTCCAAGAGAAAAGCTCGGCGTCCCTGGGGACAGTTGATTCAGAGCAGGGACAGCTCTGGGCTTGCCCTAGAGAATTGTCTTGTCCCTCTGGAAAGCCCCAGGGAGTTCTTTATCCCTGGCTGTCCCTGGTGAGAGTGGAGAGGGGTGGTGCCGTGGTTGTGCACACCTCTGTGCATGTGACTTACCCTCTCAGGGGAGCACAGACCCAGCCTGATATCCTGGTACCAGGGCATTACTGGTCTGCCCAGGGAACGGTGTCTGCTGACACTCTCCAAGCCTTTGCATTGAAGCCTGACATTTACCCACTGGTGGGCTCACTGTCCATGGTGCCTGGGTGTCCCCGGTGCACATCCCTGGACATGGATGTATAGGGGGACAGTAGCAGATGGCACAGCTCAGAGTAGCTGCAAGGATCTGGAGGCAGGTGTTAGTGAGTTGTTGAGAAGAAGTTACTTAGCTTCAAGTGACACTGGGGGAACATCCACTTCAATCTCACTCTGAAGTCTCAGCACCCCGAGGAGACAGGAGTGGATGTTTCTCTGCCAGTCAGTTTGCATCATCAGCTAAGGGCAGATTTTTCCTTTTTTCCCCAGAGTGTCACATGTAAGGCACAGGCAGAAGAGCAGACTAGCTGCTCCACTGGTCTTTCCTCCTGCAAGGTCTGGTAGTCAGGACATTGCTGTGCTTCATGCTCTCTGAAACCCCACAGGGTTTGCGGGTTTAACTGCAGCCTGTGCAGCACACTTACGTGCTCACACACACTGGTTGGTTCACCCCAAGGTCCTTACCACACTGTCACACCCATGCATTCATGCACACGCGTGTTCACTGAACCCGTTCACAGTGTGTCCAGACATCCATTCACAGTGCACGTCCCCTTCCACAATCCTCCTGTGCTTTGTGCTTCTTCCTCTCAGATGATAAAGTCCCTGAAGAAAGCAATGGGGCCTGTCCTGAGTGATGTCACTGTGGAGTGGGTCTTTCCTGAAACCACGGAGGTCTTGATCTCCCCGGTCAGTGCCAGCTGCCTCTTCCCAGGTGACCGGCTGGTTGGATACGGCATTGTCTGCGACGCATCACTGTATACCTCCAACCCCAGATCTGTAAGTAACACACCACAAACCTTTCCTAGCCACATGTGTACTGTGTGTGTGTGAATGTGCTCTCTCTGTGTGTGGGAGTATGTGTTGGAGGTACATGTGTGAGCGTGCACATGCACTGGGGGAAGTTTGCATGTTCTCACTGCTCTCACTCTTCTTGCCTTCCCAAATGGATCGCAAACTGTCAGAAGAGCCAGTGGGTCGTGGTGGCCTCGGGCTCAGGGTGGTGGAGGGAAATGGTGGGTGAGTCTTCAGGGACAATGGGGTGAGGAGGGAAAGGATGATGGAATGAGCAGCAGTGGGCATCAAGGCTGGGGGAGAAGGTGCTTTCAGATATTGGAGCGAGCGAAGAGGCCCTTGATAATTGCACTAGGCAAAGGCAGCCAATTCTAAACACCTGTGAAGGCCAGTCCTAGTCTTGTCATCAGCACTTTCCAGGCACAGCTGGCTGAGATGCTGCCCCCCACAACCCTGTCCCTCTCTGTCTCTTTCTTCACCAGGACAAGAGGCGGCGCTACAGCATGCTGCGTTCCCAGGAGTCAGGCAGCTCTGTGTTTTTTCACTCCCAGGAGGAGGGACCTGGTGCAGATGGCTGGGGCTGTGCCAAAGACTCAGAGTGGGGGTTCCCTTCTGACCGTACCCCTGAGCACCTGATGGTTGGGGGAGAGCCAGGGAGAGAGTCAGACCCTGATACCGGTTAGTCCATCTGTGTGGGAAGCCTAAGCATGTCGCACATTCGTCTCCCTGATGCGCCTGCAGCTTTGCCTTTGGCAGCTGATTTGCTGCTGTCAGATGAAGTCCCTTTACCTGTATCTCTGAAGTGACAGGGGTCTCAGGAGGAGTGATGACAAACCACACAGGGCTGGGAGAGCTGGCTTAGTTGGAAGCTTTATCCACATATGTCTGGAAATCAAAGGGGGAAGTCCCTTGAGAACAGGCTTCCCTCCAGTTTTCCCTCCTGACATTTCAGCTCTGTAATTATTATTGCAGTTTTTAAAAAACCCTCTCTCTTGGCCCAGACCAGCTTCACTAAAGGCTTCCTGGACCCTTTGTGGATCTTTCACAGGCTTGGATGATGTGTGAGTTTGGCCTGTATCTCCCTCATTCTGCCTCACAATGAGGGGCTGGACTATGTGTCCCTGTCCAGATATTGAGGGCCCTGCTTCATTCCCAGCAGAAAGGAGAAGGGTTAGACTGGGACTCAGGACTCCTGGGTTCTCCAGGGTCTGGCCCATATGGAGTCAGGGCAAGAGCAGGCGGGTGATGCTCTCACTGTGCTTTCTGGAAGATGAGGCTTCTGTTTCTCTGCCCCCTAAGAAAGTCGTGCCCCAGGCCTGTCTGGTGTTGGCTAGTATGGCTTCCAGGAGTGAAGCTGACTGTCTCTTCCTTTGTGCAGGGGTGGACCCCAGATCCTCACGGCGCAGGGCATACAGCACCAACCAGATTGCCGACCGCGAGCCTTTCAAGAAGGTCCCAACAGCCAGCGATCCTGGTGCAGCCATGGGGAAGAATCCACTCCGCAAAGCCCACGTGCAGGATCTGTGCCAAATCAGCCCTGAGCCCCAGTCGTGGCAAGCTGATTTCCAAGTAAGTGCTGACACTGTGCCTTGCTGGATGGATACGCTAGCAGTAATCAGAGCCAGCTGTGCAGGCTGTCCAGGCACTGCTTTCACATGTCTGAGGACCACTTGGGATGCTATACAGGTAGCTTCAGGGTCACCCTACAAGAGCAGCCAAAGCAGCCATCCCACCCTGTGTGTGGAACAAAGGAGGAATAACTTTGGAAGCAGAATTCCAGCCCAGCTGGGGAAAGATCCCATCCAGATTTCAAACAAGAGCATGGAGCTGCTGTCTCCAGCACTTCTATTTCAAACTGTGGCTCACATGATTCACCAGCAGCTCATCTTTCCATCTCACTGAAGTGGCTTTAGCTTTATTTTGTTGTTTGATCCCAGTTATACCTTTTAATTCTTCTTTGATTAATATTTCCCTAGGCTTTGGCCAAATGGCATAAACCCTAGAGATTGCTAGAGGTTCCTTTGTGCCATGCAAAGTTAATTCTGGAAGCAGAACCCACCCCCATTGATATATCCATGCATCAAAGGTAATAAGAGGGAGGGTATGAAAAGGGACTGGAGAGAAAAGTTTTCACTAGGCAAGTTTCCAGAGAGATTTTTGCAGCAATTCACAGCTTCTTTCATTCTTTTTTCTTCTTTCTTTCCATTTAGACACAATTGGCCATGATGTACGTGGGATAGTCACACCCAAGACATTGTTTCATCATGTCCTAGTAATTATAACTGTTCCTGCTGCCCAAGAGCCATGGACTTTTCCATCCTTGGGTGTACTTGAGTATTTGGGCACAGAAACATTTTGCTGTGGGTTATGCTAGTGTGTGAATAAAGCTACATAGTATCTGCCACTGAACATACTATTATCTTGGTAAATGCAAGACAGTTTACTCCCCAGTGGGTGCATCTACATGTGCACAGTTACTGCACAGTAATCAAATATTACTGCACAGTACGTCTGCATGTCTACATGTGCATGCCCATACTGTGCAATAACTATGGCAACTTATGCTGGTTTGGGCATAAATTTACTACTTGCATGATGCAGGTAACAAATTTATGCCCAAGTAGTTACTGCACAGTAAGGCACGTGTAGACACCTTGTTGCACAGTAACTCCGTGTGTGGACTGACTCGGGGCTAACTTTAGTCCCAAGTCAGTCCACACACAGCATTACTGTGCTGTAATGTCTTCATGGGTAGACGCCGGTGTGAAATCCGTTTACTGTGCAATAAGTTACTGTGCAATAAGTTACTGCACGGTAAATGCACATGTAGACACGCCCAGTAAGAACTACGAGACCCCTTGCATTTACTGTGTGATAGAGCATTCACACAAGCAGCTGACAGGGACTAGCTGACTCACTGGAAGTTCACGCCGTTTTACCTCTCGGTAACTTGTCAATGTGCCCATAACCTCTGCCGTGACTGCACTTGGGTCCATGCATATGAACAGGATGGCACTGATGGCTTTCTGCTGCCTTTTGGCTCCTTCTCCCCATCCCATCTGTGGGAACACCTGGAGGTCAGCTTAGCCCAGGGAGCACATGAGAACAGCCCCTAGGCTGCTCTAAGCTCTGCCAGATGGAGCAGCTCCCACCGGCTTCTTCATCCCTAGGATCACTCCTGCTGTCCCTGTTCTGTGCATAAGCAGAGGACTTTGTTCCCCAGGGCTAGATTTCTAAATGAGGCCAGTGACATGGTGGGAGACAGAAGTGGGAAGGATTTGAGCTTCACCCACGAGCGGGCCACTTGTCTCTTTGTAAAAAGGAACACAGATATGGTGACTTTGGCTGAAAACTCTGTGGCCGAAGGGTGATTTCCAGGGTTGGAAGCGAACCCAGCATTTGAAACCTGATGTCGCCGGGAAGCTTTTCAGCCGAGGTCTCGCTTCCATGTTTGGCAGGGGTGAGATGGCCTCCTTCAAAACCGCAGTGCAGTGCAGTGGGGCAGATCAGAATCAGGACAGCAGCAGCTGCCACTGCACCTCCGTTCCCTTGGCAACTGCGAACAGCGGACTTGGTTTCTTATCTGCTCTGGGTCAGGGCACTGGGGATCACTGCTGGGAGGGAAAGAGAGGGCTAGGGCAAGGGGAGGCTGGGGAAGAGAGTGCATTAGAGTGAGGGGAGTAGATGCTAGTGCCTGGAGGGATCACATTGGCTGCAAACACTGCAGCATCCTTGCTGGAGGGAGATTGTAGCGTGCTACCAAACAGCATGTCACTGAGCCCAGGCATCTCTAGCAGGTAGGTACCTACAGGCAGGTTGGGGTGGATGATTTATACCTCTCTGAGGCTGGTATCTTTACCCTGGATCTTTAAATCAGACAGTACCTGCCTTGCAGCGAGGCCCCAGCTTCTGCACTCTGGAGGGGATCAGGATGTTTCTAGAGGAGGAAAAGAAGAAATCAGCCCCCTTCAAGTGGCGGCAGGAGGGAAGTGTGTTCTGCTTGAGTTTAATGACTGCCTTGTTTTAAGGCGTCTCTCTCATTGCGAGGGGTCCCGGGGGCCCCCTCAGGCTGAGGGTCAGGTTGCCAATGTTTGACATTTTCAGAGAGGAGAGTGCGGTGCTCTCCTCCCCCTTCTTTGGAATGGAAAGGTCAGCATGTAGAGATGGATGGCTTTGCACAACCACACGCTGCTGCGGTCTCTCGGGGAAGGGTGCAGAGCAGGCGGATAGAAAGTGCCAACACTCACTTCCACAGAGAGTCTTTCCATCGTACCCGGAGAGCAGGAGTTCTCCTTGCCTAGGCGGCATCCCCCCGAGGGACTGTTTTAGGGTTCAGAAGTCAAACAGGGCAGAAGGAAACCATGACTCAGAGTGAGGGAGGATCAGGAAAAGGCACCTCTTCCTCACCAAAGGCTCTCGCCTCCACAGGGTTAGGGGTATGGGCAGGTTTGGCCGTAAGCCCTCTTCGGAGGACCGGTAGAGGAAGGAAGGGCACATAAGCCCGACAAGGTAGAAAAAGGCACTCCCTCATAGATTTCGTAGACATCAGGGCTGTAAGGGACCTTGTAAGATCATCAGGTCCAGCCCCCTGCCCAAGGAGCGGGAAGTCAGCTGGGGTCACATCACCCCAGCAAGATATGCATCCAAGCGTTTCTTAAAGGTGTCCAGAGTAGGTGCTTGCACCGCTTCTGGCGGGAAGTCTATTCCAGACTCTGGGGGCTCAGATGGTAAAGAGGTTTTTCCTTATGTCCAGTCTAAAACAGTCTTCTAGCAGTTTGGGACCATTAGACCTTGTCTTCCCTTGGGCTGCCCTGGTGAG
Source organism: Crocodylus porosus (assembly GCF_001723895.1). NCBI lineage: Eukaryota > Metazoa > Chordata > Crocodylia > Crocodylidae > Crocodylus > Crocodylus porosus. The sequence goes on from NW_017728926.1 coordinate 12,654,215, forward strand.
CAGACCAGTTGTTGATGCACGCCTCTTATGTACGGCTGGCTCTGAAAGCCAGGCAGTGAGTCAAAGAGCTGTGGACTGTTTCGAATGTGTCAGGTGGCTTCAAACCAAGCCCGGTGGACAGCTCCACCATCCAGATCCACTCTCCTGACCGCCTGTCCCCCCTGGCTGGTAGTGGTAAAAGAGAGACCAAGGCTTGAGTGGGTCCCAGAGACTGAACTCCTGCCTCACCCTGAGAGAAGGGCTCTCTCGGTTGGTATCGAGGTCTGCAGCCTGCGGTGGCTTTTTGCAGCAGATCCATGCCAGGCCTCTTCTGTGAATAGAAAGATGTCAGGTTTCAGGAAAGGCACCTTTCCGCCAGACTAGGAAAGGGGAGAGGGAGCATCAGGATTTCTGTGCCTCTCCTCGCCCCAAGGAGAAAACATCCATATGGTAACTGCCCCCTCCAGCTTAGCCATGTCTCACACTTGGAGCCTTTTTTCCCCTCTGCATTTCTTCCCTGAAGGGACTGTTTTAGGGAGGAATAATGCCTCCCAGCCTACCTTTGGTTACTAAGCAACTGGGTCCTGGCATATCTCTCTCATCTCTCTTTTAGTTTCCTTGTGAAGTAATTAAAAGATCTGTATGGATGAGATTCATATTCCACCTTTTCCCTGGGTCCAGCCCCTTGGGTGGCAGATTCCCTCAATGACTCACTCCAGCCTCAAGGGAAATGTTAAGGGAACTTGTCTGGGGTAATTACCATAGTAAAAATCCCAAGTGTTTGGTGTGGGAATGTCTTCAGCTGAGTTCAGGACATGGAGACCATTTCACTCGCAAGGGTTTTTGTATATTTGATGAGTCAGTGAGTGAGTTGAGTCAGGATGGGAATGGGTTAAACACAGGGAGGTCAGCAGGCTCTGTCTGTCTGCCTGGCTAATCCGGTAATGCTGAACCAGGGTGCCTCGAGATCCTTTTACGAGTACCGTTGTGTGTCGTGCAGTGTTAGCACTGATAAGTGCGCATATGTGATTCACAAAATAAACCCAGAGATTTCAAATAAGAATCCCTAGTGTTAACTTCTCAGCTGTCGGGGTCTTTCTGAGTTCTTTGCAATGGAAGAATTGCTCTATTTTTCTGTAGGCAAAAAAAGAACAAAAATTAAGACCTGGTATTTTCCAAGGGGTGCCTGGAGTCTAAAAAGGTTGAGGACCACAAGTCTAGTCTGTCACCAGGCACTTCTCTCTCAATCTCTTACTATCCTTCCTTCCCAGCTGTCATGCTCACCTCTTCCCAGCAGGATCCCTGTCTTGCTAGGATTTTGTGCCACTGATATTGGTCACAACCACCTATTGAACTCAGGCTTTTCTCTGTTCACAGCCACTAACTGCCAGCCCCTACATCTCCACTATGCGTATACATGGCATGGGTGCCAGGAGGCCGTCTCTGCTGCAACAGAGCTGCATGTCATTTTGTCATGACGCAGACTCTTCCCAGCTACAGAACATGTTTCAGCACATGGTCCCAGGGAAGGGGCTGGGTCGAGTTGAAAGCAACTCTGCCTTGAGGTCCTCCTCTGGCAGCCGAAGCCCTGGAGATCTGGGTAAGTGATATCCAGGTATTGACGGAGTCTGTCTAGGGAAGAGAACTAGCTTAGGAGTCCAACCTGCTGTGTGTGTCTGTGAATTTACGCTGGGCCTCTCATCATAGCATTGGGGTCTTGTATATTTAAATTGGGAAACATTGATTAAAACATTTCAGAGGCCTTGAACTGAGAGGGGAAATAGGAGCCTGATTTCAATTGACTCGCATTGTGAGTGCGACAGAGGATCCAGTTTATAGGCATGGTCATTATGATGGTAATTAATTAAGTGCCTCTTCCCTGTCTTCAGAGTCTGTCCAGCACCCATCATTCACCTTTGAAACAGAGACATCATCGGACTGGGAGCCCCAAGACCTGGATGTGAGCTCTGCCAGGGTGTCCCTGACCTCCCCCAGGGGCATCTGCAAGGCAGTGGTGAAAGGGTTAAGGAGTAATGAACCAGTCCAGTGGGAAATCACCTTTGATATCCGGCCCCTTTTCTGGGACAGAGAGAGGCAAGAGAGCAGTGAAGGGGATCTGTGGAACGAGACCTTCCACCACCTGGCGGCCAAGTCCATCATCCGGGATTTTGAGCAGCTTTCTGAGAAGGAATGTGAAATCGAGCACGGTAATGCACGTGTCCTCCCTGACCCCTGTGACAGCACCACAGGCCAAATCCCAGCTGCTATAAGCCTTTGTTGTCCCAACAGCTTCAGTTTTATATGTTTGCAGCCACGGAGAGATCTGGCTGTCAGTTGTAATGTGTTAATATGTGGTCACACAGTGGAGACACAACATGGCCACGCAGAACGTCTGCATTCTCTCTCCCTAGACTGTCCTTTCTGCTTCCACAGCTTTTTTTGCTTGTTAACACCAATTCTCTCCTTTTCTCAACTTCCCTTCTCCCTCTCCCACACTCCCCTGCTCCCCTCCCTAGCAAGCCTGCTGATTATATGTACAGGCGGTTATTCACTTTGAGTTGTGAGCCCAGATCAGGAAGCAGAGAACACTCAAACTCCCTCTGTTCATCTCCTCTGCAATGCAGCTGGAACTGGCAGGGCTCGGCTTTGAATCTAACATCAAACATTGCTGTTCAAATGTGTCCGGAAGTTGAGATTTCCCAGTGAGTCTGTTCTCAGGGGAAAGTTTTGGGCACATCTGAATAAGAAAAACCTTTGGTAACAAGCTGCCTAGTGACATTTCTGGTGTTTTTTACCTTTGGCCAGGTCAAAAGTGTAAAGACGTGTTGTTTCTTTTGTTCCTTTGTCACTGTTTTTGCTACTGGCCACACATCAGGAGTGCAGAGGCCATATTGAAGGAAACCAAGGGGTGGGGAGCAGAGGGGGAAAGCATTTCTTTTGGAACCTACGCTTGGGTTTAAGCTGCAAGTGATGTTTTATGGATGAAGAAGGAGCCATTTTTTCTTTCCTGTTCCTGGGTGAGGTCCAGAGGGCCAAATTCAGCTTTTACTCTTCCTCTAAGACTCTGGGCATTTGTATGGGGCTGTCAAAGTCCCCCTGAGCCCAGCAGCCTATAATGCTAGCATGGGTAAGACACACAGGGGGAACGATGTGGCTGGCATCACTCCTGGCCACGTTTGGGTCCTAAATGAGCGGGTTCTTATTGATTCTTGGATCAGCGTGGGGCAGCTTTTAGCATGAGTTGGAAGGGTATCCACACTCATCTCTGGAGCTATAATAAGAGGCAGCCCACACAGGGGAGGAGAGAGGGCTGTAACAACATAGAATTCGGCTGAAAACATTTAGGATAGGATTCTTTTCCACCTCCTAGGCACGTAAGTAGCCTTAGGCATCTAGGTGGGATTCTGTTCCTCTCTGCTTGAGTCCCTGGCAAAGAGTTAAAACAAAATGTAAGCAGGTTGTCCTTGTCCCTGCGGCTTTTTTGTGACTCCAAGAAAAGGGTGAGATGTCTGTTGTTACCAAAGTAGATGTTCAGGGGCTTGGACAGGGTGCAGTAGAATCACATGTAGATGCCTAATGGGTGGGATAGAATCTGGCCCTTATTTTTCCAAAGAAATATGAAGGCAAAATGCATTCCTGATGCTCCTTGACTTATTTTAATAGACGCATGCCAGCAAGGAATTTGGACCTCTAAATAGCGCCAAGGATAACAACGAGGAGGTCTTTGCCACCAAGGGATGGGAGAGAGTTGCGGTAGGAGATAGGACCATGGGGATACATGGTCACCAGACTATGCAGGACACAAGGCCCAGCTGGGATGGAAAGAGGTGTGTTGATAGCAGGAACCAGCCTGCACTTTGTAGGTGGTTATTGTGCTGATGGGGCCTGGAGGTTATATAGGGCAATGCGTTGTGGGTTCGTTGCTTTCAAGAGGCAGAGTTCGGTGGATGTGGAAACGGACAAGGGCTTTAAAAGGTTGCTGACATGGCCAGCAAACTCGGATTATTCTCTCATTTTCACTGCAATGACAGAGAAACTCCAGACAATTCAACTAGTCATGGGATCCTTGTGTTATATACCCCTTAAGGCTCAAGGAAGAACTAGCAGCTTTATTGAGCACATCAGTCTCAGGCAGATATCTACCGAAGGTGATACAGCCCTCCCAGATAGCCTGCCCTAGCGTGTCTTGGTCCATTGGTAATATCTGAGACAGGACCTTCAGGCAGGGACACTCAATCAGAGAGGTCTTCCAAGACATTAAACTAGGGGAAGGAGGGAAGAGTGGGCAGCTGAGAGGAATATAAGGGTAAGTCCTTTTTTTCTCACTGGCACAAACCTTCAACCTAGTCTGGTGCCTGGAGCAGTTCTCTCAGGGCGATGATTTTGGGGATTATTTCATTTTGTGTGTGAGCTTAAAGCTTGGATGTTGGGCTGATGACCCTGGAAAATGGCTTTGGGCAGTAGACTGAACCCAGAAACCTTGCAAATTGTAACTCTGCCTTCTCTCATCCAACAGGGTCTGGGAGACGGTACCAGGTCAATGCCATCCACACCAGCAAGGCATGTAACATCATCAGCAAGTACACAGCATTCGTCCCAGCAGATCTTAGTACCAATGGGTACCTACCAACTGTGGTTGAATATGCCAATGCAGGTAACAGACTCTCCAGCATAGTAATATTACTTGGTTGATGCCAGTGTATGCTCTGCACTCCTTTGTAATCCCCTGAGTCTACTCCACAAGAGTGCAAAAGGCCACCCATGGAGAAACGAGATTCAGGCAGGATCTTGGCATTAGAGCAGGTTACAATCAGGCCTGCCAAGCTATAGATAGCAATAGCAAATCCATTTGCTTCTGTAAGGTGAGCCCTGGACTTCCGGTGAATGTATGGAGAATAATTCCTTCAGTGTAGTTCTCTTTGTTATTCACATATCAGTATACCCTGTTATAAGAGGTTCATAGACTCCATCCACAGTCTGTTCATCCTCAGGACTATCTTGTGTGACCGTGTCTTGTACAAGAGCCCAAGAATGCATCTACTTTTCTCTCCTTGTCCTAAGCACTTGACTGCTAGCAGCCACATCAGGATGTGGTGGGGAAGGGCTTACACAGCCTTGGTTCTCTTGAGGACCTCTGACCGTAACAGGGGAAGGTATGATAGACAGTGGGTGAGCAGGGGTATAGAGCTCAAGTGGCCAGTTGGGGCCCCCCCAGCTTTTGCTATAGAGTAAGCACCGTGGAAACAACCTATTGCTGAGAAGGTGTTTGTAGGGTAGTTGCATTGGGGCAGCCAACCCCAGGGGGAAGAAGCGTGCCATTGACTGGCTTGGAAGCCATGAAGTAACTGCATTAATCCAGCTGTTCGCTGTATCACCACTGCATGGTGTCCCCAGACAGCCATAATGGTGGGGATTCCCTTTGTCCACATCAAGGTGCAGCAGCCAAGCAAGGCAGCCAGAGAAGCTCAGGCTCGGGAAGCAGAAGGCACCGAGGCTTTTCCATTGGACTTGGACGTACCCAGTCGACTTGTGGCCAGGACGGAGCAGACGATGGATTGTCTGGCCTGAGTAAGAGTCCAGCCCTTCACTATTGCCCTTGATCTCTTGTTTAGCGCTGGGGGCCATGATCTAACATGAAAGTGCATGAACACATACCATCAGTCCTTTCCATTACCTGTCACTTGTAAGCTTCCTCCCTTTGGCCTCCTCATTCAAGATGATGGCTGTTTCTTGAAGGCGGTGACATAAATGAATAAATGCTGGGGTCCTGATTCTCCTCTTCCTTATACTGGTGATCACAAAATCAACTGTAGCGAAGTCTAAGGTGTGACACTATTGTGAATGGGCAGAAACAAGCACTCTGAGCATGCAGTGGCAGTCATTGTACTGCACATTCCTGGCTAGACCAGCTCTATCACCTGAATGAGCTTATGTTGTGCTGTTCTAGTCCTCCTGCTTCTGGCACAGCCAGATTTGCAGAGCCATGGAAATGAGAGACAGATGAGCAGGGGCCAGCCATTTGTGAATCTGAAAGCAGGTTGGTATGAGCTTTCAGGGAAGTTTTGGGTCTGGTGTACTCCTAGAACTGTCTCTTGCTGCCCCTATAGTCACCCTGGCTGTTCGCACCATGCTTAATCCTGCCACGAAGGTCTGTCTTTAATTAGGGATGGAGCCCTTTTCCTGCTGGACAGGGGAAACTTCTTTTCTTTCCTGCCCTAGCACATGCACAAAGGGAGCCCTCGATTGCACTGATGTAACAGGCGGTAATGTTTTCTGTCTCCCAAGGCAAAGTCCTGGCCTGTTTGCTGGCCTGCTGCAGAGGAGAGATTTAACTTGTATAAGCAAGGACAAACAACACCACTTGTTGGTGAAATCCTGATCCCAGGGAGATCCACTGGAGTTTTGCCATTGATTTCAATGGGGCCAAGATTTCACCCCAGAAATCTGTAATCCAGCACTACCTGGCCACCAATCCCAAACCCTGAGGTAGATGAGGGAGGTCCATCTAGGCTGTCATGTAGACAACCCTCTTTTTTGGGCAATGAGACAACTCTTTGGCAATGAATATCCCTGACTAATGTCACTTGGAAGGTCTGATGGGCATAGCATGTGGCTGGATTGGCTAATCTCAGTGCAGGCTGGAAGCTGTCCCCTGGAAAGGAAACTCCATGAAATAACGACAGCTTCTTTGAGTCTCTCAGAAATGGCTTTGGCTGATGCTTTGAGATTAATTGGCAGCCATAACACACGTGACACGAAGGGCCAATCAGGCTGCAATTAGAGATGAAGGGACTTTTAATGCAGCGGCCAGTAAATCTCCAGCTAATAAAGATGAACTGGATTGAATGTTTGCTCATACAGTCAAGGCTGCTGCTAAGTTAAAATTACTTTTTCGTTAGGGATAAGGAGGGAGCTGGAATTCATGACCTTGTGGATAGTCCCTGTACTGACACCAGGTCATATTGCTCAGGAATGAGCTAGAATCACACCCTTCTCTAGCTGCGCCTACCCCATTCCCTAGCCCAGGGGCCTGACCTCGGGCACATCAGCTTGTTAGCCACAGCTTGGAGCTGCAGCTGGACCAGGCTTGAAGCCCTTTCACTTCAGAAGCACATGCTGCTTTTTTCTCCACAGCTGCCTCAGCAGCAATTATTCTCTCCACGTTCCTGTCCTTGCCCCCCTCTTTCACCAAAGATTAAATCTTGGCAGCACTCACACTATTAGACTTGACAACTAACCTCATATTCTTCTTGATTTCCTCAGCTTCTCAAGTCTAATGCAACCTGAAACACTTAGTTATCTGCCCCCGCTTGTTAGCGTGATCCCAGCGAGCGCTGCAGGGTCATCCTGGTGGCCCATGGGAATAAGAGTTGCTCTGATGAGTTGATTGTAGCAGCGTGGGTACGTGGGGTTTCCCAGAGGCTGAACATATCCCTATCTCCTTTCCACATCTCTGTGCTGTGCGAGTAGCTATTGAATGTGGGTGATGCTGAAGGTTGGCTCCTCAGGCCTTTGAGGATTTGGGCACTCTAGAAACCAGGACTTTCATTCACCAGAGGTTTATAGTCACCTTTTAGAGGACAGGGAGGGAGCCCTGGGGCAGGATGGGATCACAGCTAGTGCCAAGGGATTGTAGTTGGTAACCTAGAGCTGGATGGTCCTTGCATGAGCCTAAGGTGAGGTCCCCTGGGGTCCAAGCCCCACTTCTGCTTGAATCTGAGTGATGACAACATTATTCCACCCGTCTTTCTATTTCAAAAGCCTTGGGTTGCCTTCCAGTGCAGAACCAAATCCAGCATGGGCATTTTGGAAGTTGCCACTAAACAGTATTGTCATTCTCCAGTGAGCAGTCTTTGATCCATCCTAGGGTGGGAACATGCGTCTGAAGAGAGACAGTGGTCACAGCTTGTTTGATGCCACAGAAAGACCAGAAGCTTAGTAGCTGCAGCACATCTCTAGCTAACGTTTGATCTAGGTCTTGGCGCTTAATAACAGCACTTGCTTCTGAGCTGGTGACATAGCCCATTACAAAGCTATGTGTTGCCTCCCTAGACACTGAGGCCGACAGTTCTGGGACTCTGGTAATTAGCACCTCTTTATTGCTTCACTCTGAGGTGATACCAAGGTGACCGGTTTCCCATCCTTCAGTTGTGCTGGGCATTCCTGGTGGTTTAGGAATAATGTATCCTGCATTCAAGTAGGGTGGTGATTCTTAACCAGGGGGGAGCCACAGCACTGTGGGGTGCCTTGGGATCCTTTCAAGGGCTCCACAGGGTGCCCCACAATGTTAGCACTATTAGCTTTGCAGACATGATTCACAAGATAAATTCATTGATTTCAAATAGAAATCCAGATTTGGGGTCTTTCTGAGTTCTTTGCAACTGAAAAACCTCTCTATTATTTCTCTGTAGGCAAAAAAGAGTGAAAGTGAGTTGGATTTTTTGAGGGGTGCCTCAAATTTATCCAAGGGTGCCTCAAGTCTATCCAGGGGTGCATTGAGTCTAAAAAGATTGAAAACCACTGATATAGGGAGTTACACTAGATGGCCTTTGGGGTCCCTTCCAGCTCTAAAGCTGACATTTTGCTCTAATGAAAAGGAAGCAAAGTGCATGGTGAAGCCATGTGAGCTCCCTCTGCGGGACAGACCTTTGAAGAAGCATCGTTGAATGGCACTCCAATACGGTATGGGACTGATCTACAGCCCCTGGAAGTCAGTGGGAATCTTTCTATTGATGTCAGTGGGCTTTAGGTCCAATTCCACAAGAGCCAATTACGGAAAATCCCATTACATTATCTCTGTGCTCCAGCCATGCCTCCATCCACCTTTCAGCTTCCCATTGTATCCTCAGAGCAACTAAGAGAGCTGCCAAGATAGCTGATCAATAGTCCATCCAGCTGGAATGACAGCTGCTGGAAGATGGAGAGGCAGGGAGAGAGAAGCAGGAGGAAAAAAAGTGTCTATAAAGGGGGAGACACCATTAAAGGAAAGTTAAAGAAAAATGAACAGGTGCAGCAAAAGGGTGATCTGATGATGCAGTAATTTGCTTCTCATTTCCTTTCTATGAGCTGAATCACATTTTGCATGTTGGTGTGGGCTTACTTCTGAGTTTGAGACTGATAAATTCTAAGGTTTTTCTTCCTGGAATTAATTCAATGTGGAATATGGGTGAACACACGTTCCTAAAGGACCTGCCTGTCAAGGATCCTGAGGTATTTTCTGCACATTCATCTGTGGAGAATCCTGCAGAGTAAGGCTTGACCCACTTTTAGAGAAGTGGAAATGAATATCGGTGACTGAGCCAGCATCAAAATAGCAAGTTGGTGGCAGAGAGGGAATAGAAATGACTCCTATTCGGTTTCTTTGGAATACCCAGTTCCTGACCCAGAGTGGACTAAAATGTTGGCCAACAGAAGTAGGATCCAGGTGTTCAGACTCATGGAGAGTCATGGCCAAACTGTTTGACCCTTTGGTAACCTCTTTTTGACATGATGAAATGCCCCAAATAGTCACATCTTCCTTTGTCCAGCCAGATCCACTGGTAAGATAGAACATGAATGGGGCTGGGATTCTCCCCACCATAAGGTGGTTCTCCTACGTAGACTTGAGATGCATTGAGGTAGCACAAAGAGGAAAACAGTGCAGAAAACAGGACCTAAGAGGTGCACAGTTTTGAAGTCATGGGGAAGGTTGGAGCCAAAGATGATAAAGAGGCTGTTGAGGGGCAAGAGGGAGTCCAGTGAATGAAGAAGGTAACAGATGTGTTGGGTGCGCTGCATGTCATAGATGTGATGATGGTGCTACATGCAGCAGAGGATGAGGAGGACAGTAATGCTGGGAGAGGGTGTGAGGGCTGTACATGCAATTCAGAGGGCCAAGACAAGGCTTAGGGAGGTGAGAGTCATATGTAGATAGATGACATTGCTCTTGTATTTCCGCTATTGCAGATATGGAAGAGAATGTCCTGTCGCCCTGCAGTACCCCATCTTCCTCCGGCTGGGAGCGCTACAGTTTCCCAGAAGGTAAGGTGTGGCATTTGTGTTATACCTCGAGGCCAGGGCAATGCCATTTCATCCAACTGATATTTCAAGTGGAAGAGGAAAGAGTTTTTTAGTAACCTGCATTCAGACTTCTGAGCTGCTCCTGGAACAGTAGGCAATTTAGTATCTTATTTGAATGATTTAAATCTGCTTTGGCCAATCTTTGTATATTGCTGAGTAAAATTAGGCCTATAAACCCATATTTAGGCACCTCATGGAATGGCCTGGAGTTCAGAGCCTCTAAGCTCCGACTAGCTCCTGTGAGATCATCAATGATTTCCGGAGAGGTGGAAGGATATTGTTATCCTTGTGACACGCATGAGAAAAAGGAGGCAGTGAGTGATGAAGTAACTTGGCCAAGGTCTCAAAGCAAATTGATGTCAAAGCCATGAAGAACGGTTGGGAACTCAGTTTCCTAGCATATAGATCATACCCCTTGAATTCTGGGGCTAACTCTCCCATCAGACCAGAGGTTTCTTCATTTTATCCTTGTGTTTGTGTTTCTCCCCAGCTCCACTGCAGAGTCCATCTGCTTCCTCCACTCACTCCCAGAAGTCCATCGAGAACCTCTTTGCTGCCAGGTAAGAGACAACTGGAGCATTCCCCGATGAGACGAGCCTCATGGCTAGTATCTTCCTTGGCTGTGGGTTTGACCACAAGTCCCTGTATATTTCTTGGGAGAGTATCTGCATCCTGAAGATGGGGAACAGGCGAAACTCAAGAAGCAAAGATGTGTTTTGAGAATAAGGGTCATATCAGCCATAAGTTTCACAGCACAGTCTTGCTTTGAAAGTGCTATACCCCAGCCCTTCTTTAGTTGGTTTAATGGCCTAAGCAGACAGCTGGTGAGCTGGGATTAGGGAGAATTAGCCAGAAAGCTGAGACTGATGGTTGGGATCTAGACAATACACCTTTTTATTTTTGAGTTTACAAGTGTTGTATAAATGCCATGCTTGTAGGAGTGGGTTGAACAGACCAGATGGGGGGTGGATTCTCCGTGCCACCCACTGCAGCCAGTTGATAGCAATTGTTTACCAGAGAGGAGAGACTCCTTCAGGGAGGCTTTAGTGTTTATATACTTAGAAAAAAGTGCAACACAAGCATCCTCACTCTGCCTCACCTTTGCTTTGGTGTGACAGAGGAGAGTCACTCTCAGTGATGGCCCATTCAGCCCTGAGTGTCTTTGCTGAGTGGGGCTCTCAGTGGGTTCACATCCCACTGGAAAGCAACATGAAGCTCCCACACCCATCCATAGTGCACAGAGCACTCATTAGATGGTAACTTTTTCATTCAGCACCTACATAGCTTAGATTGGAACCAGTGACCTAGAGGACTACATACTTTACTACTCCCTCCTCAAGCCACCCATATATGTGGGTATGGACTATGGAGGTATCTCCATGTCATCTGATATGAAGAAACTGTGCAGGCCGTAGCCTACTGAAATTCAGCAGGACTTCGGGTCCTAAGTCACTTAGGTACTGTAAGCTTTACTTTTCTCCAGTGATTTGAAGAGATGAGGGATCAAAGGAAAAGCCCCCTGTCTTTCTCACGCACCGACATGCTCATCCCATTGTCCTTATGCTGCCTGGACTCTCTGGCTCCAGTCCCTGGAAACCTCTGTCAGAGAGCATGAGTCACACAGCTCTTCTAGAAAGTGACAAAAGAAAGGATTAGGGCTTAGGGGGGGTCACATACTCTTAATTAGCTGAAGAATTTATTTCTGTGGCATGGGGCAATGATGGTCTTCCTAAAGTTTCCTCCCAGTTTGGGGAGTTCACGAGAGACTTGACTAGAGGAGAGTTACATTTTTACTGGGCTGCGCTGGCTGTACAGAGCATACTCGCCGTACTGGTCACGGTATAGCTCAGAAGGGGACTGATGGGCTGCTCTGTATTGCGGGTGAAGCCAAGTGAGCAGACGCTCGGCAGCGGACCAGGTGCATGTGTCTTTGGACTGCCTGACTTATGTGGCTTATACCTCCCCTTGTTACTTTGTCTTGGTGCAGGTTGACCCTTAATAAAACAAGACTGTTGACTCGTGCAGCCAAAGGTTTCATGAGTAAATCTCCAAATAGGGTGACTGAGCCCAGCTCGGAGAGCGACAATGAGAACAAAGACTATCTACCCCTGGTAAGCCACTGAACCAGACCTCTACTATTTGGCATAATGGAGCATAGGAAGATAAGAACGGAAGGGACTTTTTTGATCACTGGGTCCAGTTCCCTGCCACTGCAGACAGCTATGTCCTATAACCCTGTTCATAAGCTCTTCCGGTCCCAGCCTAAGTTAGGTTGTTTGCTCCAACTGCTCCTGTTGGAAGGTGCTTCCAGGACGTCATTCCTTGGAGGTGATGCTTAGAAGCCACTTTGATTCCTAGCCTACACTTGCTCATGATTACTGCATACTTGCATATTCTAGGTAGAGCGTATCGCTAGAGCATGAGCTAGAGTTATTGCTTCTGAGGAGGATTCCGTGACTTGAGGACCTATAATAAAGTGTTACCCAGCAGAGGAGATGACAAGCAGCAATATTGCATGTGATCCTCCTGGAAGCTATTGGCTTGCCCATAGTGCTGCTGTCCCAGCCTGGCTTGGGTGTAGCTGGGGTGGACTTTTGCTGGGTTGGGTAAGCCACAGCCCTGGCTACAGAAGAGATCTTCTCTGGGGCCTTACTGCACTATGGTTCCTCCCTGCAGGTATCTCTGCAGTTGGCCTGTGGTGCTTTCCTGCTCAACTCAGCCCTCTGCGATGCAACCAACATTCCCATGGAGAAACTGAAGTGGACCTCTCCGTTCTCCTGCCACCGGATGACTCTCAGCCCCTCTGCTGGCTCTTACAGCACGAGGAAGCCAGACACCCCTGGGGAAGCCAAGAGCCCAGCCTACAGCCGGCAGCTCCAGGTGCCTGGTGATGTTCGCAGAGAAGGCTCCTCTGACAGGGACTTCATCTCTAGTCCCTTGACCAATGGACATGGTGAGGGCCAGGAGGATGGGGGTTGCCCTCGCCACTTCTCAGGTAGCGAGGCTGAGAGCCTTTGCAGGGCTCTGCAAGCTGAGAATGAACTCTCCCCTCCTGCTATCACCATCCACCGCTTCTCCTCCCCGCAGAGCACCCAGCCTCCTCTGGAGCTGCAGAGTGACAGTGGCAGAGGCTCTGAGACAGACAGCTCCGAGCTCCAGGCCCTGCTGTCTGACATTGAGCTGCAGCAGCGGACTGAGCCGGAGGGGATGCTTTGGGCCACAGCGGTCGCCCTGGCCTGGCTGGAACACAGCTCGGCCTCCTACTTTATTGAGTGGGAGCTGGTGGCTGCCAAAGCCAGCATGTGGCTTAGTGAGCAGGAGTTCCCCCTGGGCTGTGGCCTGGCCACTGTGAAGGCTGCAGCCCGGCAGCTCTTTGTGTTGCTCAGGCACTGGGATGAGAACCTTGAGTTCAACTTGCTGTGCTACAACCCAAACAATGTCTAGGAGGGGCAGGGGCATTGGGGGGGATCCAGGCAGATGTCTGTGAAGGCACCCAGGATACAGGGACTAGTCCTTAAAGACACACTGAGCTCTGCTCCAGCAGCGATGTGCACGTTTATTAGAACAAGGCTTTGCGCTGGCAAAGCCATGACTGAAATGCATTCAAAATCCCATGCTTGGCGATTCTTCTTCTCACGGCCTAAGCAAGGTCCTGTGCTGCTTCCTGCAGAAGGACATTATTTAGGCTAGTGTCTCAGCAGAAAGGATCAGACAATTTGGTAACTAGGAAGAGCACGTCTGGTTTTGCTGGGCACCAGGCAGCTTCCCTGTGGTCCCCAGTGCTGCTCCCAGGAAGAGAATCCCAAAGCATTGCTCAGCTGTTTGATCCACCCACTTTTCTCCTGCTTACCAAGCTCCCCTCTGCTCTTCATGCAGAGCATTTGCAGCATGATTTATTTGTTGCTCCCCAGAGGCACCTGACAGTGTCCCACCATCAGTCTTGAATGCCTTTTAGTGAAGATTATCCTGTGTCTCTTGTCTCAGGATTCATGCTTATGCATCTGCTACTTCTCGTAGGTCAAGGGCAATGGAAATGCAGACTGCGACTGAGTGTCCAGGTAGCTTATACGCAAACAGCAGTAGTGTTGTTCCTATTGGAGATGGGTGAAAAGCTACTTTCTCCCAGCCCTGGCCATGGAATGGCTTCACTGATCACCAGGGGAGGACTTGGGCTGAGATTTTCAATGAAACCCTCAGGAATTAAGTGCTCAGATCCCACTATAATTCCAAATTCCTTGGTGTCCAGGACTGCCCCACAGCTGACAACGTGCCTTAGCATCGTGTGCCCACAGAGCAGAGGCATTGTGAGGGCAGACTCTGCAGTCAGTAAACTGCCTGGAACGTGCAGAGGATGGGCTGAAGAAAGCAAGCTCTTTCCCAAGCACTTCTGGCTTAGTGTAGTAGAGACAGCAAAGTGTCCTAAGAAGTAAAGTCTTCTCTGCTCCATCAAAGCCCCCTCCTGTAGGGACACAGCCTACGGTCTCGAGAGAGGCTGTGCAGCATGTTACATCCGATCAAAACCACCTGGCTAAAGGGCCTGGCTTGGAGTTGCATTTCCAACCTGAAGCCATTTGCCCAGTGGTTTTGACCCTCTTGCACTTTGGTTTCCTGACTCAGATGGAAAATATTCCACTGCCCTCCTGTGCACCTGGCTCTTTGAAGCTCCTGCTAGCCAAACTCCTCTGTCCTGGCCAGATTGGCAGAGCTCTTTCATTATTGGTGTGGCTGCCTTTTCTACCATTAGCATTACTCCCTGTGCATAGGTTCTACCTTCTTGTGTCTGCCTGCAAACCTGTCACATGCCTGTCTGTCACACCTTGCCCCTTGGGTCTCACACTGCCCCTCCAGATGGGGTGAGCAAACCATTTATTTCCCAGTTGGGTTGGATGCCTGGCGAGCCCCTTGGATTCTCTCCCCCTCCCTCCGGCACTGCTGCTGAACTTGTTCCCATCCTCTCTGTGCTGTGTTTTGACTGGAGTGCCGTAGCGCTTGTGACAGGCACTATCTGTGGGTACCTGTATCCACTCTGCTTAATGCAAAGTGACAACTGATAGCAAATTGTATTGACAGACCTTCAGTGAGTGTAATTGCTTGGCAGAAACCATCCTGAATCAGTTATTCATAGTGGAAGGCAACTGTAATCCTCAGACTCCAGTGCTCTGCAAAGTCACCAGTACCATCCCTGTTATCTCCAGCTAATGCCAGGAACATGCTTTGGGTGACAATTGTCAAAAACATGTTAATTCAACTAAATACACCACAGCCAATTAGTTCATAATAGAGTGATTATTAAAGACTCAGTAAGGACCAGATTCAGCCTGTTGCAGTCCACGGGAGATGAGCACGAGTGTTTAAAGGCCAAATATGACCTTTCCATGACAAAACTCACAGCACAACTGGCTTGTTCTGATCAACGTGCACATAACTGTACCTGTCTCATTTGTGGGGACAGTGCAGGCCTCATTATGGCCTGCGGCTGAAGGGTGACTGCATCTGAACCGTCACCCCAGGATGCGGGGGATGCTGTCACCTCAGGGAGGTTCGTACAACCAAGCTCATGTCCGTGAATCAAGAAAACCTCCCTATTCACTTCAGCACCCATGTAGAGCCCATTAAAACATGTGAAAATTTAGCACATGCTTTAAGGCTTTCCTGAATTGGGGCCAGGTTTCATCATGCCTGAAAAGATGGGTGGGTGAGTCGGGACGCCATCGATGGTTGGGTGAGTTGGAAGATGTAAGATTGTGTGAAAGGGAGTGAAAGAGGTCAGGTTCACATGTGAGAAATGGAGCTGATCGTGATGCTTTCAACCAAAAACAATTTCTGTCAGAAACTATGATTCTGTTGAAGTTGATCTTTGCAAAGGGATAGAGGGCAAAGGCACTGTTTTCAGTGATTTTTGCTTTACTTAATTTTTCTGACAGGAGAACTCTAAAAATATATATTTCTTTTGTTTCAACCCAGAATATAGCTTTAACATTGGTCTTGGGGAACTGAAAAATGTTAGTTGCCATTTGCAGGGTTTGGATTTTGGGGGCAGGGGGTCTTCCCCTCCATTTTTATCTCTTTCCCTCCAGGAGAAGTAAAAGAGGAGGAAGAAGTGAGAGACCACTGGACTTTCTTCTGATGCAAAAATATTTATTTGGGAGCCCCCATGGGAAACCAACATTTTCGACCATGAATTTTGGAGCAGGCATTTATGAAAAAGAAGAAGTAGGTTTTCATATAATCTCTTGTGTGAACAGATTGGAATGAGAGTTTTGTTTGGCTTGCAAGAGGAGGTTACAAGATGCCTCCTCCTGTTGTCTTCAGATCCAGTTCAGATATGTGTCTTGTCAGCTCAGGCTGCAAGACCGTGGTCCGGTTCCAAATGCATCCATGCCTTTCCTGGTTATGTTCCAGATTAGTCCCTGAAACTGCTGGCATCCCATGTGTGTTCAACAGGGCATCGACCCAGACGTTACAGAAGATGCCCATGTCATTGTGCGGCATTATTAATGTACCAGCCCCTGCGTTGGGAGTGCTGGAGAGCTGCAACACTCCTTTTCAAGCAGGTCATTTGTTCTTCCCGTCTCAAGTTGCATGTCATGGAAAGTAGCAAACCGAAAGCTTAACTGTGTATGTAGCTATTACCCTGTCCCGTAGCCGTCCCACCCTGTGACGTGGTGTCGGTGTGCTGCAGAGCCAGTGCAAGACCCTGGCTAAAAGCAATGTGATGTGAGCTTTTTTTTTTGGTAGGTGGAGTGACCTGATGTACTGGGTTTTTAAAGTGTTTTTGCACCCTCCTACCACCTCGCCTTATGTCCCTGCTCCCCTCAGCTACCCGCGAGGCTCAGCTTTGTAAATACCAGAAGCATTAATCAATGCAAACCATACCACAGTGACCCCCTTTTCCTGGGGGGCGCCTGGCTCTCACAGCAGATGTAGTGGGTGTTGAAGCCCAGATTGGCAGCTCAGAGAGCCACGGCTGCAGAGATGGGGAATGCCAAGGCCTGCGGCGTGTGGGTCAGTCAGGCTTGGTACACAGGTCCTAGGTGGTGTCACAACAGCTCTGTCCACAATGCTGCATTATCTGATAGGAGCTTATTTCTATGCACTCAAAGCACTTTAGATGCTTCCAGGTTATGGGCTTTTAGCAATCATTCCAAATGGCTTTTCAGTTAGAGGCTCAGCAGGTCTTTACGAGGTGAGTCACAGTCTAATGTCTCAGTTTCGCACAGAAAAATGAGAACATCACAGAAAATCTCCCCGATTACTATAACCCCCCAACACAAACATATGGCCTCGTGGTTCGGACTCTCCAATGTCAATGCAAGTCTCAGTGACTCCTAACTAGCCCTTGTACGTGTCTGTAATAGTTACAAGGTCTAGAAGATGTACTGAGTGAGGGACATAGATGTGTTGAGTGTGCATGGGGGAAAAAAGTATGGAGAGTGTGTGCAACAGCAGAGGAAGCTGTCTCTGGTGTTCAAGCTGCGGCCCAGCAGCAGAGATAGGAAGTGCCATCAGAGACAGGGGTCGTTTGTAATAAAACAGGGAAAGACACACCACCTGCGGTGTGTTGTGTGCAACAGCCACCATGCAGGCTATCACATAGAGACTCGTGTTGGCCATCTGCTTTTTAGCATGGTCTTGAGACAGTCAGATTAGCCCAAGAGCAGTTCTGTGAACTGGTAAAACATGCATCGCTGCTGCTAACTCTGCTCTAAAATCACTCTGTGTTGGTTTGCAGATGTAACAGGAGGCTAGCAGGTCATCCCTATTGCTTCTCTGAGCCTGCTCTCCGAATTACCAGCTCAACCATGCAACAGAGGCTGCAGTTCGGAGTGCATTGACCCCCTGAGGGGGGGAGCCTGCAGATCAGTAAGCAGATGAGATCTAATCTGAGGTAATAGTAATATTTTACTGAAGAGCAAAACCTACCTCTCTTTTTTGCCCAACTCTTGCTCTCTGTCTTGGGTTCTCACTACAGAGAAGTTAGCAGAGTCTTGAACTAGGTCCATCTAAGATAGCTATGACTCAAACCTCAGCCCTGCTAGTTAATAGGGACCTGTGCTGGTTTCCAATGACATCTTCCACAAGACATGCAGTCAGAATATTTTGGGGGAGATCTGTACTACTCCATACGACCAGACCAGGTCTCGGTACCTGCAACCCTGGCATGATCTACCAACATTTGAATGTCCTTGTACTACAGGCTCCTTGCAGGAGAGCCCAGAGTGCTGCCTTGTAACTTGAGGTCAGCTCTGAGGAAGTGTCCAGTTACTGTTTCAAACCAAAGTACTGACAGGAGAGGTTTAGCATGGATGGGATAGGCTTTGGCTCTAGCTGAGAATTATACAGGCTGGCCAGGGAAAGGAGAGCTCTCTGCTGGACTCACAGGGGAGTGTTTAATCTTGTGTTAATTAAGCTCTTGCTGAGTGCTGCTGTGAAATCCTCCAGCACGGCCTCCAAGTTGCCAGGCAGGCTGTCTGGACAGGCCACCAGAGGGTGACCTTGCTTCATGCTCATCAAGATGCTGAGATCTGTGGTTGGCCGGTAGAGACGGTGAGGGTAAGACGGGCTGGGCAGCTGCGAAGAGCTGAACCTTGCAGCAATGCCTTGAGGTCCAGCTGCATGGAGAAGGCAGCTCCCTCAGCCTCTGTCAGCTGAGCAGGGAAGGATAATCCCGGAGGTTGTCTCTGCATCAAAGGGGTTTAGCCGTAGGAGTTTGGAGTCTCATACCCGAGTGCTGGCTTCCAGCTGTGCGGGGTGGTTTATATAGCTCCCATGTTGCAAGGACTTTTCTCCAATGGAAAACCCATGACATGCTGGATACAGCATCATAAGATCAGTAATTGCTTCCATTCAGGCAACACTGTTAATTCCAAGGACACCAGAGCACTCAATCAATACTAGATCAGCCAGCAAGGTAGGTAACTCTGTCCAGTTTATAAGTGGGGAAACTGAGGCACAGAGAGCTAAATGACTTGCTGGAGCAGAACTTGGGGAGTGATGGTTCCCAGCTCTGACCACTATAAAACGCTGCCTCACCTATTGTTAAAAAAGTTGGGAGCTCTCCAACTACACTGTGGTCTATCTTAGCTTGGATGCAGTCTCCGTTGCCAGGGATGCGTTGGACATCCATCCGTTCCAGTCAGAGTTTTGTGTCGCTGTGTCGCTGCTCGTGGTGTCACGTAGCTGTCAAATTAGCCGGGTGGCTTTCTGCAGTCCTCTGTGGTTCAGATGACATGGCTGGTGATTGTTCTCCAGACCCTCAAGTGCCTATGGATGCGACCACACGCTCTAGCGTACAATGTGACTGTGGTGCCTGTGATTTTTTTGCTGCTCGTTGGAGACCCATTGCCTTTCGCTCACTTTCCGGATGCGTCAGCAGCATTGCCTTGTTCGGTGGGCTTTGAGTTTTGTGTCCGGGGCGGGGTTGGGGTCGGGGTGGGGGTAGGAAGGGAGGAAGCAGTGTTTTGATGTCAGGACTGTGCTCGTGCTGTGGTCCCTTTGTTATCCGTGTCAGCTATCTTCGTGTGACGGGTCGACCATTCTGTGATGCCGAAGATGTCCCTCGGTGGGGCACGGCGAGTTTGTCGGCTGGCTCCTCGCGGCA
The DNA here is from genome assembly GCF_001723895.1 of Crocodylus porosus. NCBI lineage: Eukaryota > Metazoa > Chordata > Crocodylia > Crocodylidae > Crocodylus > Crocodylus porosus. The sequence continues at coordinate 12,673,854 of NW_017728926.1, forward strand.
GTCGTGTTCTCTGTTACACAAGTGGTGTTACCCCAGTAAAGCAAAGTGCGCTTGAATCCGTGTCCTGAGTACTTTTGTTTCATTGCGGTTTTCCCCGCAGCTCCCCAGGATCCGCTCCTATCCCCAGAGCCTCCCCAGAGTCACTTGAACAGTTGGTGAAGAAGTCGGCTGGGCCTTGGGGGAGAAAAACAGAGGTTGGAAGGAAAGGATCGTTGCTGGTTTCTTTCCAAAACACTTAGGTTTCAGCTTTTTTTTGACCAAACACAATGTTCATTCAGAGCAGGGAGAATATCTTACCCTTTGAGTTTTTGAAAATGAGGTGGAAAAAAAATCTGATTTGAGCAAAATAACTGAAAGTTGCACAAGGGAAAATCATATGTAGAAAAAGATGTTTTTCCCCCCTCAAAATTGCCCACAGGAAAAAAAATCTCCTGCTTGTAGCTCAGGGTATGAGATGCAGCTGCCCTCACTGAGGCAAGTGAGCACCTTACAATTGTATTGCTAATGAATTTGCTCTCACCATATCCCTGTGAGGTGGGGAAATGCTGCTGGACAAGGGGCCGGCAGCCTATGGCCTGTGGAGCCTTTGGATCAGGCCCTTGGAGCTAGCCAGGGAAGGGAGGAGGCTTTGCCCCTGCTGCGTTGCAGCCAGGAGACAGGGAAAAGCAGTGGGGAAGTGGCCAGATCCTAGTGCCAGCCTGCCTCAGACCTGACCTGGGTCATTCCAGCCTGCTGCTGGAAAATGCTGCCACCCCTGTTCTTAAACCCATTTTACAGCTGAGGAACTGAGGTACGGAGACTGGGTGACTTGTCTGAGGTCACCCAAGAAGTCAGTGGCAGAACAAGGAATTGACTCCCGGTCTTAGGTCACTGCCCCATTCTCAGCCGTCCATATTAAAAGGTGGGTGTGAAGCGTGAAGGCATTAGTGATTCCAAGGGACAACGTCGGCTCTTTGCTGTGTCTTCATTTGCAGCCCTTCACCCCTGGTCCTGCAGCTACAAACAGAGTGATCACGGAGGGAACCAGTTCCTCTCTGCTTGCCCCGGGTGGGATGAAGGAAAAGGCAGGGTCAGGAGTGCGGTCTGACACCTCCCCGTGGCAAGGCAGGCTTTGCATGGGGGTCTCCGACTGCACAGTCAGCCCTGCACAGGAGATCCACTGGGTTTTAGAGCAGGCCCGAAGTGAACTGATTTGCTCAGCTAGGAAGTAGCAGCAGACGGCAGCGACCCTGTCCTTCCACCGCGCAACAGGACATCCTTCCTGAGCAAAGCCCAAGAGCCCGTAGACATGAATGGCCAATGCATGTGCTCAGGAAGCAAACCCTCCACATCTGAGGTTTCCCTCAGGGACCACAGAGCAGAGCTTGGGCCCTGCAGGATTGCAGGTCCCAGGCTGCAGCCTTCTGCAGTGGCTGCTCAGGGCCTGGACATGCATGCTCATCAGGCAGGGCCTGCGGACCCCCACAACATGCTCTACCTCCAAGACCGGGTCAGGAGAGGCCCGTGGTTGCTGCATTTTGGAAGAGCCTGGATCCTCCAGTGTAAGTCTGCTCTCCATTTGCTACCTAAACCTCCTAGCTCTTCCCTGACTGTAGGTGCGGTCTGCCAAGGCTTGCAGTTTAGGACCCAGCCAGCCTGACACCCTGCTTGGTCTTCAGAGGCTGCTTCTTCCTACCCGGCGCTCACCGCTGACCACTTGGGATCGTCTCATGTGCAGGGTGCATGGCCCCTATCTCCTCTAAAAGCTCACCATTCAAGGGTCTCTAGTTATGCTCTCAACGTTACATTAACCTGAAGAAAAATAGCGTGACCTGCAGAGATTCCCTGCCCTCTGCTGCAAACCCCCAGGGCCTGGGACCTCGGCCCCTGCCCCCAGACTTGGGGATATGGCTCCAATCTGAAATCTGGAGCCTTTTGAGATTGCTCGAGCCCTGCAACTCCTCCAGCTTCCCAGCGGATTGAGCTGACAGCTGAAAGTGGGGCACCTGCAGCATGCAGCTCCTCTGCCTGCAGCCCACACCTTCCTTTTTAGTCTGTTAATTATGATGATTATTGCAGGTATTTATAAAGCCCCCATCTCCATGGTGCCTGCTGATGTTTGCAGAGCACCTGGGAAGTTCCAGGCAGCAGAGGAGAGTACAGTGGGCTGTTGGCACCTGGCACCCATCTCCCCGCTCCCTCCCATCTGGTTATTCTGGTCCCAAGGGCATCCCCCCGAGCTTACACTGCTGCAAGTGAGAGCAGCGCTGAGCCAAGTGCCCTCATGGACCAGCCTGTAGTCCTGACGGGCTGAGGGGGTGTTAGCTTGCCCAGTTACGAGCCCCTGGGTAAGAGATCTGCAGCTCCATCCCAAACTCTGCTTGGGTCTTGACGGTCCTGGTTGCAACAGCATTTGGCTTCATGCTTGTTAGTGGCCTGTGTCCCAGCGGCTTCCTCTGGGGCAGGGCGTCCCCAGCAGTGATCCCTGCACCACCCTCTGCCTCTTCCCCACCAGCCGCTCGGATGGCAAGCCCGGTCCAGCTCCCGCAGCGCCGCGTTCAGCAGGGACCGTCCCGTTCAGACAGGTGCACTGGGGGCACCTGTGTGAATTTTGCTGCTGATCTCCTCCCTGCTGGAGCCTGCAGGAGCTCTGAGGGGCAGCGGCCAGCAAGGGGGCCGTGCCCCAGGCCCAGGGGTCACCCAGTCCTGTTGCCCTGCGGGCTGTGGCTGAGCTGGGTGTGGGCGCTGGCGCTGGCGCTGCCTCCCTTGCGGAGTCGCTAGAGGGCACTCTGCCGCTAGTCTTAGCACGAGGCTTGCCAGCAAGGACTGGAAGTCACTTGTTTATCTCCAGGGTGACAGGAGCCACCAGTAACGAGTTCTGCTTTGTTCATTTATTGCTATTAATACAGCCCTCCAGTCCCTCAGTCATGATCTTCTGCCCAGCATATGGTATCCCTGCTCCTTTCCCACCTCCCCAGCCACTCTCTGGCCTGTGCCAGTCTGGGGCTGGGGCAAGAGCCGAGCCACGGTCCTTTCTAAGCAGCCCATCCAGGGAGCTGCATTTGCAAGAGGCTGCAGCCGGGTTTCGTGTCCCTCCCTACCCACCCCCGTCTTGAAGGCAAGAAGGGTTTAACAAGAGGGCTAGGAAACCCTGGCACTGAAGAGGAAAGCCTGCAGAGGCCATGGGAGAAGCTGGCGGTGAGCACGGCGATTATAAGGATGCCCCCAGGTGAGGGGGGAGCCAGGCAGCAGGCCCAGGGCTCTTCTTTTCTGCTGGGAGGGGACCCAGGCCAGATGCAGTTCATTGGGCCTGAATGCAAGATTGCAAAGAGGCAGCAGGTTTAAAAAATTAGTTCAGGCTGATGCACACACCCATTCTCCTCTGCTTATGTTGCTCTCCACGCACTAGCCGCAAGGGATGTCATTGCTAGGGCAGGGGGCGGAGGATAGAGGCAGGGAGTGGAGCACCCGTGTCCGTGTGGCCGAAGCCAGGCCAGCTTGCGTAGAGCCAGGATCCCGTTCTGATGCCCTGGAGACCAGCTTGCATGGCAGGGTGGTGCTGCTAGCTGCCACCTGGTGTCAGGGCGTGGGGGGCAGGAGGCTCTCGGGGGCTGGAAGCATGTGTGCGTGTGATCAGGAGGTTGCTGCCTATCCAGCCTCTCGCGGTGGCACTTGTTCCTCTTTGGGGCAGGAGCTGCTTCGGTCTGCAGGGGTCCGGCTGCCCTGCTGAGTTAGGGGGACCGGACCTGATGATCTTGCAAGGTCCCTTCCAGCCCCGAACATCTATGAAACTGGGTGTGGGGAAAACCCTGCTGTCACTCCAAGGCGACTTGCGTGTGCAAGGGGGAGAGGACCTCGGGCCTTCATCCATGCCCTGGCTCTGATACCAGAGAAAGGACAGAGAGGGCTGGATGGTGCCAATACAATGCAGAGCCAGCAGTGCAGGCTGCTCTGTCTAGAAATCCCCTGCACCCATGAGCTGGCACCAAGGGACTGTAGGGCAGTGTTGAACTGGGAGGGTGATCACCACTGGGGCTGTGGGAGCATGACCTGGTCTCCTTCCTCCAGCCTATAGAGCTTCCTGGGGGAATTCACCCCATCCGTCCGCTCAGGAGCCTCTGATGTGCATCGGGACCATGTCCCTCCCTGCACCAGGTGGCCCGGGGGCTTTAGCAACACACTGGATCCAATCAGGGCAGCAGCTTTGCATTTCACCCCTGGTATCCATCTGGCCATGCACGTAGAGGGGGCCGTTGACTGCAGCCAGTGACTGCACGGGGCTGTTGCAAGCTCTGACCCCAAGTCAGGCTTGAGATGGGGCCAGACCCCCAGGGGAAGGATGTCTCCTTGAAGAGTCTCTTCAGAATAATGCACCAGGGCAGCACGTCTGCGGTGCGTGGGGGTCAGGGGTGAGCTGCTGATGTGAGGGGCAGCCCCGGGGGAGCAGGCTGAGCGCCGAGTAAGGCAGGGGTGATGTTTATACCAAGGGGAGGGCATCCCCTGGGACTCTGCAAGTCCCATCTGCTTCTCGGCAGCTCTACAGAGCCAGCGCCTGCCTGCCTGGGTCCCGTTCTCACTGTGTGCGAGAGGCTGAGCAGAGAAAGGGCCTGGCGCGGGCTGCCCGCGGGGAGCAGATTGCTGCTGCTGTGCTGAAGGGGCCGTGGGCGCCAAGCTGCTGCGCTGGGTCCTCGTTATTCATTCAGTGCAAGAAGAAACCTGTGGCAGGAAGGAGGGACATCCTGGCACACTGCTCCGGCTGCTGGCAGGCCAGTCGAGCACCCGCCTTCCCAGACCACCTGCTCAAGGGCCGCGCGTGGGCTGGGGAGGGTAAGAAGCAGGGCCTGCGGTTGCGGGAGAAGGAGGAGGCGGGCGCCGGACGTGGTCTCCGACCCAGCCACACACGCGGTTCTCAGAGCGGCTCTGTCGCTGCTCCCTGGGCCCGTGCCGAGTCTCCGAGCAGCGAGCAGGAGAGGGGAGAAGCACAGGGCCTGGCTGCCCTCAGGCACTCCTCCGCTGCAGACCAGCCGGGTGTCCCCAGACCCAAAATGCCCTTGTTGGCACCTTCGCGTAGGAGCGGAGGTGCCTAAGATCTGGGTGCCTTGCTGCAGAAGGGAGATCCTAATGGATGGGCCTGGGCTTCCTGGGCAGTGCTTGTGGAGACCTGCAGGTCACCGGAGGGCGACGGCGGTCACCTCGGTGCTCAGCAGGGAGGTGCCAATAGGCCACGAGGAAACCCAAGGTGTAGGTGCTGTCTGACCTCCTGCTCCTCTCTGTGGGGACAGTGCATTTGAGAGGGAGCCACTGCCTTGCACGGGGTGGGTTTGTGGAGCCATCCTGGCTTGTCTGCCCCATCCCAGAGGGGCATCGGAGAGGGAGTGCGGGTCTCTCTGGTTTACGGGGCCATAGCTCTGGGCCTATCCCATAGCTGCACCCCAGCTGTCCTTTCCGGGGAGCCCCTGGAGGCCTCAGGGCTGCGCCTTCCCCATCCCAACGGGTTTGGCGGTGCAGGGCTCTCTCATGGGCATTGTGCAGTGCTGGGACGCCGGCAATTCGGGTGCATAGGGCCTGAACTGCCTCGGCCCCTAATGAGGATGGAGGGGACTCTGTGGCTCTGCCTGTGACAGCCGGGGCTGCAATGCACCGCGCTCTGCTCCGCGCCGCTCTCGCCGGTAACCAGGCAGGCAGGCTGCAGGCTACATCCTTGTGTCTCCCCACCGCCCTCTGCCTGCCTTTCATCCTCCAAACCCATCACAGAGCCATCCACCCGCTACCAGAGCCCTGCCAATTAAACCTTTCCCCGTGGCTACTGGCTTGTGATCAGGCCGGGGAAAGGAAGATGAAAAGCAGCTTGATGCGACCGTGTTGGGGGCCGCGTGTCTCCCGACACGCGGCCTGGCGAGCTGTCTGCCTCCCCGTCTGCAGCCCCTCCGACGGCCTCGGCGCTGTCAGTGCCGGCCCTGCGCCGGCTTTCTTCTCTGCATGTTGGAGGGACTTTTTGGGGCGGTTAATTTGTTTTCCTATGCGAAATACCATTAACGCGGAAACTACAATGCAGTCGCCATGGGGACCACAAGTATCTTATTAAGAGAAATTAGTTTGGCGGCAGTTGTCAGGCGTCTCTTAATAAACGATCCCCTTTGCCTCGGGTAAATACATATTACCCTGTATTATGTGCACAGCTCTGGCATGGGGGGCTGAGGGGAGTGGTCCCAGTGACGGGGAGGGGAGAGCACTCAGCGCCGTGCAGGATCAGCCCCCCTCCGAGACGAGGTGCGTTTTGCGGCTCCTTCCTCGGCGCCGTTTTATTCAGGTGCCAACAAACGAGGGAGATGAAAGCAAAGCAGACCAGAGCCCAGGTCTCCAAGCAAGGGAACAATCAGGACGGAGCGAAGCGGGGGGGCCAGGAAAGGAGGGGATGTCTCTGCCGTCCCTGATTTAATAGGGATGGCAATGGGCTGATCCTCAGTCGAGGGGTCTTTTGCCTCCAGGCAGCATCGCAGCTCTGGCCCTCACCAGTCGGGCCTGGTCAGTGGATATTTGACCTCCCGGCGGTGTGGAAGCCCCCTTCGCAAAGCTTGACAGTCACTGACCCTGGGATTGTGAGCGGTCAGTGCGGCAGCGACGGGGCTGGAGGCTGATTCGCACCCGGAGACACAGCTACTGCCCCCTCGCCCCTTCCTTTTTCCAGCTACGTTCTCAGGGCACTCCTCCGTGCACCGGCTCCCAGCAAGTATCTCCACACCCAGGGCTGGCGGGGACACGCGCGAAGAGCAGACAGAGCGTGGCCCTGGAGGATAGAGCTGGCAGCACCACAAGTACTGAAAGGTGGGAGCAGCATCACGGGGCGGCAGGCCCATGGGGACTGTTGGTCTTTATGACTCGTTTTTCTGTAGGAAATGGGTGCTGCTCCCTGCTCTGAGCAGAGCTGTTGCAGGACACAAGTCCTGAGCTCTTGTGCAAGGATCGGTGCGTTGTGGCAGGACAAGTCACCGGGGTTTGACTCCATGGTTCCCAGTTGCAGGCGATGGCCCCGCAGAGCGTTGAGCAGTGCCTGCCAGGCAGTGCTGCTGGCTTCTCCTCTTGGCTTCCAGATGCTGAATTGCATCTAAGTGAGATATAAAGGAACAAAATACTCACCAGGAATGAGCTGTCTGTGTCAGGAGCTGCAACAGGGACACTGTACACTTGCACTGCAATGCGTGATGGTGAATGGGAATGAGGGAGACTTGTGCCTGCAAACAGGAGGGGAGAGATCCAGGAGAGTCTCCCTCTTCAGCCATGGTCTGTGCCTACAGGCTTGTGTCATCCTGCAGAGAGAAGTCTGAGATAACCATCGAGGCAAACGCGAGTTTTCAGGCATGTCTGCAGCGATAGATTGTCCTACTGCAAAAGGCCGCGACTAAGACCGAGCCTGTGCGGTGCAAAGTTCGTTCAGGAGAGGTCAGCCCCAGACAGGTCTGGCTGCACCCCTCCACCCGCAGCCAGCCCCGGTGACTTCCCTGTGGATCCATGTAGGGGTGGGATCGTGCCTGGTTACCGCCGATGTCCAGATCACTGAGCCCTCGGTCTCCCATACAATCTCAGAGGAACAGAGCAAGGCCCAAGCTACCATAGTTTCCCTGCTGCTGGTCATGGGGTAAGAGTAGGCACTTGTCCAGATACCGTGGACCAGCCGATGTGTGGTGAAGCCCTCCTGATTCGACCATGTGATAAATTCCTGAGATGGGCGTACTCTTGGCCTCCTAAAAGCAACATTTTCAAGGCGGTTGGCATTAAGAATACAGGCAGGTGCTTGATAATATTTCCCAGAACAGTGCAGGCTCTTTTGAAAATCCCACTAGGCGTCTCTGCATCTCCAGGCACCTAAAAATCCCGTTCAAAATCTGCTCCCCTGTCCCTTTGTAAGAGGGCTTAGGCTCTTCCATCAGTTAGGTGCTTTGAAACTGTTCCTTACGCTCTCCCTTCCCGAAGGCTTTTCACACCGCAGTGAGCTCCTGCTGAAGGACCCTTCTGCCCCTATGCCCCATAATAGGGCTGGTCGGTGTTTGCCCTTGCTGTCTTGCTCTAATGAGGGTTTCCCCCTCCTCAACTCCCCTCTTTCTGGCTGCAGTGTAGCCCTAATCCTCGGTTTATCAGCTTACAGCCTTTTCCTCCAGGGAACTGTAAGCGAGTCAGCTTTGGGATGACCTCATTGCAAGGGGTGCACGCTATCCTTTCATTATTTATGCCCTTATTTACTTATTCATTTATTTATTAGGCACCAACTGCGTGTGTAATAAATATATAATGACTGGAGCGTGTCGGCGGGGTGGGTGCTGGGTTGCGAGGTAGGAAGCCCACAGTGAAACATGAGCCGCTTTGGTAATTAGCAGGCATGAGACACTCGGATGGCTACGCATGACTTGGAGCTTGTCACCGCAGCTTACAAATAGCCAGGAACAAATAATTGCTTTGACTATCCTTGTACGGGGCTTTTTTCCCCAAATCTAGTTAGGACTCAACCCAAAGGGCTGGATTTCTTTTACTGTTTAAGCTCAGCTGTTTAATTGGGATAGTCAAAGAAGTCATCACAGTGGATGTATGCTCAGGGTATGTCCCCCCTGAGCAAGGCTAACTCCTATGATCCCTTCCCTGGTGTGCTGAAAGGGCACCTCTTAGTTACTGGACCTGTACCCTTAATGGTTTGGTCTAATAAGCCATGATCAGTAGCTTTGAGGGAGCAAATTTAACATTTGCCTTCCACAAATGGCTGAGCTCAGCATTGCTTCCAGCAAAGGACCGCGAGACACAAACACACACGCACGGTCCATACAATAGAATGAAAAAACATGAATGAAGTATGAACAAAAATGAATAGCCTCTCAATACAAGTGGGTTTTCCCATCATGTACTGGAGTGCTTGCTCCCAAATGCCGACGTCTCTCTAATAGCTTTAATCCTCCACCACGCTGCTTTTCCGCTTCCTTTCCCAGCCGGCATTGTTTAAAACATGTCCTGGAGAGAACAGGGGTGGGGGCAGCTTCTCAGCTGATGTGAACGTGAGCAGCTCTCCCAACACCAGTAGAGGTCGGCTGCTTTACCCCGCAGTGAAGATGGGGCCCCGTTATATTTTCTAGGGTACAGTGGGCACCTGCCAACTAACTCAACACTTACAGGTTCTTTTTACTTGGGTAATTACACTTAACAAACCTAGAAGCAATTAGCACACAGCCTGCCCCTGCTTTAGGAACTGGAAAATAAGGTTGTATAGGGGCTGACATTAAGTGATGCCATAAATGTTAGGGGAATTATGTGCCCGATATTTGCAGGGATGTCTCTGATTTGATGCATTTCGTCCTTCGCTAGGATCTAAAAGACACCCTAGGAAGCAATTGGAGCACGTACAATCTAGCAGCTTGGATGCCAACTGGAGGCGGATGAAGAGCACAGTGGGGTGGAGTCCCTCACCCCGAGGGTCCTGCTGCAGCAGTGGAAGGAAGAGAGCAAAGCTGGGTGGGCTGGGGCTGTGGGAGCCTTGCGATCTCTACAGGTGGAAAAATAAACCCGCTGCACTTTGGGAGCCTCTCCGCCCTCGAGCCTGCCGCGGCTGGCTGCTGGCCCCAGCCCGTGGAAGTAGAGCGAATTGCAGGTTTTCCAGCAGAAGGACTGGTGGGTGGAAATGACGGCTAGCGCCAAATCAACGTTTGCCACAGGTGAGTTGTGGTTCTTCGGGAAAATGCTGATTTGGGAAGAATCAACCTGAGACCTCTGGCTTCCTGGCACCTGCTTGACAAGCTGCCACGGACCTGGGGCCTCCATGCTCCAGCAAAGTCCATCCTGGGACTGCCTCCTTCATGAGGAGTTTGGGCACCTGAACCTGGCTCCTAAACTCCCTGGTTACTCAGCCAGTTTGTTTCCTCCAGTTTCCACCCCCTGGCTCCCAGGGCAACTCAGCCCCCAGGCAACCCAGCTCTTTGGGCTTTTCATTTCACTTTAGCCTGGAAACAATTTTCTAGGCTATTAAGAGCAGCTGCTGCTTTAATCAGTACGGAGTGAAGCCTCCGAGTTAATTTTCTTCTCCAGCATTTCAGAAGTGGATATTAAAAACAGCTGCTACTCTAGGTAGTATTGAATGAGACCTCAGACATCTCCACTGATTTTTTTTGTGTGCTCCAAGTATCAGACAGTTTCTTTTACAATAAGCAGGAGATGCTGTGAGCAGGGCTGTGGGATAAGAGGTTTCACTTAGAACGAAGTGGAGCAGCAGCTGCTTTCATTTAAAGAAAAATAAAACCAAACCCCTGGAGCCTGGATATCCAGGGACCCTGCCCACCGTAGGAGCGATAGTCCTCGTAGGGGCATTAGTCCTCGGGGCAGGCAGGCCAGGGGGCCTGGAAGGTCTAGGAATGTTTCCCAAATAAAGCATTTTGATTTTTTTTTTCAAATATAGATTTAAAATTTTTTCCTGCATAATGTTGCCATGTTTCCTTTCCTTTCTTATTAAAGTGATACAAAACCTCAGAATGTCAGAAGTTGCCCTCAAAAGGGAAATTCCAAATTCTAACCATCTCTCCTTGGCGTCTGCGTTTCCAGCTCATGCCTTCTCTTCTCTGCGTCCGAACGGACCTGTGCCCAGTGCTGTCTCCGTGGGGCATCCAGTGATCCGAGCCCTCTGAACATCTCCAGCGTCGGCAGACTCCAAGCAAGCAGCTGAGCTGGTCTGTGCGAGTGTTGAGGGCTGCGGAAGGTCTCTAATTCATTTCAGAGGCATGAATTAGGTTCTGTCATGACTTTAACCTGGTTGCATTGGTGCCAGTGAGAGGACCACGGGGCTGCTTTGCTTGTATGACCAGAGGAAGCCAAGGGCATGGTCGGCCCCGCAGCAGTGGTGTGCTCCTCAAGGACCTAGATTGACCCGGCGTCCTTCACAGCCGTGGACGCAGCTGAATCAGGGACAGCGAGGGGTCAGGCGTTCACCCCAGAAGCTGCCCTGCTTCTTGCAGTGGTTCTGCTGCGAAGGGTGAGGTGCAAATCAGCACAGTCCAGGTGGAAATGGGGCTGGCACTCCAACACCTGCGAGCCTGGGAGAGCAGGGGAAGGAGTTATATCCATGCCAGGCTGGGGGGTATGTGAGGGGCCTGCAATTGGCAGGGAGGGGAGTGAATCCCAAGGAATGCAATGCAGAGGCAGGAGATGCATTTTAACACCCTCTGCAGACAGATAAACATCGGTGCTGCATTTCCTTTGCATTAAGCACGCTGGGCCTGGCGAGCCGTGGCGGGTCCTCCTCTGTCCTAGTTACTGGTCTCATTATTCTTGGCAGAATATTTAATGCCAGAGATTTTCTGCAAAGGTTTCTCCCCTGGGTTTTACTGGGATGTGTCTGCAATAGCAATTACCACACTGCAGGCTTTTCATGCTTGCCCTGCGAACGATGCAGTGCGGAATATACAAAGGGAAATCAGAATCGTTAAGCCCTCCGCTGCCTGCCCTAAATCAAAGAGGCAGAGTGCTAAACTGGATGCCCTACGCCGGAGCCCGGCTGCAGTCAGGGAGGGCTTGATCGGTGGGACGGGGGTGTCTCTCCTCCTTCGGCATCTCTGAGAGCAAAGGCAGTGCTGAGAACTGAAGCTGGGGTTCCTCAGGAGTGTCTCCTGGAGCGGACCGCAGGTGCCTTCCTTGACAAAGAGATGGTTGTCTGGCCAGCCAGCAAGAGCAACAGGATCTGCCTGTGCCCATCAGCCTCTGCAACGAACCCCCTTGCCGTGCGCTGCACGCACGTGATTCTGCCTCCTTGCAAACTGGAGTCCTCCTCCAAGAAAGAGTAGGTCAAAACCCCAGCGTGTTCATACACCGCAACCTCTGGGACGTGGGCTGTTCTGGGGATGCGCTGTCCCTCCAGCTTCAAGCGGGGAGGGCTCACAGGCCACAGGCGCCCTTCCACTGGGAAACCACGGGCAGCAGCAGCACTGACTGGGCCCACTTAGACTAGCTGGGTGGCAGCATGGGGGGGATGTAGAAACCCTACAAAGTCTCTGAAACCAGTGAGGTGCACCTGGCTTGGCACATCATAGAGTCAAGGAGAATGCAGCCTGGCCTACAGGGAGCCTGTGCCCACTCCTGACGTGCATATCCACATCCAGTCCCGGGGCCACGTTGCTTTGCAGCAACAGCAGGATTTAGCAGGGGTGGGTCCCTCAGAAAGCCACGGTGCTGTGCTCAAGGTAGGGTGTGCTGAGCAGTAAAGTGTCCGTAACCCCGAGGAGACCCCAGACGAGAGGGAGCTGCCGGAAGGGGCCCTTGCTGACCCCGAAGGTGAAGGGGAGGGAGCTCATCCAGCTCCCACTGAAGTCAATGGGAAGACTTCTGTTGCCTTCCGGGTGCAGATGCGGGCTGAGCTAGACAAGACCATCGCACACTGGTGCCAAAGGAGAATGGGAGATTCCCAGCGCAGCTTCTGGCATGCCAGGCAGCTCCCTGTAATGTCCAGGGAGACATCCCTTCTAGCTCTCCTGGCCAGGCATTGGAAAACCGGGGCGTCTCGTCCAGCTTTTGCAGTAAGCGCTCTGTGCTAATACGTAGGAAGACTAGCCAGTGCCATGTGATGAGCCAGCCATGGTCAGAGGAGCTCGTTGTCATGTCCTTCACCATCTTGTCTCGATGCTTTGCTACAGGGGGCTCTCACAACTCTATCGCCAGCTCTGTCCCAATGGAGCTCGAAGTGGCAGGTGGTTATTAGCATGGGAAGGACCAAAGCCTGTAAGGACTGGCCTGGCCCGGCCCTTTGGAGTCACTTGCTGCTGGGTGAACCCCATCAAAGGTTCAGTTACAGTCCGAGACATACCAAGAAGTTTGGACACTCACAGTGTCTGAGTTCACCAAACCTCCCCAGCTTATGAGCTCCACCTCTGTCTCATTCCTCCACCATGTCTGGCTGCAATTCCAGTCCCAGTTCAGAAGACCAAGGGGCCCATGGAAATCCTGGGAGCTGGAGCTGGGAAGGGGTGCGTAGCACTGAATGCAGAAAAAATGGAAGGAAGGGCTGAAATATGGCCATCCAAACCTAGCCACCTGATCAGCAAACAGCTGCAAGAGGACGTACCTATACCACGGTCCCTGGTGTGTCCACATGAGGACCCTCCTGAGCACTTCCAGCCTGCTTACTCCCATGTAATGCAGAGGGGAAGTTTGTCTTGAGACCTTTGCTCCAGAAGGATCCCAGATGTCCTTATGGTCATTAGAAGTCAACCAGGAGGGGACAAGCTTTGTGTGCTGGATTTCTAAGGTGAAGATAACAAATTTGATCTGATGAAGTTGGATGCTGGAAAGGAGAGGGCCTCACGAGCGGTTTCTCCATGCAGAGGAAAACTCGCGGGCGGCAACAGAGCTCGGCAGATTCTTCACTGGGAAGAACGCCCCTCAGGACTCGGATGTACTCTTCCTTGAATGCAGTGGTATCGTTACGATTGTCTTTGTACGCCCAGAGGTCCCAGTCGGTATATCCCTCCTCCATGTGCAAGGTGCTGTCCAAACATGGAGTGAAAGACAGGCTGCTGCCAAAATAGCGAATCCACTGGGTAGTTTGGGCAAACTGTTTTCAGCTGCTTGGTCATTTGCAAAGTGCTTTACTTCAGAGAGTGGAATCTCCTCTATTGCCCAGTCTTGTTTCTGCCCTCTCCTCGGTGTTTTGAACTACAGGGGATGAAGGCAGCGGTAGCATTTTCTACTATGGACTTTTGAGACCGCTACTCATTTGCACAGAAATTCATCATGAGACATGGAGGATGCAGGGATGTGCAACCATCGTCCAGGGGTGGCTGCAGAACAGTAGATAAATAATAATGCAGCTCAACAGATTGTGCTGAGCTTGGCTTGGCATCGTCACTCCCCGCAGCCCTCACCCATCCCGGTTTTTCTTAGTCATCCCTCATCTCTGTGTTTTCTTGGTTCACAGAGGCAATGAGAGAAACCACTACTGAGATCACGTACCCAAACCACACCCTGTTTAGCTCTCTAGTGAGTGATGCGTTAGAGAAAGTTGGAAATCGAGGCGAGCTCTGCCTTCACGAGCTGGATTTTGCAGTCGCACGACAGGAGGCTTGGATCGAGGGTGCCATATCTGGAGTCTCAGCTGACGAATCCTGGTCCAGGCCCCACAGGCTAGACTGCCAGATGGGCTGCTGGCCTTTCATGTGCCCATTCAGGTCCAAAACAATGGCACGCTTTAGTAACACGGAGACAGGGAACCTGATACAAACAAGGCCGAGACATCTGAAGCGCAGCTTTTCTTTTCTAATTGGTCCCTTTGGGCAGGCTTTTGCAATCTCTTTGCCGTCACTTCAGTGGCAGGGCCGGATCCACTGCTGCCTCACGGGGAATGGCACGCACCACTGTTTTCAGAGGATGAGTCTCCAAAGCTATGGCCCCAGACCCCCTAAAGCAAAATACCGCACATGCTTGTTTTACAGGCCTCCCTCCTCCCCCACATGCCCTAATCTTTTCATAACTGCAGCTTTGTTCTCTGGGTTTTGATGGCCGAGGGGTGTGGTGTGGGTTGAGGTGTTGGGAAATAAGTCTTTGCAGCCCAAAGAGCTTCCCAGCAAACACAGGCTTGGCTATAATGAGTCCTTACGCTGTAGATGCAGTTGAGCCAGCAACTCCATACATGTCAAGTCTGTGGACCGCGGCTGGGAGCCTTGTGAGATGAAGTGCTCGGTGTGGGCAGCATGGCCTGTCTCATGGTGGTGTGACGCTGTCGCTGCTGAGTCCTCCTGGAGGGATGGAGCGCAGAGGCAGCAAACTAAAGATAAAAATAAAGGTAATGCCAGTTTTCCTTTCCCACTAAAATGGCTTTGTTTTGCCTTGCTTTGGTCTAGATCCAGAGCCTACTGATCTGGCTGCTTTGGTTAGGATTTGTGATACAAGACTTAACTTGTTTAAATCTGATCCAGACAAAGGTCCACCCAAACCAGTGTGAATGGCTTTAGCAGCACAGGAGGATCTCTTACATAGATAAGGGAGTTTAAGACTGCTATTAATAGTAATACTAATAATAATGGTGATGAAAACAAATATTAATTACTAAAATTAACTAAGGGTACAAAAACAACCATAGCTATTACTGCTATGTTCACGATGTTTGGGACCCTTGCTCATGGATCATGACCCTATTGCACAAAGCGTTGCACAAATGTGGGACCAATGTGATGTTGCTCTTGAGAGAGGACAGCCAAGCTGGTGTGGAGCCCCGTGCAAAGAGACGGAGAGAGAGATGCCAGTGTGCAAACAGGGGAAAGAAGCAGAGATGGAGGAAGGGAGAGGAAGAAAGAAGACAGGAAGATGAGGCTGAAATGGGAGTTTTGCTGTCAACTGAAGCCAGGTCAGGATTTCAGCAGAGGGAAAAAAAATGGCAGGAGGACAGAGGATGAGAACCAGAAAGATACCAGCAGAGAGGAGAAGAGCTGTCCTTTTCCCCAGTTTCCCTGTCCAGGCCCACCTTTCCCTGTGCTCAGCTCCGCTCCATCGACCTTGTCCTGCACCGGTGGCTCTGGATTGCTTGCTGGGGCTGCTGCGTGGGCATTGAGTCACAGTTATAATTAAGCTGCCTCCAGATCCTGGGGAAGGAGGAAAAAACCCCAAACCCACTCATTATTCTGTTAGCAGTTTCTACTCTGCCTCCTTCCACCGCCTTGGGGCCAATAAGGATGCCATTAGCAGTGGTAAAACATGTCTATCAACAGAGCTCAGCGGCTGGTGAGCAGGGAGGGGGCGGCAAGTTAGGTTTTATATCTGTTATCTGAGACTATTACACATCTACTGCTTTACTGATGCTGCAGGGCCCTGGGGAAAAGGCCTCTTGGACTGCAGATTACAACTGTCAGGACAAGGCACCAGACTTAGGGTCTCCCTCCCTGAGAGCACACCCGGATGCCCCAAAACAGGGGCAGCTTTTGGGCTCTGTTCAGACCCCCAGGGTTTAAAGAAGGCTCATAGAGACCCAGTGGATTGGGACCCAGCGAGTGTCAAACCAGGCGAGGTCTGATAGCTTCTTCCCATGGGCTCCTCTTGTGAATAATGTCTCCCCATCAATGCTGCCACAGCAACACGATCGAAAATGAAGGGATGTTTGTCCTCATCCATATTATCTGTCAAATCGTCCCCAAAAGGGACTACTTATGGCCTGTTTAGGTCCTTGGGAACGTTCAGGGTTGTGTTAGCTGCAATTATAGGTGGCGAATGCAATGGCATCTGAAACGAGTGCAACGCTGTCTGCTCGGAGAGAGCCTCAAACCTGCCCCGTGTCCTGGGCATCGCCCTCAGCTCGGAAGTGACCTTCCTGAAAGCAGGGTGGTTCTCAAGAAGAGCAGAGCCCAACTGCTTTCACCACTGGAATGCAGCCCGCTGGAGGTGGAGGGGAGCTGCCAACAGTAATGGGGAGAGAGGAGATTTGGGTTAGAAAACAAGATGCCACCAGATTCTTCACGTCGGCACAGAGCAGACCTTGGCTCAGATTCAGTTGGAGCTGCTGGGTATTAGTACAATCAAATAAGTTATCTTGGGCAGAAGGTGGGAGAGAAAGGATGAGAACAGGAGAGGTCCATGCCTATACTGCTAAGCCACCTGCTTCGCTAAGCCGGAGCCTGGCTGTTAGCACAGGTGCCCCGAGATAAATTCATATCCTGCTGGGGGAATTCATGGCTCCTTCAAAGTCAATGAGTTCTGATGTGGACTGGAAGAGAGAGCAAGACTTCCTCCTGTCAAGCGGGCAGTGGGGAGAAGTGCCATTGGGGTGGTCAGGGACTGACTGGGACACATTCAGTGCCGGCTCCCTCCGTATTTCACGACTTCTACTTGATGTCCCCCTTTTTATGCATCCCAGCGTTGCACTGCCACTTCCAGTGGCACCCGTGCACCTCCTGCTGAGGTGGCTGTATTAACACTTTTGTTGATCCCCATGTCTTTTTGTGAGTCTCCACCTGCCAAAAAGGCATCTCCCATCCCGCAGATGCAGTCTGCAGCCTTTGTTCTCAGAGGTCTTGCCTTGCCCTTGGCTGTGTTAAAACTTTCAAGAGCAAATTGGATGCTTATTCAAGAGCAAATTGGATGCTTATCTTGCTGGGATCCTATGGCCCCAGCTGACTTCCTGCCCTTTGGGCAGGGGGCTGGACTCGGTGATCTTTTGAGGTCCCTTCCAGCCCTAATGTCTATGAAATCTATGAAATCATGGTTTTGACCATTTATCCAAGGCAATGAAAAGTAGAGTATTCAGAATGGAGCAGGACAATGATAGAGTTTCAGAGGGGGGAAAAACCCCAAGAAAATATGCCATAAACCCTCAGTGACGGTTCATGACAAACCCTGACTGGAACGTACATAGGTGGGACCTTAGGAGGTCTTTTGTCTCCTCTTTATTTGCCCTTTTTTCTGGTTATAGCATTCCTGTTTCCAATGCAGCTTCAGGAATTTGCACTGAGCTGAAGCTAGTCTCACAGTATCCCTCCCCGGGAGGTTTCACTGTTTTCAGTTTTCTGTAGGAACCGACTCTGCTCTTTCATGTTGTAATAATGGAGATCTCTCTCTCTGTCTCTCTCTATTACAAAATTACAATAATATAGCATGATAACTTTACAACATTGCAATTATAAGATTAATACTATCATTACAAGTAACTCTTAATTATAATTAAAGGTTGAAAATGCAGCATTAATAGAACGTTAAGCTGAGCTGGTAGCACCTCGCACTGAGGTTTCCTGACACTTCCCATTCTAAGATGCAGTTTTCAGTTGCTAATAATTTTGTCAAGCTTGAATCCTTTCAGTAGAGATTTTTTCATGCTGGGATCTGCCTGAAGCAGAAATTAGAAATGTTGGGGGCACGCGTGGCCTTTGTGTCAGCCATGGGTCTCTTGCCACAAAAGCTAAGCCAGCAGGGAGGAGTCGATAGGGGCAAGGAGCCTGGTGAAACGAGGACTGGGGTCGGGGGCAGAGATAAATTGGAGTGGGACTGGTTGGGCAAAAAGGGTGGTACTGGGAGCTCAGGGTTACAAGGAGCTACGGGGGAACCCATGAGGGCAAAATAAGATGTGGGCATTTGTATGTGTGCATGGGTGGGCATTTATGTATACGTGCGTGGGTGGGCATTTATGTATACGTGCGTGGGTGGGCATTTATGTATATGTGCATAGGTGGGCATTTATGTATATGCATGGGTGGGCATTTGTGTGGGTGCATGGGTGGGTGATCACCCTGTCTGCTTACTTGTTCTGGAGGCCTCAGTTCTATCCTGTGGCTCTAGAAGCTTTTTAAAATGTACATAATCAAGTTGTCTTTTTCTTCTCGTTCCGCAGTGAAATCACCCCTACATCTTAATTAAGTCTCGGCCTCAGAGGGGCAGCTCACTTCACCTTGCTCCACTCTCCTTCTGTCAGCTGGGTGGGGTTTTTTTGGTGCTGACGTCCTGGAAGAGATGGAGGGAAGGAGAGAAAGCAAAAGCCAGAGAGGGAGGGAGGGAGAAGTCGGGAGCACACTCAGAGACCTCAGCTCCCCAGGGAAGACAGTGGAGATGCTGCTGGCCCCAGAGGGAAGCTGGGGGAGGGCTCCTCCGGCAGGAGATTGCATTGTGAGGCCATGAGTGAAGCCAGTGATGCTCCCCTGGGTGAGGGGAGGCTCTCCCAAATCCTCCATTTCCCCCCTCTTCTTTCTGTCTGTGGGCATGTCTCTCTCATCCTGAACCAGAAGGATAACCAGAATTAGCACTAATTAATAGCGCCTAACATTTATATTACTCTGTCAAAAGGATGCCAGCACAGCTTTGCCTATTTTTACCAGCTCGTTACATAATGTATGCATAGGGAACAGGTCACCCAGCCCTGAAATGCCGCCAGGCTCCTACCCGGGTGCCCGTTTAACGGCACACAACAGCGCTGCGTCCTGGTTTGGGGCAGGAAGACTATTCCACCTCCAGCTGCAGTGACGGAAGGAAGCCAAAGTGATTTGTCCCCCCCAAATGTTATAAAATGAAAAGGTCTTTATGGAGGCTGAAGTCTGCGCTGGGTGACGGGTATGCTGGCTACAGCAGCTTGTTTGGCTTTTCATCCGCTGCACACTGCTAAGCTGCTCTTCCGCAGAGCTCCTGCACTGAACGGGAGCGGGACGTGTGGGGTCGTGGCTGACCGTGGACGGGTGGTTTTAGGTCAGATCGGGCCCCAGGAGTTCAGCGTGGTCCGTCCCAGCAGGTTGGGAGGTTTGAGCATGTTCTGTCAATGATCCCACCTGGTCATGCTTCCTTTGGGGCCGAAGTGCTGCCAGACAAGCCCAGAGCACTCTCTGAGCCGATCAGAAGCAAGGCGCCCAGAAATCTTGTGAGCAAATTTGTTGTTTCCAGCCCCGGTTTTGAAAGTCCGAAGAGCTGGGGATATTTTAGATACACTGGCAGAGACTCCGACCTCCTGAGCGCTTCTCTGGATGGAGCCCAAAGTCCTGGCGGGTTCCTTCAGCCCCATTTTCGGCTCCGTGCACCCACCACTCCCATCCCTATGGGTCGCAGGGAAGCATCCCCAGCAAATGTGCCGAGCCTGCACGAGTTTAACCTTCCACCTGTTCCCATAGCTACCGCCCCACAGAAATCTGGGGAAATAAAGCACGTGGCTTGTACGACTTAACACTTCAAAATAACCGGAGCTGAGTCACGGCGCCGTGTGCAGAACTGGTTCTGATCCAGGGCTGGATTTAGAACGAGCTGCTGCCTCTGACTCAGCCTGGCGAGCCCTGTCATCTGGAGGGGTTGTGTTTTTCCCCCACAAAGCTCCATGTTTCCCATTTCTGCTCTAAACTCGCACAAATAAAAACAAATACACCCAGCCTCCCGGAGTGACTCAGCCCCATGTGGATGTGAGCCGTGTGGAAAGCTGGACCTGCTTGCTGCACCTGCTCGGGAAAGCGATCTGATCTGGGGCCTCGTGTCCCTCGGGTCTTTGCAGCACCGGCCCTTCTGCTGGTGTGAACGAGCGCTGGGGAAGCCAGTTTTGCTCCACGGACTTGCAGAAGCGGAGGGATCACCCAGGGCAGGATGCTCCCCAGGTCGCTAGTTCTTCACGAAGCCTGCAGCTTGGCATCTCACCCATATTCCCTAGCTTTGAACCTCCCAGGCCTGATAAGGCACCTAGGGAGTCCCAAAGTCACCGTGTGTCAAACCAAACTCCCCAGGTGGAGCCGTGTTTGTAGGTTATGGATAGCCTTGCACATCTTGTTCCCGGGCAATGCAAACACCAGCTGCTACAGATAAAATCAAATTTGTTCTTTTGTTCCAGCCGTGAAACTCTGCTTCGTTTCACTGGAAACTCCCGGCTCCTCCAGCTTGAAAGGGGTACGCCGCTGCCTATGAAAAATCCTTGCAGAATTGGACCGATGCCTCTTTTAGCCCAGGAGGCCGTGTGGTGCAGACATGGGTTGATGTTGCCTTGCTCTGTGCAGACCTCGGGGGATAAGGACAAGTACGAAAATAGCTCTGGCCAGAGATCTTGCCCTCGGCCCCTTACCCAAGAGAAGTCCCATCTGGTGCTCAGGTGAAGAAGCCAAGCCAGTCTGTAATTGTTTTGAACTGAGCCAAGGTTTTGTCATTTCTATTTTGCTTCTTCCTGGTCATTCTTAACTTCTTCGAACAAAAGCTGTGAGGAGGAGGAGACAGGTTCGCACAAGCTGACTCAGACAGGGAGTCCTGTCCCTTTGGGACTTGCTCTACCAGCGTCCCGAAGGTAGACATGGCACGTCAGCTAATCCTTCTCATCATATGCTGAGTAGAAGCACTACAGCTGCAGCTGTCAGATTATTTGTTGAGCGAATGCAGCACATTTTCCTCTTGGAAAAGCACAGCAAATGAACCTCAGGGTATTCTGAGTTTCAGTTTGGTTTGGATGAGAATCCCGGGACGCGGGTATGCTTCTCCATGGCTTCTCCAAATGGATTATGTTTGTCCTTAAAACTGAGCTGGAGCTCTCCAGGGGACAGAGTTGATCCGGGACATTTGATTCCAGCTGCTTTGTGGTTATCTTGCGAGAAGCTTCTTGTATGGCTTTCGTGCCCTGGTCCAAGCTAAGGAGTGCATGGGGTCATGCTCATCCCTTCCTCCCCACATTTACCTATTTTATTTCCCCTCCGTATTGCAGGGGTCTCAACTCAGAGTCTGGATGTTCTCCTACTCTGACCCATCCCTTCAAAACCAAACTGAGACTATGGACCAGTACAGAAAACGATGCACGCAGTGATAAAGCCTGAGCTTCAAATATTTAGAAATCTGGGCTTTGATGTACCCGAGCAGACTGATGATCAAATTTGCCCAGCATCTGTCTTTAATGATGACCTGAAAGCAGGACGTCCCTACTTCAGCTTATTTTAATGCTCCGCTTTTGAAAGCAGATGGTTTCTGGGAAAAGTCTTTCAAGAAAAACACGTTTTATATTTCTTTCTAACACTGGTCTCAGAAAATACTTACACTTTTCTGACTAGCTTTACTTAATTGCTGTTTCCCTCCTGCTTTTAGCCTTCATGGCATTTGAAACATGAAGTGCTAATTAAGCCTCACTGAAGCTGAAGGGACATAGGTAAGCAATTACTAACCAGATCTTAAAGTCTGCGAAAATGAGAGAGACAGGTTGATTTGCCCATGGTCATATATGAGTGCTGGTAGTAGAATATTTTATTCAGAATATAAATTAGATTATTTTGCTACTAGTGGCACTCTTCATACATTAAATCTGGTATGAGTTTTCCAGCAGTCTGGGTATACCGCTTGTGGGTCTGAAGGGTATAACAAGCAATAAGATGAAGTCTTCTGCAAGATGAAGACTTCTAAGTATACAACGGTTTTAACATGGTTTGGTGCCATCCAAGACCATGTCATAACTGCGTAGTGCCGCCATGCAAAAAAACATGCACTTGAGACAGGGCATTTCAGACGGTGTCTACCGAGCCTTTCAGGTCGTGCATCGCTTCAGTGCAGACTCCTGGAGTGGAAATTGGTACACAAGGGAGAGACCCTAAGCGGGCTGTCAGTCCAGAGCGAGGGAAAGCAAAGCATCCCTTCTGTAGTGACTCATGCAGCAAGGAAGAGAGTTTGCTTTGGCTCCAGCCTGAACCTTTATTCCTTCGCTAGAAGAGCACAGTCCTGAGATTTCAATTACCGAACACATTGCCATTCCTTGCACGTTTGCAAAACAAGAATAAGCAGGAGAAGAAGGGGGTATAATCATCTCACACTCTCCATGAAAAGCTTTCTTGGAGGGCTGATTTGTTTGTTACATGGATATGTTTGATTTAAAATAAATTATGTTTTGAGAGGTTTGAGTGATGTTCCCCCCCCCCCCCACTTCCTCCTTCCCATCACGTAGAGAGTTTCCTCGTTTATTCTTTGCTCCCACCAGCTGCTGCCTGGAGGTCCCCAGCAAACACTGCAGAGCAGCTGGATGGATCTCTGAGATTAATAACCTGCACTTCATAACTTGTTTTCAAGGGAGGCTGTGACCTCAGCAGCTAATTAACATTGGTGCTAATCAGCTCAGTCCCCTTGGTTAATCCTCAGGTCCTCCCAGCCTCATTGTACCTACCGTGGGTCTCTTCCCAACCTCTCAGCAAGAGGCCCAGCTTGACCGCAGGGCACGGCTGGTGGGTTCCAGCGCGGGGTACCGGTGACGGCTGGCTACTAATGAAACTGGAACAATCGAGGCACTTGTCATGTGTCATCACGAGATCTCGAGGCTGGAGGAAATGGGTCTGTGCTGCATCTTGTAGCTGAAGAGCCTCAGTGTGTGTGTGTGTGTGTGTGTGTGTGTGTGTGTGTGTGTGTGTGTGTGTGTGTGT
>NW_017728926.1:12696764-12759456 GCF_001723895.1 Crocodylus porosus
GCAGAGGGAATGGGGCATCTGCAAGGAAGTCCTCTGACAAAGGCCCTGTGTGAGGCTGAGCCATCCTTTCCTATGGAGGGTGCGGGTCGTCACAGCTCCCCTGTGGCTCGTTTGGTGAGACAAGGAGAGATGTCTTGGCAGTGATATAAGACATGCTCCCGTCTCAGGATCTCAGTGATCTTGGAGTGAACTGGGAGAATGCTTGTTCACCAAAGACAAGATCTAACGGTCACAACCTGCTGGAAGACTGTTTTAGACTGGACATAAGGAAAAACTTCTTTACCGTCCGAGTCTGGAATAGACTCCCCCCAGAAGTGGTGCAAGCACCTACTCTGGGCTCCTTTAAGAAATGCTTGGATGCTTAACTCGCTGGGGTGATGTGGCTCCAGCTGATTTCCTGCCCCTAGTGCAGGGGGCTGGACCCGATGATCCCACGAGGTCCCTTCCAGCCCTGATGTCTATGAAGTCTATGCAATCTCAGTCTGGGAAAGCAGCAGCTGCTTCATGCCAGGCAAGCTCCAGCAGTGACATGACTCTCACCATGGAGCATGTGCTGTCATTCAAAGTGTGGCATGCCCTCTCCTGCCCCCCAAAACTAAATCATGCCCTGCAACCATCTTGATTCTCTCTTCAAAAGGAGAGATTGCCCCTGGCTAGGAAGAGCTATGTTTTTTGCTGGGAAAGGAATCCCATTGCCATGAGATGAGAGCATCTGAGATACTGAGAGGAGTGCTTAGAGGAAAGCACCTATGGCGGGCAAATATGACAGACAGAGCCAGACAGCAAGCAAGGGAGCAAGAAGAGCTATTTCTGGGAGGCCAAATGCATTGTAGAGCCTCATCTTCCAGCTGCCCCCTCCCCTGAAGAATAAGAGCCTCCACTATACAACTCTTAAGGAGCGTGTGGGGTATGTTGCCCTCTGGTCTTGTCGTGGCTTATGGAAAGCCAGAGGAAAAAGGGACGTTTCAGTCTTGGCAGGTAGCTTTTTCCCCTTCCATGTGATCGCGTGATGCTTTCACAGTTGACTTTGACATGCCACCCTGGTCTTGGCAGTAATGAGCACTGGGTTGAACTTCTGAAGAGCAGCCACGTGGACTATGGATCATAGGAAAGTAGGGTTGGAAGAGACCTTGCAAAGCTGTCTAGTGTGGCCCAAGGCTGACTAACCCATCCCAGCCAAGTGGCGGTTCAACCTGCTCTTGAAAATTTTCAGGGATGGAGATCCCACAACTTTTCTAGGCAGCCTTATTTGTTATAGTGCAACTTAGATTGCAAATTAAAGCTCAGAGTCAACCGTCTGAACCTCAAGATAAGCTTCCTTCCAATGGAATGGCCTTTCCAGGAGTTTGAACTCTACAAGATGCATCTAGAAGATTTACTATGATGGGACAAGAAGCCAGTATGCATTGAATAAAGGACCATTTGCTTTAATTAATGGCTGTAACTTCACCCGTCATGTGGGTGAGGAAATATGGCATTTGCTTTAGGCATCAGACACCAGAGCTCGTGCAAACCAGCTCTGATATTACCAAAGTGCTGCCATTTTGATAGGACTGAAATGGCTCTGGGATCCACTGCTCCCTTAGAGCTATTTGCACCATTCATCTTGGTCCCCGTCTTACCCATGGCGATGATTCTGGCTATTGAAGCCCACAGTCGGTGTTAAGACTGCATATTCTGTTTTTTACTCCAAAACCCATGTGGCTGCCATCTTGCCCAGCCACTTCTTTTTGCATCCATGTTTCCTTGCAGTATAGGCTAATTCCTGATCTGCCAAACTGTCCTTCCTCGCCTCAGGCAGAAAATTCTCCAGCTGTAGTCCTATGTAGCTAAGTGTCTCCTCTCCACAGTCAGAGAGCAAGATCCAGCAATGACATCCCTCTACTTTGACCCCAAAGCTCTCGTGTCCTGCCTGCCCTGGAGCCGTCCCGGTACAGCCAGGTGAAGTTGCAGTGAGTGCTCCAGCATGAATCTTGATGGATCTGGGCATTACATGCATTTGAAGTTATTTTTTCCACACACTCCTTTGCCTCTCTCCCTCCGTTGCCAGCAGATACTGGAAATGAGCCTGTAATGATGTTTTTGTAATTTTATTTTCACAAAAGCCTGCGGGAAAGGAGCTGCTGAGCTGACCTGGTACATTTTACAGTCCATTATCTCAGTGTAAATGTAAAAGTGAGAATAGCAGCATCTCTTAAGGGGGTGATAACACCTTGGGCGAGTGCACAGGAAGGATCTCATGCCTTTTCTCTGGTCTTGCTTTTATTTCCCTGCCTTTTGTTCATGCTCTTTCTCTCTTTCAATGGAGAGATGTAAGACAAGACCCAGCAGTACATCTCCCCAGATGGCTGTGTATTTTATGACAAAACTCCACAAAAGTGAAACATTTATGCCCTAAAAAAGGAATCCCTAACCAGGCAGCAGGAGGATGAATCTACTGCATGAGATGAAATCCAACAGGTTTATGAGACTTTTATTAGTTAAAGGGGAAATGGCCGTCTCCCTCCAACACCTAGAATGGAGGTGGGGGAACGAACTGCGCGGCATTTCCAGATCGATCACAACTTAGCGAAGACATTTCCATCTGCAGGCAGATTAACTCACAATACTCGAAGGCAAGGGAGACTGCTAATATTGGCCATGTTGTTCCCAGCTGGCGGTAGAGATTAACACACAATTTTTATTCTTTTGGAGTTAATCAGCTTTTCCTAATGATATTATTTTTTAACATCTGGTAGAGGCTTTAACTGAGTGTCGGAAAGACTGGGCTCACAAAAGTGAGAAACTGCAGACAGTGAGTGGGCTGTGATGTAAATTGTGCAGGGGGGTTTTATGTAGTTGAAAAACTCGTTGGAAAAAAAAAATCCAGTCTTTGCAAACAGCACCGCGAAGATGAAATGGAGAGACTAAAGATCGGTATGGTCGTGGTTCTCAGGTTGTGTAGCCAGGTGAGTCTGTGCAGGGCATGAATATAGAAAAGGATGGAAAATAAGGCAGTCTGGTAGGGCAGAAGGAAGTATATGGAGGAATTCAGTGCTAGCTCCATTAGTTAGAGGGAGACAGGGGTATTATACTGATTGATGCAGCACTGTCCAGTGGCTTTGGAAAGGAAGCCATTCTCTGAGTCACCTGTATAAAAGACAGCATGAAAATCAGCAGACGATGCACTGGCCAGGCTACCAGTCTTGGGAGACTGTATCTCTGTGTTTCTCCATCGCTGTGTGACACACGATACCAGGCAAGATGGATCTGTGGTCTGACCTGGTAACTAGCAGTTCTTATGCTCTTATGCTGTGCTCCTGCTTCTGCCACTGACGTCAGGGCCTGATCTTGGGCCCATTGAAACATCCCTTGACTTCAGCAGGTCAAAGTCAGAATCTGGTTTTTTGGAGACTCTGCTCACTTTTCAGAAGGACCCTCAAGTTTTGGGTGGCCAACTTGAGTCATGCTCCTCCTGATTTCCCCTGGGAGCCCTTGGACTGCTGTGGATCACCATGAATTAGGGGGCACTTTTGAAAAAGTTTCACAGATTCACAGAAATTTAGGGCTGGAAGGGACCTTGTGAGATCATCAGGTCCAGCCCCCCTGCTCTGGGCAGGAAAGGCTGCTGGGGTCAAATAACTCCAGCAAAGTGTGTGTCCAGTCTCTTTTTGAAGATCTCCAGGGTCGGTGCCTGCACCAGCCCTGCTGGGAGTCTGTCCAGCGTCTGGTCACACGAACTGTGAAGAAGTTTTTCCTTATATCCAATGAAGACACTTTGATGATCCTTGGATGAAAAGCACCCAGTCAGTGCAAAGTAGCTAGTATTACCTCCTGAATCAATCTCTTCATTGCTATAAATATGGGAACAAATGTCATAAGAGAGGTGGGACTAGATGTAACCAAGAACAACATCAAGTTGTTGGTAAGATCAAGAGAGAAGGAGGTCAGCGCTGGTATCCAGCAGCCCATCTTCGCCAAGAGAGAGAACAAAGTCTTACACTGGAGACAGATAGTGAGGGTGTTGAGAGGAAGAGATTGGACTGACGGAGCATCGACAAAGGTGGCTGGTGACAAATAGTCTCAGTTGTCAGAGGGGACCCTACCTTGTCACTACAGTGAAGCAAAGAGCTTGCTACATTGGCTTTAAACCAAGTCAGGAAGTCCCACAGATGGGAACAGATGGGATGTCACCGAGGTCGGAGAAACAATGAGTTTCCTTGCGCTGCAGGTTAAGTCTTGCTGGAATTCAAGGTTCATGTGAAAGCTGACTCCAGATTTATACTTCCAGTTAGACAATGCAATAGTCTCCCACGAGAAATGGCCAAAAGCCCCATCGCTTGAGCCAGGCTCCACACAAGCTACCACAAGGGACCATTTTGCAACGGTCCCTGCGGATGGGCACACTGGTTGCCCTACGGTCTTCAGGTTTGCCCAAGCCTGTCCCCCACCCCATTAAATCCCCTCCACCCTGCTGAAGTCAAGAGCACTGTGCGGGCATCGCTAAATGCAGCCATTAGCTTTGTGTGATTCTGCTGGTTATAACTTAATTCCCAGCTTTTGTCGCGCAGTTTAAAACGTTGTCACTGTAATGCAGGTTAACAAAACCCAGAAGGTGAATCATTCCTTAAAGTCTTAGAGCAAGCATGATTAGATCTATGGCAGCTTCATAATCCTCCCCGGTTTCCATGGTGACAGGTTCAGTGCCAAATTAGCTGCAGGCTGCCTGGGGGAGGTAGATGAAAGATGCTGGGGGGGAAGGGAGGGAGCCCTGAATAAAGAGCTAGAAATGAAATATCGAGGAAGTGCGGGGAGGAAAAAAAGAGATGGAA
The DNA here is from genome assembly GCF_001723895.1 of Crocodylus porosus. Taxonomy (NCBI): domain Eukaryota; kingdom Metazoa; phylum Chordata; order Crocodylia; family Crocodylidae; genus Crocodylus; species Crocodylus porosus. Next base: position 12,701,576 of record NW_017728926.1, read on the forward strand.
ACTCTGGGCTCCATCAACACCTGCTCATGCAGCAAAACAATGATATTTAATAGGAATAATGCTCTGTTCTCCCAAAGTGCCTTTCATCAAGAGAGCTCCTTGCACAGTAGGTAAGAGCCACGACCCCCCATTGCACCGGGGAAGCCAAAGCGTAGAGAGGAGGAGGCTGACATGTTTCCAAGGTGGCCTGTATTTCTGAGTGCCTGACTTGAGATGCTTTTTGCTGCTGCTTCAGCTTCCACGGACTGCACGTTAAGGCCCAGAGCATCTCATCTGGACACCCAAAAGTGGAGGCCAGGTTTGAACTTAAAGGACAAAGTATCTTGTCCAAATAGGGCAACTCCATGCTCTTGTCTCCTCTCTGAGTCCTAGGCCTCCCTGTAAGGCAACACAGGGAATGTCACCGGGACGGGTCTTCAGTGGCCTCAGTCAGTGCAATGCTCTAGGCTTCACGGGAGCAATTCATAGCTTTCCTTTTCTGATAAAGCCGGGGGAGAGTACATGGTGAATCCGTCGCAGTGCCCAGGCAGCAGGGAGCGAGTGCGCGGTGAGCCCTGGCTACCCAAGCAGTGCGTCTGTCTTCTGCTTGTCACATATACCCATCCCACCGCCTGCAGTGAAAAGCCTTGCACTGCCCTGATTGATTGATGATGTTGCATTGAGAGGCGCAGCAACTCAAACACCCAAGACTCGGGGGCTGATGCTTTGCATGAGAGCTGATATCTCCAGGTAGGTGCTGCTGGAAATGCAACCAGGTTCTTGGACTCTGAGATGCAAATGGGTTCCCCTGAGGTCAGTGCTACTGGAAGAGCACGGTGTGGCATCCATGTGTGTGACTGGGTGCACAATCTTCCTGATCTTTTTTTCCAGAATACCTGGATTGCCAACTGCCCCATTTCGGCAGGTCAACACTCTGATGTTAATGAAAATGCCTGGCCTTTGGGCCTCTCTGCTTGGCTTATCGTTGTGTCCCGTTCAAAAGAATGGACATGTTGGCCTTCAAACACTAAGCCACAACTTTCCCTCTTGAACAAAGGAGCCCTCAGCCCATCCTTTTCAGACAGAGCCTGTGAAGTCTCGTGTCCTTTGCTGTTGCCATTAGCTTGGAACAGGAAACTAACTCTCAGGAAGACTTCTGCTCCATGCCTGGAGGTGTCTTGGCATGAGATGTAGCAATGACACCTCCTCCCTCTCTGTGCACGGACCGTCCCACACACCAGTCCCTAGCAGAGGGAGTTGTCTGTCCCCCAACCCATGGGGCCTTCCTTCTGGATGACAAAGGAGCCAAGGAGGGTGGAAGCAGCAAGACTGGCTAGGACAGAAGGGGAGCACTATCACTGCCAATCCTCAAATCCTAATTCCTAGTCTTGCATTTGCAGAAGCCATGGGCCTGGTCCCACATGCTAAGCTTCTCATGCTGCCAGGCCCCTTGCACCAAAATCTTTTCAGAGGAGTGGAAAGTGGCAGTAATTTAATAGCACGCAGTGGCACAGCCCAGCAGTGTCGGCTGAGAAGTGAAGCTGCAGGCAGATGCTGACAGCACAGCGACCAAAGTGGTTGAGGAGCGTTTTGTCTTCTGGTCCAGCGAGGGACCTTGGGGAAGACAGAACTGCAAGCAGGAAGCCCACGTCTGCTGGAGACCTCCCGCTTTAGTCCCATCCTCAGCTCACCTCCTTTTCTTCAGCTAATTGAGGCTGTGACTAAACTAATTGGGCCAAATTCAAACCCGGGCTCCACCTGCTTGTGTTACCAGGATGGTTCCTCACTGGCATCGGTCAGCGCGATGCCCTTGGCTTCTGGGGGGCAATTCGATGATCTTCCAAGGTCCCTTCCTCGATGATCTGCCGAGGTCTTTTCCAGCCCTGATGTCTATGAAATCTATGATTTCACAGGATCCGGAAAATCGATTTCAAAGGGGAGTTGAAACTGGGGGTGGGATTTGAATGCCGAGGTCTGTAATGATTAGCAGTTACTGCACCACAATACTACGCCCCCCTAACATGGTGGGGATAGTTTTCACTTTGATCACGGGGAAGACAGGATTTTTTTTAACCGCATGGAATAACATCTCTCAGTCTCTCCAGTAGGGCTGAGTACTTAATTACAAGGAAACAAAGCGATCTTGAGAAAAGTGGCGTTCTTTCTTTGGGTTTTGATGTGGAAAAAATTAGCTTCCAGGAGACAGCCCAGCTCTCAAAAGCGATTTTAGTGGCCCAACTTGTGCAACGTTGGGCCTGCTTCTTCAAAAGTGACCTCAACTTGGAGGTCATGCTACCGCTATCATGCAACTTTAGGGCAGAGGTATCCATTGGTCCTCAAACCCCATGTTTTGGCCCCGATATTTTCTTGGCATACCCACTGTCCAAGGGGCAGAAGTCCCAAGCTCCATGGACCTGTGTCTTGTGCTCTGTACTCACACAGGGCAAAACTCTGCTTGGACCTGTGAGGCCCCGCTGGTATTTTCACACACACCGTGGCTCTTAGCTCAAGTAGCCAATGTGATGTCCATTAATGTTACTGGTTTTAATTCCAGAGCAGGTCCAGCTGGAAAGCATCGCAGCATCTCTGTCTTGTCAACCCTAACAGCAGAGGTAGAAGCAACGGGAAAGAGCACCACAGTCGTTTCCCCCGGAGCGCCCTGAAAAGAGAGGGGCAATATCAGCACATGGGGAAACTGAGGCAAAGAGAGGTGACTTGGCCAAGGTCAGGCCACTAGCTGGTCGCAAGGGGGGGTCCTGGTTTATACTCCACCATGCAGGCAGAGGAAGCTGCAGCAACAAAAATCAAGAGCAGTGGTCCCTTCATGTGAGCCGGGCAGCAAAGAGGCCTCGGTGCGGTCACGCTCACGTTTCTGCAGCCCTGAGGGGGAGTCAAGCAAGGCCTCCTGAAGAAGGGCCGGCGGCGCGGACAGGAGCCCCGTTTGCTTCTCTGCGATATCATTAGCATCTCGGTGGGCCGAGGATGGAGGAGGCAGCCAGAGCTTCCCACACCCCTGGAACAACTCCATGCTGCTGCATCCTTATGTAACTCGCCTGCAGCTTACATAACCTGCTGGTGGTGTTACTCAGTGCGGGGACCGGGGAGGCAGGGAGCGTGGAGAGACCGGAGCCCGCTAATTGAAAAGATATGAAAATCGAGTCATCACCATCACTCGAGCTCTCAGCAAGCGAGCCTGGAGCTTGGAGGCCTGACTGGCCCTGCGGCGCAGCGCGCGCGCGTCCAGCATCGTTCCAGTTGAGTTGATGGAGGCAGAAACCATCTGGCCCCCTCGGAGAGCTGGAGTTCGGGGGCAGCTGTTGCTGAGCAAAACTATCCTGCGGGAAGAGAGCCGGGCAAGGGAAGTGGCAGTGACTTGGACACGTGCCACGTAGCGCTGGAGTATGCTTTGACGTGAGTTGAGGGCAGTGCTTTTTCCATGCCGCTGGGGCGAGAGGGGAGGAAAAGCTTGCTTGCTCTGCTCCTCGCCCGGAGGAAGGGCATCCCTTGCCCTTTCCTCCAAACCCCCTGCTGACGACCAAGCTCCAGTGCCCCCAGTATGAAGTGGGCCTCCCTGGGAAGTGAGGGAAGCTGTAGTTGCATGCCGGGAAGGGATGCTGACAAAGCACCAAGCCCCTTGAAACGATAGGGCATTGGGCCACGGCTCCAAACACCAGCCCCAGCCTCTCTGGGACACTTAAAGCAGCTTTTTGCCAAACAAGCAAACAGAAATAAACCGAGCAAATAGTGAGGGAAACCAGAGGATCCATTAGCCTTGCAGAGGCCCCGCTCAGCAATGGTTTCCAATTAAGCTGATAGCACCACCGGGACTGCAGGGACATGCCAGGGTAATAATAACTACCATCCGTGCACACATATCTGAGCTCTGGATCTGCAAGGAAAGCAGAGGAGCCTCCCTTTGGCAGGAGAGATTTGCCAAGACAGCCTCACAATGGCTGCAAGGCTCCATGCACAGATCTAATGTCTACCTGCCTCCCGGGCCCACCCTGCTCATCACTCGCTGAGTGCTAGGGAGCAGTCAAAAGGAATCAGGACTCGTGGTAGAGGTGATATCTTTTATTAGACCAACTAGATTTTTGCAAAAAAAAAAAAACCCTTTAATTGCAAGCTGTCAGGCACAAGCATCCTTCATCAGGCACAGGAGAAAAGATTGTCCAAGTTCTCCTGCGCTGAAATGCAAGTTCATGTTTCATAGGGGAGCTGAAGCTGTGATAAAACCTCCTGTTTGCAGCAGTTCATTTGATATGCAGACGGGGAGAAGTCTACATGCTCTCAGCGTTTGATGCATGAAGTGCTGGGAAGCCCGTGCGAGCAGGGGCTTGCCGAGGTTGCCCTCCATAGAAGTGCAAAGGAAGTGAGCCAAGGAAGAAGGGAAGGGGGGAGAGGAAGATGCTTTCTCTCGTTAGATATGGGGCCCTGATATGAATAAGCCATTTGAAGAAAACATCGTCCATTGGCTTGCACAGAAACTGTGACCCTTCCCTGAGTCAAGAGGAAGCCAGGACGGAGGTCACCCCAGCCCAGGCTCAGCACCAGGTGTGGGGGATGGGGGGCTTTCAGAAAGGACAGGGTTAAGCCCCAAACACTTGGTGCACCCAGGGGGGTGAAGGGAACAGGCCGTAACCAGCACCGAGCGTCTGACATTCCTCTGCCTCCATTTCCTGTTAGTAATGGAGCCCTAGGGGGGATATCCCCAAGTACCGATCGTTTTTAATGACTTTTAATTAAGTCAAGAGGAGTGTGGGACGTGGAAATTATCTCTCATATATTTTGCATGACTCCATCGTTCGCAAGGCTGGGAGCGATGTCTCTGGCTAATCAGGGGGATTCCCGGGCTGGGCTTTGCCCTAAGGGGTGGGGGTGATCCCTTGGCTGAGCGGGCCCAGGCTTCCCCTCCCACCGGAGGGAATAACCACCCACTTTTAATTAGCAGCTCAGTTTCTGGAGACAGTCAGAGGCAATATGCGCTGCACATTAGCAAGCAGCTGTTGACATGTGCTTGCTGTGCTCCCTCATGTACGCTGCGTGGATGTGTTTCCCTGCTTGGGATCAGCTCCCCAAGGTGTTTCCCTGCTTGGGATCAGCTATAGCCAGGGTTTTACCTGAGGCTCTGAGCAGACAGCTCCACCCCAGGCTGCATCCAGCACCCTTCCTCCTTCCCCAGCCCCAGGCAGGCCAGGATGCCAGCCTGCAGACTGCCCCCCCAGGCATCATCCTTTCACTCTCATCTCCTTCCAGGCTACCTCTCATGCACTAAGTAACCATCCAGTCCCAGCCCACGAGGCCCATGCCCTCATCTGTCCATCTTATGGGCTACTCTTTCCATGGACGGTGCCAACACCCAGACCGCCCTGGGCTTTGCCACCCGGTGACAGAGGGGGTCATGCCTGCATCAGTCCATCCAGTCTTATTTGCTTGTCTGTGTTGAACATGTACATGGACTTGGCTGCGGGCACCTCACCCTGCTGCAGTCTAGTAGTACCCTGACCAGGAAGCGGGGCTTGGGACTTCACTGGTGACCCATCATTGAGGAGGTGTCTAAGCCATCTAGTTTGAATGTCTCCTACCCCTGGTTAACACTCATGAAACAATGTTTTTGCACCCAGAAGCCTGCCTCTGGGGGTGCACGACTGGTAGGGGGAGCTGGGGCTTCGTAGCTGATCATGCTAGGGGCCAAGATTTGCAATTCTCTGCTGCTTTTAAGAGTAACAAGAAACTCCTGTGTGTGTCCACGTGTCCTGCCTCACTGCTCCTGAAGGCAGTGAAAAGTTTTAAGGAGCCCACAGCCAACTTGGAGCCTTGGGGCTGTTCCCTCTAACCTGGGAGGAAGTTGAAAGGCCTCAGATGGCATAGTATGTGGTCTAGGGCAGCTGGGAGGCAGTCCACTGTGGCCCCAGAGAAGCTATTACACCAAAGGGCTGAGTCCTGGTCACAGCCCTTTGCCCCTTGAAGGGATGAGAGGCACGAGGGAGCATCCAGCTGTGCTCTGAGTAAGGCTGATCCACAGGTGAGGGGCATGCACTGATTGGGGTGGGGCTCAGCTAGGAGATCTAAGAGCGCTTCCCAGGAGCCAGCAGGGCACTGGAGAGGGCTGTGAGAGTAATGCTGTCCTCAGGGTGCATTTCTTTTTTCCCTTTGGGTCAGGCAGGAACTGGGAGCATGAGCTTTGGGTCATGGGACTGTGGTTCATTTATATTCAGAAACTGAAGGCAGGAGTGAAGCTACTTGCCATTGCCTAGGCTGACTGATTGAACTGTTAGCAATATCCACTTGCTTCTACCCAGAGCCAGGGGTGGAAGCATGTGGGATCTCCAGCAGCAAGGTCCAGTGACATTCAGATGGTGGGGTACTGGAGCAGAGAGTGGCATACCTTCCTCTGAGTTTTTTGCAGGGCTGCTTGCAAAACTCTCCATAGCAGTCAGCACACTGCTTCCAAGAACAATTTCAGGGGTCAGGCTGTCCCTATGCTTTCACACCTCCCCAGCTTTCTCTGCTTGCATGCTAGCTGGGCTGTGTACAGTTAGGAGGTAGTAGCTACATATACTCCATTTCTTTCTGCAGGAGGTGTGCGTGATGACACTTAGCGCTCATTAAGGTTCAGTCTGTCTCAACTTCTGGAGGTGGCGTAGCTAATTGGACAGTTTTCCTCTAAACTGGCTCTCCCCTCATGCTGCCAAGTTAAGCCTTGCATTATAGAAGTGCTGGTCTCCTTGAAAACACTGGGCTACATTGCAGCCTCATGCACAGAATCTGAGAGACTTGGTAGGAAGGCAGCCAGGGACCCGAGTGCAGGAAATGGTATGCTGCCGAAAAGGAAACTGTCCCGGGGCGGGGTCCCAGGAGCAGCCATGATCTCTCCTGGCACCCCCTACCGTGCCAAGTGTCCATGCACCCTCATTCTCACCCACCACATCTTTGATCATAGAAGTATTAAGGGAGGCTGCCTTTTATCCTCCTCGGCGTGGTACCCCTGATGTACCTGTCCAATGTTGTGTCTAATTGCTCTGGTGCGCTCCAGCCGTAGGGCTGCGCATGGCTCCTACCACCCTCATACCACGCCCCAAACCTCTAGATGTCCTGGACGCTGTCTAGTCCATTACTGTTGTCCGCCCTCGCGGACGCTCTCCGTCCTCCCTAGGCCGGGCCCTTCCCGCTCCGGCACCCCCACGGCTGCTGCCCGCACTGGGGCCTTTTCCCCGCGCTCACCCACCCCGGGGCTTCGCCTCGCAATTGGGCTCAGGTGGCCACAGCCATGCCTGGCCCCAAATCCCCTCCTTGGGCCTTAATACAAGCTCCCTCCGGGGTTTCTCATCCGTACCCACTCTGGGGTCTCTCACCCTTGGGGCTCAGGTGGCCGTAGCCATGCCTGGCCCCCTAAATCCCCTCCTCGGGTCTTAAAGCATTTACGGCTCAGGCGATCTCGGCTCTGCCTGGCCCTCAATCCCCTGCGCCCCTTCCGCAGGGCTGGGGTCAATGCCCCCCCTCAATACTGTGCCCTCTCTGGCACCGGGGTCCCCACACCGCCGTGGAGCCCCTCTGAGGCCTCCTCCAACCCCTACAGCCTCACCCGGTCCCCCGGTGTAACAACCCAAAGCAATAGCATAAGCCAACCAGCTGCAACTCAAAGATAAGCCTCCTGGCTAACACAAACTCTAAACCATCAGGCTATTTATCCTCCCTGAATCCCCACCAGGGCTTCCTCCGCCCGGTCTCCTTGCATGGCCGCTGTTCTGGCCATTAAACTTCTCTACTCTGCCTGCCCCAACTGCCAGAGAGGAACTGTGTGGGCCTCAGCCTGGCTTGTTTATATAGGCCAGGCCCCGCCCCCTTCTGGTCAGCTGACCCAACTGCGGTTGCCCCGGCAACTGGCACCTGTAACTCTTTCTAGGCCAGGGCACTTCAGTGCCCCGCGGCACACCTCCCGGCTCGAGTTCGAGTCTCACTAGGAGCGGGCGCGGAAGTGCCCTGCAACAGAAACCAATTGTGCCGGGGGCTTTGGGGATGGAGCAGCTGATGCGAGCTGTTCGAGCAGCCATGAATTTTAAGATTTTCTTTTTTTATTTAACCTAAGGCTTGCAGTTCACTTGCTAGATATAGGCACAATATGGCTACTGTGCTCCTGAGGACTGGAACAGAAGGTTACCAGCGACACTGGAGCTTTGATGCCCACTCAAGAGGAAGAGGGGCAGCATTTTTAATGTTTTTATAGCTGGGGAGAGGTGTTAGACTGACAGCCCAGAAGCCCTAAGATCTGGGCTATTTGTGTCTGATGTTTCCATAGCATCTATGGCTTGTTTTATATGCAAAGAGTAAGGATGGTGGGAGAAGTAAATAGGCATTTCCATGTGCAGTGGAGCAACTTTTCTACTGGGAGTGGTAGCATATCTTACAGAGTCCTTGGCTTAGCAGATGCACGTGTCTGGGACTCAGCCTTCCTAGCAGGCTCCTTTACTTCGTTTACCTGCATATAGCACAGAGCTGTGTCCTGCTCTGGTCCTTATGGTGTGCTCACACATCTGTGATGGGTGCAATAAAACCATCTCTAGAGCCTATTGCACATACAGCCTTGGCACAGTAGGTGCATCAGAGGTGCAAGCTGGGATATATTGCTGAGGTCTCTGCAATATGGCATGGATTTGACGTGCCCAGTGCAAGTGCCTACGCCTAGCTGACACCAGTCACTGGTGTTTCCAGGGCTTGTGGTATATTTGGCACCCCCAGGAAATGTGTGATGACAGAAGGTGTGCATGCAACACAGCTCAGCTCTTAGATGATCATGGCACGCTTGGCATGTGCCGCTCCAGGGCACAGCGCCTAGCTGATGTTCAGCTCCTGGGTCCTTGACATAGCTGGCACCTCTGACCAACGGCGCAGTGACTTTGCACAGGTTGGGTCTGTGGCACAACCGCCACTCGTGTCTTCAAACCTTCTGGCACACACCATTGAGCTACAGCAGGGCTCATAAAAGAAGGTGGGTGCCCTGGTTTTTCATCTCTTCCCCATGAGAACTGTTTCCTCCCTCTTTGCAAGCTGTGGTTTTGGTGCAGGAGGGTGGTGCAGGCACCTACTTTGGAGCTCTTCAAAAGGAGATTGGACGCTCACCTTTCCTGCCCAGAGCAGGGGGGCTGGACCCGATGATCTCACAAGGTCCCTTCCAGCCCTAAACTTCTGTCAATCAAATGTCTCCCTCTTACCTAGCTGCATGATCAGTTTAGGACTTTACCTTTTCCAGTTGCCACAACCACAAACATGGGAATGATCCAAGGTGTATCTAATGTTATAAGACGCTCACTGTTCCTGGTGGGTTGTTAGTTGGATTTCTGCTTAATATGTCAGCAAACTCCTTATAACAGAAGTAGCCCTAGGAAGCAGCACCAGAGGGGATTTTTTTGTTGCCCTCCTTTGCCTTTCGTGAGACTGATATGGCTCTTCCCTTCTGCCCAGCTCTGGAGCTTGTCCTGCTATACCCCCACCCCTTCTGCATTGCTCTTGCAGTATCTGTATATACATCTTTTATTGCTGTAGGAGCTCTGTAGAGGTGTTTAAACAGCCCCTTCGCCCCACGAAGGCCAAGGAATTACTTCTTTCCCGGACCAGGAAGCAGCATGAGGTTTCGCTGGGGTTTTACCAGCTTGCTCATGAAGATGCGGTAGCCTTTTTCCTTTGGAACAAGTGCTGTAAGGGATGAGCCGCTGCCTGCTCCGATCTTTGGGCAGCAGAATTCAAATACACAATCACAGCGGTCATTGCTACAGGGACACTGATATTGTGGGCTGGTGGGTGGAGGACGATTTGTCCCAGCGGAGCTAGTTGAGCATTTATGCAGGCTTCGGGCGGGTGGAATGGGGCTGACAGCAGCAGGCTCATCTTGTACTGGGAGCTACTTTAACATCACTGGCAAAAGCTCAGAGGTTTGCTGGCAAGACTCAAGGATGAGCAGGGAAGCATTCAAGGCTGTCCCAATGGAGGGCAAGTTTTGCTGGTTAAAAAAACCAACCCAATTTTGCAAGGCCTTCACTGAAGAATCCTAAAAATCTGAGCTTGTGGGGCTTTTTTCCGGCCACGACCGACAAAGGCCAGAACAAATAGCCGATTGCTCACCCTTTGCCTTTGCCACGTCTTTGCACGATTTGCTGATGATTCAGATTTTTCCGTGGATGAGCCCTCCAGAGCTCTAGTTCAAAAGAAAAGATTTTATCTTCCTTTTAGACTCCCCAAGCTCTCTCCCCAAATGACTGGAGTTAAAAATACAAGGGACACCCTGCAGCCATTTGACGTAAACTACAAATAATCCCCTTCCAACTCACTTCAGGAAAAGAAAATGGATTGTCACTGTTATTGAGAAAATCAGTCACTTGGCACACTAGGCAAAACGAAGATTAATTGCACATTCTTCCCGGATGGTTTCAGTGCAGAGGTGGGCGGGGGGAAGAGGCCGAGGAGGAAAGACTAGAGAGACACAGCATTGCAAGCCAGCTTCAACAGAGTAATCCCAGGATATCACAGACAGGGGATCGCTGGCGTGAGGCTCTGGCCTTATTCCTGCTGATCTCCCGGCATCTACGGAAAGTAGCTTCTTGGAAGCGGTTTCTGGCATCTGGAAGAAACGCCACTCCTACACCCTAGGAGACAGGAGTCTGGCTTCAGTGCTAACTCCTGGGCTGCAGGTTAACAGCACATGAAAGTAACCGGATTTAATTATGGAAACTGGGGGAGGAAATGGGCAAAGTGGGTACAACTCCACCCAAGTTTTGATGTAAACTTATTCTGCAGCCTCCAAATGCTGAAGCACCATCTATGGGCAAGACGGGATGGGCGCTGAGCTATCCTACAGCCCCGTGTAGCTTCTCGCGTCGGTAGTCTTCTCACGGAAACATAAATGCTTCAGACTGTGGGCCCATGCTGGATCTGGAAGAGCTCTGCACTGCGGTAGCACATCAGTTTGGGAGTCATGGAGGTACAGGGCCTGCCTGAACCTAGGTTACATAGTGGGTTTTTAGAAGTTGGACTCAATGGAGGATGGAGACTTGGGGTCACTGCCCTTTCCCATGTGGCAGTGAAGGATTAGGTCCTCCTGCAGAGACCTTACACCAACTTACTTAACTTTCTTTTGGGGCTTTTAAAAGCTCTCATGCCAATGTGTCTTAGCACAAGTTTCTTGGTGCTGATGGGTTTTCGTTAAGGCTCCAGCTCCTGGAATCACATGCTCACAAGCCAATCTCATGGTTTTAAAAATCTGTTTCTAACCCACGGTGTAGCAGAAAAATGTTGGGAAATGCAACCATGGTGCCCTGTAAGGCTCAAGATCCACAAGATTATATACAACTCCCCCCTCCCCTGTCCTTTTTTTGTGATATATGTTTATATAATCAGTTATTGAGGACATGACTCATATAGACAAGGCCAGAAAAGAATTAAATGCGTTCGATGTGTTTATGTCCCACACTCTCGTGTTGCTTGTGTCAGCCCCCAGAAGGTCCCAACCTGTTCAGTTTGGGGATGGGAAACTTTCTGGAAGTGATTGACTTGATGTCGGTACTAACTCACTCCTCCACGGTGGCGCCGGGGGTGTCAGGCCATTAGATAACAGTTTAGGTGTTGGGCGCCGATATTGCTGAAGAATCCTAAGGCAGTCTTTTTGCAGGAGCTGGCATGCTAATGGTAGTGCCTTGGCTAGCTTCCAGTCCAGTAGTTACACTTTGCCTATTTAGAAATCCTCTGTGGCTTCAACGGGGACAGGATATGCTTATTTTCTGCTGCGTAGAGCTACACGGCTATGCCCTGGGAGAGAGCTGTTGCACTGCACTCTGGAGCCGGGAGGTAGTGGGTGTTGTACAAGGCATGAGGCTTGCTGCTTGTGTTGGGCAGAGGAGACTTTGGCACCTCTCTTGTCCTAGGCAGATCCCTTTGGGAGGATGAGAGGCCCCTGTATTGCTGAATCCTTTGGACTCCCTGGGCATATATACACCCTGCTTGTGCTGTGCAAATGCATCAGAAACTGTATAGATAAAGCAGAACACAGCTTGGGGGAATGGGGACAGAAGCAGATGTGGAGGGGGCAGGTGCTTAAAGGACCCCAGGGTCCCCAAAACCCATTAGCGTAAGCTATTTCATGGTCTTTGCTTGCCCCTTGGGCAGTCTTCATCTGGTTTCCTGTTGGACAGGCAGCCACATTTATAAAGGCCACTAATGCAAGGAGCAAAGGAGTCCTTCACATGCCCTCATCTCCCTTGGGTGGAAAGATTTACGTATAAGAGGTCTGGGTGTCTGTGCCAGCTTGGCAGAGACAAAACATTGAGCTGGGGCCATCCAAAACTGAAGCTATGAGTCTCAGCAGCTTGAGCTAAAAAGCTAGGTGCGCTGCCTTGAAGTCCTAGCAGAAACTTTTCCTCTGATGACTGGGCACAGAGGGGAACGTGCAACCCACTGGCTAGTGCCTGACATTTGTACTGCCTGTGTTGTACATAAAGACAAATGTCCGTGCTGTCCAGAGTCCCAAGCAGGAGAAGTGCTGCAGCCTCCTCACAGCCACGAGGGAGGTAGGTATTGCCATTCAGGCGTGTTCAGGTACCGCAGGGGGAGTGATCGGGGGCAGCAGGGCAGGCCCTACGAGGAGAGGCGACGGGACCTGAACCTGTTCAGCCTCCACAAGAGAAGGCTGAGGGGGATCTTGTGGCCTGTTACAAACTAGTCAGGGGGGATCAGCAGGCATTGGGGGAGTCCCTGTTCCCCCGAGCACCGCCAGGAGTGACCAGGAATAGCGGTCACAAGCTGGCAGAGGGCAGGTTTAGGTTAGATATCAGGAGGCGCGACTTCACGGTCAGGGCGGCTAGGATCTGGGACCAATGTCCAAGCAAAGTGGCGCTGGCTCCTTCCTTGGGGGGCTTTAAGACAAGGCTAGACAGTCACCTTGCTGACCCCAGTACTCTTTCCTGCCAGGGCAGGGGGTCGGATGTGATGATCTGCTCAGGTCCCTTCCGACCCGACCAACTATGAAACTATGAGTGTTGACAGTCCCAAGCCCCAAGACAGCCGGATCACACAGCAATCCGTTCACTTTTCAAAGCCTTTTTTTTTGTTTTTAAAGGAATGGAAATTTAACTCACAGACTGCCGAGGCTTCGGAGAGCAGCTGGTTCAGAGCTCAGACGGGGGGCACCGAGAAGGGGTAAAGGTAGCCCTGCGACCCTTCTTCCCCCAGCGCAGGGCCAGAGCCGTCCGAGCTCCTGGCAAAGTGCCGAAGGATTTTCTCTCCCTGAGCTGCTGTTAAGTAATTAAACTTGAGCTCTGAAAAGATCAATTGGAAGAAAAAGAAGGTGCTTAAAGGGCTAAAACTCCCAACACAATCCCCCGGTTGGGTGTTAAACCAGTAGATTGTCGAGATAAACATTTATTAAGATTAAAACTAGGAAAGCCAAGCTGCAGGGCAGGCAGAACCTCACTAAATCCTTTCCTAGTTCCCTGAAAAGGAACCTGTTTGTAAGAAGAATTAGGCCTTTTGATAAAACACATAATACCTGCTGGAGCCCTCTGGCTTCACCAAACACCGTGCTGAATAATCCTGAAAGCAAACGGAGATGAAGATCCACGGAGAACAAAAGAGAAGCTTCGCCAGCTTTGGAAAGCAGCTTTGAGCTCGAAATGTCATATTTAACCAAAAGCGAGCATCAAAGGGCAAGTGTTTATGGTGAAAGGCTTTCACCCACCCAGGGACCGTGGCTATCAAAGCCCTAGAAGAACGGGCCACATGGCTGAGCAGCAGCGCACGGGAGACTGCGACTGCGAGATGCATGGGGCCGTGGGTCCCAGGAGCAGCATAGTGCCAATAGTCACGGGTATGGTGAATGCATGGGTCCTCTGAAACTGCGAGGAGTGCGGCGGGGAGACTGGGCTCTGCTCGAGATTAAAGCAGAGAGCTGAAATGATTAGAAAGAGAGAGGGCGGAAAGCCGTGGTACAGGATGGAGCTGACGGCTGTGGGAGATTGGAAACCGAATGAAGTCCTAGGACCGAGGATGCAAGAAACCAAGGCAATTGGGTGCTAAATGCAATATTTACAGCCAGTGACATGAATAGAAATTTGCCACTGGGCTGGGAACAACCTTCGGAGTCAAAGTCCAGTGCCCGGGATCCCAGACAGCCATGTAATAAGATTCCCTTCTTAAACCTGCCAAATAAACAGTGTTAAGTAAGAGGCACTACAAAAAAAAAAGCTTAGCTAGTCAGGGTTTATGATCACAGAGCAAGACATGTGGGAGACCTGGGTCATCCTGTTCATTGATTTTTTTCTTTTTCTTTTTTTAAGAGCAGAAATCTTCCTTAAAGTTAACAGAGTTCAGCTTAATCAATAGTGTGCTCCGGTCCCACAATAATTGCTTGCATGCAGTGAAGTTGCTGTGCTGCCTGGGTGCGGGCGGGGAGAGAGAAAGGCAGCAAACAGGAGGAGTTTATTCACACCCAGACTGGCTGGCAGGAGAAATCCATTTTGGATCAGGCACCCGGGTGCTAATCGCCTGCTCAAATGTCACAGAGCTCGGAGTAAATTCCAGTAGCTGATACACTTCCTAGTTACAGTCTCTATAGCAACCACATCCTTCAGTATCCATGCACATGGCACATCACGTGATGGGACCTGCCGTGGGTAAGGTCTGGCGAGTGGCCGTCTCCTCCGGGGCTGGGGTACGCTGTGCGAGGGCAAGGCTTGTTGGCCTGTGCCTGGGTGGTACCACTCCTGTGCAATGCCCGTTGACTTCAAGGGAGTCCTAGCTCTGCAAGACATCGGGCAAGGGCTTATGTCGGAAGTCGGCTTCTCCCCCTGCAACTGCCCGCCCTTCCTCGCTGGGATGAGCTGTGTGCTGTTCACTTCCGTCCCTGTTGCCAGACCATCCTCTGGTCCGGTGTTCAAAGACAGTCTCTGTTGCAAGGCACACTGTGGTCTCCACGAAGGCTTTCCAGGACTCGGAGTGGTGCCATGCACATTGTCCCATTGCTCCTCTCCAGCCATGTAGCTCAGTCCTGCAATCTCTTTTCCTAGCAGCAGAGCTGAGCACGGCTGGTTTCATGGATGCTTCCTTGCAGGGGGCAATCTGCAGGGCTGCACAGAGCCCTGGTTTCCTCGCTGTAATGCACTATAGTCTAAGGATGAAGCGTCTCACTTGTGTTGCTCTCTCCTTCCGTTCTCCCAGTGCCGCGAGTCACGTTCCATCTGTCACCTGCAAACCTGCCTCTGTGTGGTCTGTGACTTCAAGATGCTCCCTTCAAACACAATGTATTGTATAATATTCCAGTTGTATTGTATAATATTTCAGTGCAATCTCCCTAAACAGTTGCATGTCTCTTCTGTATTTTCCTTTCCCATCGCTGCTGATTACTAAGTTATTTATGCATAAATAGAAGCTGTCTCCTCTATAATTTGCTCACTTGTCTTTTTCTAATTTACTCAGCAATTGCATAGTCCGATGTTCCAGACAGCAAAACTGATTCCAGGGTAACGATGAGGCCTGGGGCTGTACTCGGTGTCTGGGAATCTGAGACCATACTGCTCTGGGTACAGAGCCTGTATCCTTGCCTAGTCTAATGGGCCATTGATCATTGGAAGGTATGACATCTTATGAAGGGCAGCAACTAATGCTATTCAGGAATAGAAAGCGTAGGAGTTTTACCTAGCCTTCGCACTTTAGTCATCCTTGATGGAGGAAAAAAACAAACCCCAAAGCTTTTTGATCACCCCATCTCACTTCCTGCTGCTTGAATTCAGACCTGTTTTTAGTAGTCATCTTTCCATTTAATTGGGTACTCGGGGTTTAGATTTCCAGATCATACGCAGCACTGGATTCCAGCTGATTTAGGTATCCATAATGGGCATGCGGGTTCCTAAAGTCTCTATACAACTAAAAGGAGGAAAAAGCCATGACAATAGGAATGACCTAATTTTTGATGGTGGGTGTTACCTAGTATGTTCAGTTTAAGGTCTGTGCCATTCAGTTTGCTTTCCTGACTGTACCCTATAGGAACCAAGCCTATAGGTGAGGCACTCATCCCAGGAGCAGTGAATCGGCTGTATTCATTTACAACAGGTTCCTAAAACACCGGCAGCACAACTAACAATAAGCATTTCTCTAAGTCATGCATGCCCATACATCCAGTTAAAGCAAACCTATAGGATTAAATGCAATATTACTAACAAGACACTTTGTAATAATATGCTACTGCTTATGTCAGCAGTAAGAAGAGGAGCTACAGCTGCTCAAGGGTGTTAAGAGGAGAAGATATTCAATTAGTGCCATGGGGCTTTTGTAGCTGATTTTGAACGTGGAAGGAGGAACCCATTTTAGATGGAGGCAGCAGAAGCACTGCATTTAAATGGCCCTCTAGGCTTTGGTGGAGATAATCACAGCTAAGGAGAAAAAGAAATGTTTAGTTAACCCAAACTTTCTTAATAGCAGTCAGCATTTGAAACGAGCCACAATGTAAGTGATATGCGAGCTGTAGACAGATACTGTCCTACCCTTAGCTCAAAAGCAATCGCATTTTGTCTGACAACCGTTGGCTCTAACATTCTTGAAATGCAACTTGAAATACCCGAGAAAAGACTTTGACAACGAGATTTCCTTTTTCATGCCTATTTGAAATGGCCTCCTTTGTACCAGTGATGGGCACTGTGTGTGTGTCATGTTCATTGTTCTCTCCTTATATTCAGGTAGTCGGGTTCTTCCTTGCTGGAAAGACGCTTACAAAGAAGGAGCAGAATACATTATAGATTTAAAAAAAAAAATCAGGCCACGTTATTTAACAAGGGCTTTGTCAGATGCTTCATTCTCATTCACTTAACTATTAGCCACTTTTAAAAAGACAAGTTGGTTTTGTCCTTTTTCAAAGAACTCACATTTTACAACTTGTCAGGGCAGAAAATCCCTTTGATACAGCTGAGTAAAAATGATTTCAGGTCCAATTAAACTTCTCCGAGCCATTGTCTTAGGCTGCTGATCAGAAGAGGAGTTGCTTGGTTTTGAATTTCCAGCAGCGGGTCAAACCAGTCCCTTGCAACCAGCATCTCCGGTGCTGTTGAGCACAGCACTGTACTGAGATGGGGAATTCTTCCTCCCCTGGAAAGTTTCGGGGCCTGCAGAAAGGTTTCACTGTTTTGTGCCAGGGTTTGGTTTACTACTGAAATGACCTGACTCAGTTTGTCCTAGAGCTGCACCTGAGGAATTAGCACATCCCAGCTAGGTCTAAATGAAACCCAACGTTTGCTCTGCCTGAAAAGATCGCGAGCCCCACCGATCTCAGAAAATAACCTCTGATAGGAGAATATGGAAGTTGCTTTTCTCATAGCTGTGCCTTGTGAAGGACCGTCACCTTACCGTACAGATGGGGATATCCTATAACCCAGACTGCAACCGTCAGTCCGGGGTGGGGGATATCACTCAGATGAATTTTCTGTAAGACTTAGACTAGTTGTCCTTTAGCAAGTATCATTTGAAGCAGGAAGACAAGAACTTTTATCCCCAGGAGGATATCATCAGGAGCTTTACAGGGGATGTTTGCAAACATTTTAACATTGAAATTACACTATACTCGGCCGTTGGCAATGCAGCGTATCTGCAGATGTGCCCCAGAAGTCTCTCTATTAAGCTGCAAAGCAAGTAGCATAAGACCCTAAACAGTTATGAGTGAGCAGCGGTGGCCTTCGGGTTGTTGGGGCCCTGGGCCAGAGAGTAATTTGGGGCTCCTTAGAGGTTCAATTTTGATGACCTAAAAGCAAGCCAGACATTTTCGATTTCAAGTTCGCTTTGCCCTATCCATGAAACTGCAATGAAAGTCTCTTCGTACAATATTGATCATACAGCTATTCAGTGTAATTAATTTTAATTTTTATAAAGTGCAGGGTCCTGGGCGGTCACCCGGCTTGCCCTCCCCTAAGGCCGGTACTGCACTGTGATAGAAATAAGTATCCAGGCAAACACGATTCAGCCTTGGGATCAATTGTGCCATGGAAACTGGTTGACACGGTTCGCACCTCCAGAAAACCTCTGTCACAGTGTATTGCACTGAAAACCGGGTACAACGCTTGGATTGGAGCATGCTGGAAAAAAAGGAAGAACACCCAGAGGTCCTGATTTCTTCACATGCCCGTCTCGCGTACCCCAGACTTAGATGAAACAAGGTCCTTTAAGCAAGTTGTGAAGTTTTGAGGTTTTCAGTAGGCTCGAGGCCAGAGTTTGAGGCAAACATGAAGAAGGAACTGTAAGAAAAGCAGAGCCCCCGGTAGAAGTAGTGCAGACATCTGTGATTGCAAGGCTAGCTTTTTAGGAGCTCCTGTGTTCACTGGAAACAAATGTTTAAGAAACAAAGCAAAACCAACAAAATGGCCAGAACAACACACTGGGCCTTTCCCAAGACTCGGAGAAGTGCATGCACATGGGTTTTAAACATAGTTTCTCCATGGCACGTTACAGTACTCCCTTCCTCTGAAGCCTTTTAAATTTATGGGACATCTCAATTTTATAATTATTGTTATCATTGTTATTACTCATCTTTTTTTTTTCCTGTCCCTTTTTATAGTTCGTCGCAGGCCTATCAATCATTTTTAATAACTGTTTACAGCGTATCATCAAGTCTTGCATAACATTCGCATGACTTCTATCAAGCGACTCCGAAATCAGAAAGTTCTTCGGTGCGTGCTATTTTGGGGGTTATAAAACCCAGGGAACCAAGACGACACATTTTGTGAAGCAGCAACACGGCTCGATTAATGAGAGCTGGGCCTCGACATCTTCTGGAGCTTGCTGCGGGGGCACCCCACACTTATTTACAGGAGCTGGCTTCATGCAAGGGAGCTGCGCAATGCAAGACCAACCCGTCAAACACCTATGACCTGGTCGAGCATTTGCTCTTGTGAGTAGCCCCATCGCCAGCAACGAGACCATGTTGCAGGCAGGAATTCCTACCTCCACCCAGCCGGCTAACCCTGGTTGTTGCCCAGGCAGTGTTATTCCTAGCACGATGCTTTGAGAACAGGCTCTCTCGGGGCTTTCTGGCGCCCAGGCCCTCAGCCCCAGCCAAAAATGGGAAGCACAAAGAATCAAAAGCATGAAAAATAAAGGGAGGACACAACCCACTAAGCAAAACTTTCCAAAGCTTAGAAAGAAAAAGCTCCGCTTCAGCCCTAGCCAAGGGCATTTGGGGAGTGGCGGGGAAGGGTCCTGTTTCCATCAGTACTGATTCATTTTGAGAAGTTGAGAGGGTGCCTTGCAGGCTCACACAGAGGGAAAGCATGATCGGGACGGTTTCTGCGCCAGCCTATGTAGTATGCGCCCTGATTTTACAGAAGTGCAATGGGGGACCGTGGTCCTTGCCCTACAAAACTTACTACTTCCTCTTCCTTGTGGGGAAGCTTCCCTAGGGTCCAAGAGAGGTGTGATTTTACATTTCCTGTAGGCCTGAACTCATTTCATTCCTTCAGGTAAAAAAAAAAGGAGGGGGAATCCAGAAAAAATAGGAAATGTGCTTTTGCAGCTGAATCAGCCGCATGAAGTGGTTTTGAAGAGGCTGTTTCCTTCTTTGCAATGTCCCCATTCATTGGTGTATTGGCTGGTTGGCAGCGGACAAGGACTAGGAAGCTGTGCTTTCTGCATGGCAGTGGCAGCTGGCCCAGCAGTGGCCAAGCCATCCTTGTGCCCTCTCTAAGGCTAATGCCCTGCTCATCCACTCTACGCTGGCAGAGAAATGGGTTATATGTGATTGGTAACAATGCATTTCCAATCTTTTAAACAGCTTATATATTTTTTCTTTTTAAATCTGTTGATTCCCCCCCCCCCCCGCTTCCCTTGGCCTGACAACAACCTTCACTTGAAAACTAGCAAGGTGTTGGGGTTTTTTTTGGTGGCTGGGGGCTGTGGA
Organism: Crocodylus porosus; assembly: GCF_001723895.1. Lineage (NCBI taxonomy): Eukaryota > Metazoa > Chordata > Crocodylia > Crocodylidae > Crocodylus > Crocodylus porosus. Next base: position 12,721,473 of record NW_017728926.1, read on the forward strand.
TAACAATCCGCTGGAAAGGAGGAGGTGTGCTGGCAGGCAGGTTTGCAGACAAGTGAGAGGTGCCAGCAAACGCTCTCTGCTACAAGATGAACTCTGGGGATTCCTCTGATAGTTGGCCGAGCTGCACAAGACATCGAAGCATCAGGCTGGAAACAGCAGAGAGGCCAGGAAGAAGCAGGCCCACTCCTGGTCAGAGACGTGCTTGTCAATCTGGGATGCATTCGGGCCGGGAATGGCGAGGTCTGGTGGGTGCGCTGGGTTGGGTGGGCAAAGAGGCAGGAATCGGTGAGCAGGAGCCTGCCCCATTGCAAGTGCACAAGTACTCTTTTTCCTGGCTGCAGGGAGAGGCCTCCTGCCCCCACGATAGCCATCTCTGTCCTGTGGAGAAGCTCTCACGCCATCATAGCTCTGCTTTCCATCCATCCCTGCTTTCTCCCCGGGGAGAAGCAGCCAGAATCAGCTTCTGCCTTTCCTTCATGGGGGAGCCCCACGGTGGTCCTGTCTCCCAGACACGTGCTTCCGGCGGGCTGCAGCCAGCTGGAAGCAGAGGAGAGACATGGCTCTAGTGGAGATCATCTTGTCAAGTAGCTGCCCCAAAGACAGTGCCAGGCGACTGGTTGTACTTCTCAATCTCCTCCGGGTCGCTGGTGTTTTGCCGATGAGATCCGTGACCTGACTCGTCCGTTAGGAGCGCTCTGACGCCGCAGCGGTAGGCGTAAAGTACCCCAGTAGGAGCAAGGACGGGAGAGAGTCTGTGCTGCGTGAAGGCGGGTACTCGTGCAAGTCACCCCCCGGATACTTCAGAGGTGCGGATGCTCTCTCAAGATGCCACTTGGCAGGAGTGCTGTGATGCTGGTGGCTGGCAGCTGTCCTGATTCGTATCAGACAAAAAGCTCATGTTCTGCAGGGATGCTTTAAACAACCTTTTGGCATTGCTTCCTCCAGGGATGTTTTATACCAGGGTTCAAACTAAATGGAAATTAGCTTTCCGCAGTTGTTTTGCCTCCATCTTGGTCTCAAATGTGCTGACATGCAGCAAATTGCCCCTGGTATTTTTAAATTTTTGCAGGGAGGGTTGGCTTTCTGCCTCCCCAGAGCTTCCCAAAGCCACAGGCCTTAGTAACTAGTTGTTTCAGCTGCCCAGATGCTGCAAATCAAAGGGGGATCCTTTGTGCTGGTGTAGAGGCTGAGTAAAGACAATTTTGCAGCTCTATGGCTGGACATTGTTTTTTTATTTCTTTATTGCTCTCCCTTGTTTCTGCTTGTGGCAGTCGTGGTGTAGATGTAGGTGACCCAGCTACATCTGAGGTTGCTGGGATTCACCCGGCCTCCCTTGATTCAGTCTCTTCCCCAGTCCTCTGGTTCCCCTTCGCACCCTGTAGGCACTGACTTTGGATCCTGCTTATGGACAACCCCGCTGGGGAAAAAGGAAACTTCCTACAATTGCAAAAAGTCCAGGGGTTGTGAACCCCCGTTCTGTATTTCTCAACTCGCTCAAAGACCGAACTTCAGCTCCATGCAGCACTTTGCTATACATGCTCCGAGTACAGCAAGAACTAACTCCCGTTCATCCAACAGCTGGAAGAGACGTGGGCAGGGATCCAGCTGCTGACAGCAATTTCAGCTAGTAACCATCAGGCCCCTTTGGAGGATGGAAAACAAGTGTCCTGTGAAGATAAATCAAGCTGGGATCACAGAACCTCAGTGGCCTCTAGTGGCTGCAGAATAAAGAGCCAAGAAAAGGAGGGGGAAGGTTACAGCTATTGCAAAGATGTTGGGAAAGAGAGAGGCTGCCCAAGAGGTGGCTCTGCTTTGGGGTCCAGACAACTGGGTTTGGGGGGCGGGGGGCAGGAGAGAATGGGATAAGGCTGAAAACATCCCCGCTCGAAGCACGGCTTCTTCTTCAGGTGCTCAAGGCTCCTGTGATTCTGGTTATCCGGCACGTTGGAGATGTGGCCGCGCCACATCGCTTTGGAACGGGAGGGTGGGAAATCTGCAACTCCATGAAATTAGGTCTTGCCAGCCTCTGGTGGTAGCTTCATTGGTGAGCTTTTGGGGACCAAATTCTACATCCACAATCATCCCCAGTGTCACTGCAGGCATGAATGTGGCCTGGGTTCACTTCCAGTCTTGGGTCAGATTAGAAAAAAAGAGGGGGGCACCAAGCTTTGCCCTCAAAGGAACTCCACCTGCACCCATACCGTCTCCCTAACTGGGGCTTGGCTTTGCCTTTGTGAGGCTCATCCCTGCTACTGGGGCTCCTCATCTAGGCCCCCCTTCAGGGGCACTTCATGGCCTGCTGGGCCTCCCCTTTGAATCAGGAGCTGGGAGGGGGTGCCCAGGCACTGACTCTTCCACGTCTAGTCACTCACAGCAGTCTTGCTCCCATCCCGTCCTCCCCCTCCTTTCCTACCCGCTTCAAAGAGCAGGGAAATAATGGTTTGCATGTCGACAAGCAGGATCCCAAACTCTCCTGAGACGCACGGGGCCGTTCTCACCTCTCGGGGTTTCAGAGCCTGGCACTGCAGACGACAAACCATCCCACGTGCAGCTGAGGCCCAGCCTTGCCCCTACCCGCCTCTCGCTGCAACGTGAGCTCATGTGCCTCGTCTGTGCTCGGCCACCTGCGTCCTCCAGACGCGGGGGCAGGAGTCGGTGGGCGAAGGACTGTAAAGGCGCGTGTGTTCTGTCGGGAGGTCGTAAACCTCCCTTTGAGCCATCGCTGCAAACTGGGAACGTGGTTAGGAGATTATAGAAGTGACCCAACCTGAGACAGGAGCTTTTTTACCTCTTTCTTGCAATTCTTGCCTTGGTGAGATCTCTGTATGTGCCTCGTTAGAAAGACACAGGAAAGTGGGTCAACTTTGAGTCCAGCGAGCAGCCCAGCATCCACGGGCTTCTCTGACCTCCTGAGTCCGTAACAGCAGGGTGGGCATCGCAAGAGAGGCCCCTCCTGAGACGTCGGGCTGCTGCTTCTAGTTTCCTGTCTAAAATCAGATAGAAATACTGAATTAACTCTTCTTCCACCCTTTTTCACCTCGGATGTTAGGGGTTTCCATTGTCATCCCAGCTGGAAATACAAGCTGCCCAGTTATTTTAATTGCACTTCATCTGAACAAGCTTCCCCCTAGACTCTGCATGACTGCCTTGCAACCAGCTTTTCAGGTACACCGTGCTCTCGCATGCACCGGCCCTGATGTTGCAGAGAGGAAATTCCTTTCCCCTAAAAGCTTTTGTTTCCTAGTATTCTTCGCTATCGGGGTGTTATTGTTTGGCCCGCCAAGCATTGCCCATCACAGCCTATTCACACTCTGAGCAGCCTACAATTACAGAGTCACAAAGGAAACTTCAGAGAAACCACATGCTATCAAATCCCCTGGAAAGAAATGTCATGAGCAGACTATTGTGCCCTGTTTGCACCCCACCATCATTTCTAATCTCTCCCACAGTGACACCTGCATCCTTTCCCTTTCGATGCCTGCTGGTCTCCCGGTTGAGCCTTACCCATTTCTCCCATTGCCCACTTCCATCCATCTCCACTGCTTCCTATATTTCTTCCTTGTCATTCCTGAGCACTCTCTTTGGGTTTCAGCATCCTCTTCTGGGTGCTCCTGGTCTCCTTCCATTCCTGGTAGATCTTTCACATCTCTCCATGCTCCAAGTTTCCTGCTCTGCTCACCCTTGCTTCTGTAACTCACCCCTCAGCTGGCAGTCCCTCTAATAGTGTGATGACCTCCTTTTTGATGAGATTAAGTCAAGAGGGATTGGCTTCATGGCAAGGACTGGGCTGTCTTTCCCCAGTCCATTGGCTTGGTGAGGGCAGCCACACAAGGCTGCACACCCGATGCCCTACTGTACGGCCTCAGCTTCATCTTTGGTAGGGCAGAGATGATGGGTCACCAAACTTAGCCGATGCCCTCACTTGCGATGTACAAAGAAAGGAGGAAGAATATGGCTTGATTGTCCAGGCATATCATAGCCTGGATGATGGAGGGAAATGGCAACAGTTTTAAGAACCAAGAGGAAGTTAAGTGAGATCAAAAGAACTTTTGTTAGACTATTCAAGACCATTTTTTTGGTAACAGTTAGTAAACTTCATGGATTAGCTAACATTTTGGAGGGATGAAGGTGATGTGAAAGATTCCTTAACAGCCCCTCCAAGCCCCACCTTCATCCATTCAATTTAGGCGCGAGAGCTAATAAATCTCTTTCCAGCAAGAACACCCATACGCGTTTCCTCGAACACCCCCAGAGCTGATATTTCAAGAGGGTAAAACAAGCCAAGCATTTTCATTATAAATAAGGCCAGCAATCAAAAGTGCTCTTCATATCAGGGCTCCTTTATGCAGCAGAATAGGAGCTATAAATAGGTACCGCCAGGTTAACCCTGTGCCTACAGCTAGCTTTCAGCAGTATATTCGCACACTTTCCTTCTGGTCATTGAGGGTGATGGAAGTGCTGCTCAGTGGCATTCATATGGGATTTGCACTTGCACCAGAAGAAGATAGCGCTGATGACATTTATACCACTGACCAGTCTCTCCCATTGAAGCCTATGGCAACCGGATCAGTCCCATATGCCTTGACTATTGATTGCTGTCTTGCACTGAGCAGCACACCCCAGATTAATACTGGACGAGCCCATCCAGACAGACTTAAGGACCCCACGAGGAGGAGGAGGCCTGATTATTTCTTCCTCTTTCCTTCCCACATCAGGTAGCTGGAGCTGACCGTGCCGTGCATGGAAGTTCCTCCTGGATTTCCTGGGATAACCCTATAAATAGACTTTAAACTCTATCTGCTGCAAATAGGCTCCACTGTCCATTCAAGAAAGAACCAGGCCCAGCATGGCAGTCCCTGGGACAACTTCTGGGAGCAGAAAGTCCTTCAAGTCCATCTGCCGCCACCTTTTTAAAAACCCTCCTCTGCAGTGATGCTTGAGATGCTAGCAGCAGAAAATGTCCAGGCAGGTCCTGAGCCAGAAATATTGATGGGCTAAAGTAAAAGACTCTTATCCTCCATGTCTCCTGGTCTCTGGTACCACTTGTTTGCTTCCTATATCGTAAGCTCTTTTGGACAGAGACTCTGGATGGCACTTGGAGCCTTGGTCCTTGGGTGCTGCCATAGGAGAAGTAATAACATAAGCTGTGAATTAGGATGGAATTGGTGGATCCATCCTCTGAAAAAAACAGACTGGACAGCATTGTCCCATATGGGGTTTAGTCATCTATAACCCTGTATCTATAATGCCTTAAGCATTGGACAATCACCGTCAATATAAGTAAGTACAAGTGAACCGTGGAGGTGGTCAGAAACCAGCATTTCCATTCAACAAGATGCTTCAACATTGAACAGTTTGGTTCCAGTGCAGAAGGGAAAACTGAACTGTTTCTCAGACAGGAAATTCCTCTGGTTTATGATACGGCACTGTCACATTTAACGACCATCATGCTGCTTATGCAGTAAACATGCTTTTAATGACAAAACAAATCCAAACATTTAGCTATTATCAGAATGAGACATTATAAATGACTGGTTTAGACTGATTCACTCCATCCAAGAAGAGCACATACCAACTGCGGGGACTTCAACCCAAAAGCTTGCTAAATTTTTTTCCCCCGACTATTAAGTTGGTCTAATAAAAGATATCAGATTTACCCAAAGAACCTCGTTTGGTTTAGACTTGCTTTCCCCATCAGCAATTGTATGTGAAATCTAGAGTTGTCTGTGCGGTGTTTGGATTTCGGTGGATCTGTAGTTCCCAACTGGAAACTTCTCTGCCCCCCCCAATTTTTCTCCGGCCCTATTGAAAACCCTCTCACGGAAGAAGAAAGGAAAACAGAGGTCTGAGTCCTGAAGCCAAAGTAGAGTATTTCACAAGCAGGCGGTCTCGCCAGCTCTTGTGATTGAATCACAATATTTGATGTTTTTGTTTAAAGACCCAGCTCCCAGAATTGAACAAGCAGCTCAGCTTTCATGTTTAGAGAATTAAATTCCTAGCCCTTGGGACAGCAGAGAAAAGCTGCAAAATCCCTGAGCTAAGGGCCTCGGCACCAGAATAAATATATATATTTTTTCTCAAAATCTCATGAATTTAGGGGCCTGACTCCTGATTTTTGGGGTGCAGTCCACTGGGGAAAATTCACCACTGACCTCCCAAGCTCAGGTCCCTACCAACTTTCCACCACTGGACTTGACGTGGTGGTGAAGCGCTTTGCCCACTGAAGGACTCTGCTGTTGCTGTGTTGAATTTTATATGGGTCGCACTCCTACTTCGGTGATAGGAAGCAGGCTGAAAACCTCCGCCAGCCCTCCATTGACCAGCCCTGCTTGCTCTTCCAAGTCCTGAAGCACAGAAAGGAACTGCTTGCCGTTCTCCTCTGTATTATAAATAAATCATTTTTGCAGGAAAATGCTGGCCTAGTTTAGCACGTCCTAGTTTAGTGGCAATGAATATTTATTTCAGACTGTGCTACATTCAAGGCCTCGGCAGGGAGGCATCTTGGAACGGGTGTTTTGAATATTTAACCTGTTTATCTTTTTTTGTTCTGGTTTCTGCCTGGATTCCTTGAGCATGGCGGCTGAACGAGCGCAGTCCCAGCGGAGAAGAGACTTCCTGTCTCGATGCAACACACTGACCTCATTTTTGTATGAGTTATGTCAAGCTGCTACTTCTACAACTGCTGCCGCTGCTCCTCCAGCTGGGCGCTGTCCTGCAGACTCCCAGCACGTCCAAGGATCAAGGGAGGTGTCCGCTGCGCCGTGATGGCTCCTGGCCATACGAGGTGTTTGCATACCTGCCCACTAGAGAGACCCCAGGCACTGGCCCATCTAGGAAGGGGTCTAGAGCTGCAGAAGAGCAGCCTTCAGGTTCCTGCCAGCTCATGCCTGCCTCAGGTGCCCTTCTCCCCGGACCAGAAACGGAGACAGGAGCTCCCTGGCGCGTCGGAGAGAGATTGCATGCAGAGCGGGATGCAGAATCCCAGCTTGCAATTTGCCGTCGCAGGGTGCGAGGTGAGAAGCCCATGGGCAGAGTTGGCAAGGATATGCAGGGAGTGGAGCAAACAGGATCATGTCCTCCCCAAGGAGCCGGGGCGCTGTATCCATCCACAGCTCAAAACCCAAGGCGCGCAGAAGCAGAGTGTGCATGACTAGCGTGCATCCGCCCCTCTCACCCCCGATGCAGCAGTAGTTCACCGTGGCCAGGGGTCAGAGGGCCTGGGGGCCTGGGATTTTCCCCCTCAGCTCAACTGCACTTGGCTTTTCTTCTATCTGATCATAGTTTCTGTTTCCCTGGCTCCATTTAAAGAAGCTGTTCACCACTGATGTGCACTCACCTGGGCTGTGGGGTAGATTACAACAGAAGGAAGGAGGAGGGGGCAACACTGGCCAGGGCAGGGCAGATTGTGATCTGGGGGTCCTGATTTGATTTCCCCCTTGTTTGTGCTTTTGTTTCTTGGCAAGGAAGGCTGCATTTGCCAAAGTAGGAGTTCGCGGAGCCCAACAGAGAGCCTCAGTAATTAGCAGGACTTGAGTACAAGACGAGAGCAAGGCTGGAACCGGGCCGAAGACGCAGGTTCCTAGATGCACCTGCCTCAGCCTGGCCATTAAAAACAAAAAAAAAGTGATTATATCGTCTGCCTGGGTGAGATCAGTACTAGGCTGAGATGAGAGGCCTTGCTTCTCCTCCTACCTTGGACACAAGGGATCAGCGGCAATGGTGCCAGAAGCACCAGCACTTCATGATCTGTTCGGACGTTCAACCTCTCTGCTGAGGCCACCAGCCAGGGAGTCTGCGGCGCATGGCTTGCAAGACATGGACATCACTCTTCAAAGAAGACCGCCAGCAGCACATCTTACCCAGGCTACGAAACCCCTGCCAACCGCCAAAGACCTGGTGGACCGGGCTTGGATCCTAATTGCTTGTGACTTAAAGAATGAAGGTTTCTGCTGCATGCTCCTACGTATAGGCGAAGGCTTTATATTTTTATACCTGGTTGCTATGCTGGGGGAGCTGCACAGTGGAATTTCACAGGCGCGCACATACTTTTTAACCACCGTTCATGCTGGAGTTTCCACCAAAAACAATCGACCTCCTGCTTTCCTGACTATTAAACCGCAGCTGAAGCCCACAGGGTGCTTAGTTCATCCCTGCCTCCTCCTGCGCCTCTTCTGAAGGCACTTTGCTGGGAAGCAGGTGTGATTCCTGGCACGAGCCCAGTGGGCAGGGATGCTGCCTGCAGAAACGGGGGGGCTTCAGAGACTCTCTCCCTTGCCCGACGGCTGGGCAGGTTCCAGGCAGCCGGGATTGCCCGTGGGCACGGGTGTGTGGTGTGATCAATGCTCCAGTCTGCGGCACCCTGTGATTATTAGGGGCTTCCCTCACCTTTGTGCTTTGTCAAACTGGGAGGACGAAGGTGGCTGCAGAAGGGAAAGCTTAGCCCACTCATGGGCAACAAAAACCTCCCGCTTCCCTCCAGCCCCTGGTGGGGGACAGCCCTGGCGTGGAAGCCAAGCAAGGGCAGGAGAAGAGCGGTCCGAGTTACAGGAGCACTCGGCAACGTGCAGGAAGATAACTCGGGTGTCGGTGCCCCACTTGTTGGGCTGGTGTTCAAATACAAGCGCATCGGCATGTTACCGTGGCAACTTCCGCATCACGTGGTACCAATGTGCGAACAACATACAGCACCTCGGAGAAAAAAAGGTGGAAGGAAATGTCAGCTATGTTTTAGCAGGAGCAGTAACTTCGACTCCTGTTTTTTATCCTGGGACTGAGTCAGTGGCAAGGCATTCAGTTGCATATTTTATCTTGGTGACGTGCCGGCCCTGTCAAGAGCGATCTGAGAGATCCTGACATGTCACTGCTAGGCCAGCTGTATCATGGCACCCAGAAGTCACGTCAGGGCTGTAATTGTGCAAGGCCACGTGTACCATGGGAGCAGCCTGGTGCTCGATCTGTGTCCCTAAGTATGTCCAAGATGTAGACGGATGCCCCAGATGTGTTGTGACAGCTGTGCCCCGATAGTCCTGGCATCACAATGGAAGTGGGCCCGTGACCGCAACATTTGGGCAGGTTGGGAGCTGTTTGAAGATTAGGTCAGTGGAGATGGCTCAAGCCAGATCGCATGCTTAGCCTCAGGTCTAGCACTACCTGACAGCACCGTATCACCGGTGCGAGCGTGGGATCACGTTAGTGCTGACACGATCATCATGCATTCATCCACTCCGGCATCAGGGCTGTGTACAGTAAAGGGGCTGGGATAATTGTTAGCTGCCTGCTTAAGCCTTCAGCCTCAGCTGGCTCAGAGCAAACAGAGACACCAGGAGGCTTCTACACGCTTGCTGGTTTTGCTTTTGCCTGTCTCAGGTGGGTGATTTATGGGCATGGGATAAATTATTCACCTGTTGCAGGAGGGAGATGAGAGAGAAATCCCTTTGTGCATTTAAACATGAAACCGGTGGTGGTAATTTGTCTAGTCGCTGCTTTGCTCACGGGCACTAAAGCAGCTGTCATCGGATCCTGCATCTAAATCACAGCTCCTGCCCTGCAGAGTCTATGGGCACCTGTGCAGCTATCAGCCCTCCCTTCTGGCCCAGGTCTCCTGCAAAGCCGTGGGATGGGAGATCATAGGGGCCTTCCTTGCACTAAGAGAGCTCTAAGCAAATGACTAAATGGACTGTCCCTTACCAGGTGTGACCAGCTAATGGCATCTCGTCCCCTCCCAGCAGAGAAGAGACCATGGGGGACAATCCAGCAAGCAGGAGGGAAGAAGGGAAGGATCGCCTCCTTCCCCCACTGGGGACAGGCAGGACAAATGCAATCAGCTGCATAATCATCTAAGGGAACTCAGCTGTACCCACCGTAATTGCAGGCTAAAAAAAGAGTTGGGCTATGTTTGCACAGCGCTGTTATTGCTTCGGTGGAAGCTGGGAAGGCAGAGATGGGGAAGCTGCCAGGTTTGACTGGCGTTTACCATGAGCTTAATAAATAGCAAAAAGAAAGAAACCAGCAGCCACCTCACAAAATACCCGTGGGAAATGCAAAGCACTTTCCACTTGGGGTTTCAAGTGCTCCAGTCTCCAGTCTGCGTTCTGCTCCCGCTGCCTCCTCCCAGACTGCTGGGGAACTGCCCCACGCATCCCAGAGAAAGCACTGCTGGTGTCCTGCCCCCTGCCCAAAGGCACACGTAGCACCGGATGCACAGGTGGGCAGCACCAGGGTTTGGATTACACTTGGACTCTTGGAGGGGCTACAAAAAAAATTAAACCAGTTCACTGGAAGAGCAATCCGATTGGAGACCACCCCCCAGGTTACGATTTTCAAATCTTACAGGGGGGGCTCTCATCTCTTATGCAGGGGGCTCAGCCCCGCGCAAGCTCTGCCATAATGATCACCCTGTTCAGCACCATTCACATTAGCAAAAGGAAGACCAGGGAACATCTGGCTACAGCATCTGTCTCCCGCAATCTTGTTCCCCCACATCAAGCAGGGATATGATGCTGAGAGATATGATGTTGCCAAGAAATCCCTTGTAAAACAGTGCCATAGTACCTTGCCGCAAAGTAGATGCAGCCCCCCGGGATGGCTGCTGTCACAGCTTTCACAAAGGATGTCCAGAGATCGCACTGTGATTTTTTTTTTATCCACACCTGGTGATGCTGCTGAATAACCAAATGCTGCTACAGCTGGGAAAGGTCCAATATCTTTTCTCTAAAGAGCATCTGGAGCACCAATGAAGGATGACTTGTGCGGCTGTGGGAAGCTACGCAGCACGTAACACCCAGCCTAAGACCTCTTTCCCCACATCTCTTATGTATTTTTCATGTGAAGGGTGAGGGCAAGTCTGAGATCTAGCAAATAACCACGAGAGACACTCTTGTAAAGCCCATCATGACTACTCCCAGTTTAAACCAGTGAGAGACCAGAATCAAGCCCTTAAACCTCCATTTGTTGCAAATGGAAGGCAAGCTTTTCCAGGGCAGTGGACATCTCTGGCCATTATACTGCTCAGCCAAGGTTCGGTCTCTGCTGATTTCCAAGTCCTTTGCATGGATCTCCAGGCCATCTCTGAATACCGATGCCTTGCTAAATAGCTGACTGCTCTGAGGAGCGATCAATGATTCTCAGCAGAAGACGTTAAGTGGAATAACTGCATTTGAGTTCACAGAACAAAGCTGTCAGAAAATTGACAGATTCCAACCTTAACAGGCTTCTTCCTTTGCTTGGTCGTGTTAGCAGCGAGCCTGATCAGAGCTAGTCCTAGAGACCCTTGGCTCTGGGTAGGAATCAGACCCTCCCAAACGTGTTTCCTCCCATAAAACCCAGGGAAAGGAGGCTGCCCCTCCAGTCACATCTTGGAACTGGTACCTGCTGTGTTTGCCGCAGAAGAGTCGAGCATCGTTTTATTTAAACTGGAATCGGTGCTCTGCAATCCCATGAAGAAATATGACTTTTCCTCGGGAGCTTATTACAAACCCAGCAACTGTCCACCTTTCTCCTTCCTCAAACTGGTCAAGAGACCCAGGCCTCCCCTGACTATTCATGACATATATATATATATATATATCCCTTTAGTGAGGGTTACTGAAAGGCACCCCAGGTGGTTCTTGTACCACCAGCTAGCCCCCAGAAATAATGCCCCTGAATGGCAACTAGCTGACTCTGCCTGGCAATGACTCTAGACAACACTAACCAGCTAGCTGCTCACTACCAGAAATGACTCCACTCCTCAAAGCACTGAGACCCCAGTAGATACCATGCCCTGGCCTGTGTCAGCCCTAGTACGGCCCCATACAACACCCAGAATGATATCCGGGGCACATCATTCTTTTAGAGGACAAGGGATTTACATTATGACTTGGAACTAATTGACAATTTGCATTATGACTTGGAGCTAATTGACGTGTTTATCTTATACAGTTTAAAAATCAGTCTTCTACATAAAAAAAAAAATCACCTTGTGTTTTGATTTAGATGGACAAAGGACGATGCAAATGATTTGAGGGACTGATACTTGCCTTTGCCCAGCTCTAGAAGGGGGCATGCACCAAGAACACAAGAGCAGCTGGTGGGTCACTGTCTCCCAGGTGCAATGAAGCCCGGTGAGATGTAGGCACGGAAACAATGAGCATCTTTGCAGAATTTCTGTCTCTTCCAAGATCCTTGGAAGCCACCTGTATCCAGCCTCCCTGGATCTCCACCTCCAGCCAGTTTTAGCTAGAGGTTTCACTTTAAACAGTCTGTATGATGTGCCCCGTCTCAAAGGAAGTACGGAATTGGATCCGTCGCAGCACAGACGGGTTTTCAGATGTCTGTGCCGTGTCGGCAAGCTGAGATGGGGAGCCTGCACTTCCTTTGGAAAACCCAGCAGCTGCCACGAACAGGGGTAATGACTGGCAGCTCCGCTCCCAACTGGTCTCTGCTGGACCCATGCACAGCCCAGCCAAGTACCAGGCTTGAGAGGCCTAATCCTGATGCCTGCCCGTACCTAGCGCTTGCTCTCACTGACATCAGTCATTAAGGATCCCATGCTCTAGTTTATTTTATGGAAAAGCTGCCACTGCCACCCCCCAAGTGGCTATATTTAAATGACAAGTGACAGAGAGCATTGGCTATTACAGCTTGCACAGCACTTGGGGATACAGACATTATGTTGGCATAAGAATCGTGTTGCAGGAGCAGCAGTGGTATTAATACAGAGGTGTTAGCACAGAAATCCCACTGCTTGGCCATTTTAATGGATTCAGAGATGTTAAAGCCTACGGGGCTATTCAGTCATGTTGCCTGACTTCCTCTTGCGGTTTAGGCTGAACCCATGCCTGCCTTTTCAGGGCAGGGGCTGAGACGTTGTTCCTGTTGTTTATACCCAGCAATGCAATTTCCCACTCCCATTTGATATCCATCTTTATAAAACCAGAGTATAGCTGCTAGCACAAGGGTGACCCAAGACAGATAGGGGCAGGAGGAGATCTCACCTACCCTGTGCTCCATACCCGAGCCATGCCGACAGCAGGAACGACTCCTGCCTCATCGCCTGCAGGCAACAGGCACCCCAGGGGGAGGGGAGACAATTGATGGGGGAGCAGGGTTGTGGTCCTGCTCAGGTGTGCTGCGCCCCTCTGGGGGTGCTCCAGCATTAGAGAGCTCCTTCGAACATTGTACCCTCTCACTGTGCATTGTTTCGGGGGGGATCCCCTCCATGCCAGCCCAAATCCAGTTTGTACCAAGAAGACTTCAGGACCCAGTAGGTGATGGGGAGCTCTGTTTAGCACTGGCTGAAGTCCCACACTGTTCAGGGGAGGAGGAGGGCAGAGCTTGGATAGCAGAGCGGGTTGGGTAAAGTCAGCCGTAGAGGATCGGTTCTGGAACTGGGGTAAAAATATCACCGTGTGCTTGTGGCGAAAGGGCTGGGCCAAGGCAGTGCTGGGGCAGCCAGAACTGGGGTGTCTCACGCTTTCTAGGAAACGGTGCTGCTAGCAGCGTCGCTGCGCTTCGTGGAGAAGCGCTCTCCCATGACCTGATGAGCCGGCTCTCCCCTCCCCACAAGCTGTATCTTGGGACAAGCCGGGGAGGGCTGGAAATCCCTGTCCCCCTCCCTCCTGATGAAGCCTTTACCAGAGGGTCCACAATGCAGTGGCAGGGCCATCGGAGGGGACAGCCAAGGCGCCAGCAGGGAGAGACCTGATGTGGCTGCGCAGGCCACGAGGACTTGGGGCCCATCCAGACAGCAGCCACTGAGGCTTTGAGCAGGGATTTGCTTGGGGACCATCGGTAAAATACAATGGCCCCCGGCCCATTTATTTCTGGGAGCAGCTCTGGTAGCGTTTAGAGCACTGGCTGTCCTGCGTGAGATCGGTGGGAGACATGAGCCTGATTTAGGGCAGCGTCCCCACCGGGGAGGATATTAAAAAGAGACTTTAGGCACAGTATCAGAGGGCATGCACTGGTAGGAAATGCAAAAAGCATCCAGCAGACCACTGGCCCTGCTGGCTAGGAGTCATCCCGCATTGGCAGGAGACGGGCTGGAAGTTTACATGGCTCTTTTTTTCTCTTGCAAACTCTCACGCTGCTGTAATAGTCTGGGGCAGCATCTGGCGGGGGCTGGCGTTTCTGCTGAGCCCGATGGGCTCACGCCAGCAGAGCTGGATTTCCCTGCGGGACGTTGTGTGAGCGGTGAGACTGGTTTTGTGAGTGGCTTCTGGAAAAGCTGATGCAGAGTTCAGGTTGATGGTGCGGCCAGAGTGCGCACACGTGTGTGCACACCCCCCCATCTACCTCAAGCAGGAGGCAGAAGCCCCCTGCTTCCCCTAGACTAGGGTAGCTCCTCCTAGCTCTGCTGCACCAGGTCTTTGGGGAGAGGATTTCAGTCTCCAGAACCACCATCCATCATCTTCCAGCAACACCAATACTCATTGTAGAGTAAGATTTAAAACCCCCAAGCCCCAGATGCACCACTCAGGCTGTCTGGACATTTTATGCTTGGTGATTATTTCACCAGAGCCCCAATCTTCGTGGTCTCCTTGGGAGTTAGCTAACCAAATACCTTTGGAGACTGCATCTCGGTGCTGTATAAACCCTGAGGACTATGGGGAATGGTAGGGCATTTGGGAAACTGGGAAACTCTGGCTCACAGCCTCCCCTTTGGGTGACCTTTGTTCCTCTTGCTGCACAGGAAGCGTTCCTGCTCATTAGGATACAGCACAAATGTTCCCCAGGGAACACCAGGTTTTCTGCAGTAAATAAGCCCTGGATCCACTGTTGCCCCCCCCCAGCATCAAAACAACCAGCCACCCGTTTTGTGGATGCAGTTACCATGGAAATGTGGCTCCAGAGATGCTCCCGGTGCCTCTCCAGGAGGGTATTTTCCCGAGGCTGCTCTAGCCCTGTGCAACTTGAGCCTTGATATCACATGCATCTAATTGCCAGGCGCTGTCATCTCTAACAGAAGGTCGTTTAGGAGACAATAGGCTGTGGACAAGGGGAAGCGGGATTATCTTCCCTGTACCCTCTGAAGGAAGCCAAGGTCCTAGGTTTCATGTATCGCCCCATGCCCCCTCCCCACGGGTGCCCCAGAGGCCGTAGGGAAGAGAATGGGGTGCCTATAACTAGTCCGATCTAAATTGCAGTCACACTTCTTCCACTGTCCTCCTCATCCCATGCAGCCTGGTCGAGTCCAGAGGCAAGGTTTTTTTCCAGGGCAGAGAAAGTGGCTTATAAGGGGTATGTACAGTGCCCAGCTCACCAGGGGCACTGAAGTAGCATGCATGAGGGTGCATAGCTCCATGCACGGGATAGGATTCCCAACATGTGCCATCTTTAATCCGCAATCCTGATTTCCCATCCAGAAAATCCTCTCGCCCGTCACAGGCTCTTGGGTCAAAGTCTGAGAAGAATAACCCCATCCCAGTGGAAGTACGTGAACTCATGGCAATCCTCTTACCAGAGAGCGAAGTCTAGCGCACATCCCCTAGGATTCATTGTCTGATCCCTGGCTCCTCTAGTGACAAGCTATGTGACCCCAGGGATGCGATTTTCATATCTTTGGACCTCAGTTTCCTCGTCTTTAAAATGGGACTGGATATGCAAGTCAAGGACTGAGCCACTTGGAGACAGCAGAGCAGGTGGTACCACTTCTCCTATAGGTCTCGCCAGATTTTGGGGTGGGTGGGGGTGGGTCCACTGGAAGAATTTTCCTATGTAGTCCCGCAGAATCCTTCGGCTTGAGGGTTTTCCTGCCTCCAGGGATTTTCTGCCATTGTAAATCAACCAGGTACAGCTGCCCTGCTCCCATCAAAGGCCAGCGAGGACCTGACAATGCAAGGGCAGGCCACTGACTGACCTCTTGACTCTTCTCAGTGGCCCTCCTACCAAACACCTGTAATCCAGGTAACGGCGTACTGCGCCCAGACATCTCCCAGAGTCAGCAAATGAGGATTTGCCTGGTAAGGCTAACACCCCTTCCTTAACGATGAGAGGATCCCGCTCCCTGCACACCGTAGCCCAAACATTTTGCCTTTGGATGGTAAATTTGGGCTCCTTGTATAATAAGCAGCTGAGTCTTCACAAATCCCATTGCATTCAAGGGTGGTGGTGGGGGAGGGGGGTTCAAGTGCTTGTCTCTGGAAAAAAAGAGAATCAGCCCACTTATTTATGTGCCTGAACCTGGCTTTGAGAGTCTAATTGATGTCCTCTAGCTTGAGATGGCTGTACGAATGGCATTCACAGGACATCCTGATCCTAGTACAGCACATGCTGGCAGTGCCCTGAACAGCCACGTATTAATGATCTATCTGGGGGGAGAAACAGAAAACTAGGAGTAAAACTACAGCAGTGTTTAGACTAGACCCTGGCAGCTCTGTTTCTTTTAATAGCCTCCTTTTCCTGACTTACTTCTGCCTTCAGTTGGAGTTATATCTATACTGATATCTATTTGCAAAAAAAAAACGAAAAAAGGATTTGACTCTCTGAGTTTCCCTACTGGAAAAAAACGAAAAAAGAAGGGCGTAAGGTTGAGTTTGGAAAGGAAGATGGAAAGCAACAGAGTGCATTGTGCTTGGACCAGTCCTGCAGGAGTGCTGAAGTCCCAAGCAGCTCTGAGCAACCTGTCTTGCCCGATACTTAGAAGGGAGCTGACGGCACTCGTCCCCTCTCAGGAGCCTGCAGGACGAAGACCATCAGGGCACATCCCAGCCTCTTGACTCACTCAGGCAAGGCTCCTCTGGACTTCAGTGGGAGCTGTGGTTGTTCAGCAGCTCTGGAAGAGCTCTGCCGTTCATGCCAGGGCCAGTGCTTTTATTGTCACATTTATGAACTTCATCTTTGCTGCATAATGTCTTCGGGGGAAAGATGTACAGTCCTCCGTGAATGACAGTCGGCACCTGCCAGATGCAGAAGAAACTCCCCATGCCAACAGGCTGATGTGGCCAAACCAGGAGATACTTGAGCTATTTTGCCCAAATATTATTTTCATCATACAACCCAGATGTTGCCTTTCATGCCTTGAAGGCACGGAAGCAATTCTGGGCTTTTGGTGCCGTGACGTATAGGCCGGGAATTTGTCCGGCCGGCGGAGAAGATACTGTTGTCCAAAGCTAGTATCCCCGACTTGATAGATGTCAGTGGCCGAACCAGATGCTAAAGACACTGCCCAGCGGGGCTAGCTTAGCCCCTAGAGCATCTTCAGGTAGCTTTTTGAAGCAGTTTGAGACTCACCCCATTGTAAAGCAACGTGTATAGACGTTGGTCCCAGAGATCTGTGGTCCGCAAGAACCACGGCTGTTCCTGTGGACTTCCCAGCTTTCACGTCTATGCCTTTGGCAGCTTGTGACAGGACCTGATGATCCAGAGATGGTCCTTTCTCGTTCTCTGTTTCTCATCTATCATTCATTAGCATTTTATTGTCTTATTCTCTGCCCTTCTAGGCCTAAATCTTGCCCTGAATTACCTGCAACATCCCCGCCTACAATTCAGCGCTAGATTTGAGCCCGTTATAAGAACGCTGCTCTTCTTTCTTTGGGCTGAATTCATGCTATCTGGCATGATAATTTGGTAGCTGTGCTGGAGCTTGATGGAGACCACCGAACTTCAGAGCCCAGCTAGGCTTGCTGATGGAGCATTGCCGAAACTTTGGCTTATACCATTCAGGGATCTCAGAGGGAGATGAGAAAGCGGGCATATGGGTGCTTATGCAGAACCTGCCATGGGTTGAGGAGATATCCTATCCATCATCAGTCTATCCAAGCCAGCTGAAAAGGTATAAGATCTATTCGCTGGGCTGTTGAATAGCCTTGTTTGCAAATCAGGGTATTCAATAAATACCAGGAGAGTAGAACGGTGATAAGCACCAATCCCCAGTTATTTTACAGTGAAGAGTCCCAGCCAGAGCACGTTCGCAACCAGGACCCCCCTTGAATCAAACCAGCCCCGAGATTTGAGGCTGCCTGACCTACTGCCCAGGGCACCGCACTGGCTATTGGACACACAGTTTGTGCTCCCTGCTTACACTTGTGTGCCCTTTGGGCAGGTTACTTCCCTGCTTTCGTGCTGATATCCTGGCACTGTGGGAGGAGAAAGCAGTTCTTCAAAACCCTCCAGCGGTGAACCCAATTCTGCAGCTCCGAATCCTCTTTATTAGAAGCCAGCAACGGGAAAATATCCAAAGGGTTGGGAGTTTTGTCGCCCGCCCCTCAAATTCAGACCTTTCTCCTGCGGTAATACTGCACGGGCTTCCTCCTGCTATTTTGGTGAGGCTGTTGCCTCTGAATTGTTTTTGCACCTATTTTCAAATTCTATTAGTAGCAATAATTAAAATGATACGGACTTTCTTTGCTCTCTTGTGGAGCTTGACGTGCAGCGGTTTTTGAAACGTCTACCCCAGAGGAGAGCCAGTGAGACTTCATTTTTCATTGGTAGTACAAGTGAGGCTAATGTCAGATGTGTGCATGCTTTGGCTACTCAGGGTGACTCTGGAAGTCCTCACCCCCTGGCCGGTGTACTAACCGCTGGCCGTGCTGCCTTTCCAGCCACACGACCTCAAGAGTACGTCAATCATTGAAATGTTCCCCCTCTCCTCAAGTAATCCACCTGGGTCCTACTCCCAGTAGACCCCACTCATAGTGGGGAGGTCAAACCCTGCACTTAAACCTTCTCCCTCCTGGAAACTCAGGCGCTCCTCACTAGTTGAGTTTTTGGTTTTCTGCTCTCTCGCATCTACTACCTCTCCGCCCTCACTTTGGTGATGTGGCTGCATCTCTGTCTGTCTGTCACCCCTCTGTCAACCGGCTTCGACAGCAACGTGCCTGGCTCATGCTTTTGGATGTGTGAACTCGCCCAGCACGACACCGCACGACACGAGAGTCAGTGAGTAGAGGGTCAGCTCGGCACCTCTGTGCGCCGTGGTCGTGTCGTTCACTAGGAAAACCCCATCGAAATTCAGCTGAGACCCTCCCTGCAAGGCTGCTGCTCCAGAGGCCCTGGCAGGGAACAGCATGAAACTTGGACGGGGCTAACCGGGGATTAGACATGAGATCTAATCAAAATACAAATCGCCCCTTCGTGCCCCCTTCCCTACGCTTCCACCAGCGCGCATGGACTTCTCTGTGACGATTACGTGGACGATGAGAGAGAGAGGTGCCGAAGCTTTTCAGAGGCAGTAAGAAAAAATGAGGCCAGGCTGTGAACGGATGGACTAACAAGCTTAATCCTCTCTCAGTGGGTTGCTTGTTTTATTAGTGATGCTACTGCTGGCCTTTAAAGAGGCAGATTTGCAATGGCCTTTCTCAAGGGGCTCGTCTGCATGGTAAGGTTGAGCTGGAGAGAGAAACAAGCTCCACCCTGGCCATGGAGATCAGTGTGGGAAAGAATGAGGCCTGAAGGTTACAGCATAAGGGCAGCTCCATTTCTGGTCTTGGGCAAACTACTTTACAACTTTACAGGTCTGGAAACTGAGGCACAGAGAGAGGGCATGATGTTGGCCTTACCTGGAGGTCGAAAGGCCTAACATTGGGCTGGGAGATACCTGGCCTCTCAGTACTACAAAGATCCCCACCCTACTCAGCTGCTCTGAGCTCATGAGAAGAAGCAGATCCCTGAGAAGCAGTTGTATCCCAGGTGGAGCTACTTTGTTCAACACTTCTCAGATGCAATCCCTATGTCCAGTTGCCTAAAACTTTGCAAAACCTTAATCATCTGAGCTGAAATTCTACATGCCAGGCTCTTGCCTGGGGCTACTGCTTTCATCTCCAACAAAACGGTTCGGTGAGCTCCAAGAATAAGGCTCGGGCAAAAAGTATGACGCTTTGCCTGTGTTAGCAGGGAGGGAAGACCCGTTGGGAGGATGGATTTGTCATGATGCGTCTCTCTGTTCCTGACCTCAACACACAGAAAATGGCAGCTGTAATTTGGGGGTGAGCAGAAGACCACTTACATCTTGCAAAGACCAAGCGCGTTCTCCTGGTTACTTGAAGGCTCTGGTTGCCTGGAAAGCCTCTGTTCATCCTTCCTTTGCACCCAAACGGCACCACAGACGTTTGAAACTCCCTCGTCTTTGTACAGGCCAGAGGATGAGGCTGGATCTGTAGGCGTGACCTCTGAAGCCATCAGCTGTGATCTGTAAAAGCCAAGTGTCTAACTCCGTAGATCTGGAGGAGTGTAGCGATTGCAGACTGAATAGCAAACTAAGCCTGGAACTCAAGTTGGGAGTTGGACAAGGCGGCATAAAACTGTTTGTGAGGAGCTGAGGAAACTGGGATCCTGATAATGAGCTGGGGAAAGAAGACTTCGACTCACTAGGAGGCTGGGGGGAGAAGCCTGAGGAGGAGAGGAGGACCAGGGCTGGGTAGGAGAGGGACCAGAAGTGGGGAAGGTAGCAACTGGAGCAGGCACAGGAGGAGACGGAAGGGGTTGAGCATGGAGGAAATGGGCAAGAGACCCTGTGCCCAGCAGAGGAAACTTTTTTTCTAGATCTTGGACTAAAACTCGAGATTCCTGAATCTCATGCCCCCGAACACAGTAAATGGGCAACAATGCAAAACCTAAAGAAAGAGGGCAGGGAAAGGCTGGGAAGTCTGGGATCCGCTGGTGAGCACCAGACGGAGGCCAATTCAAAGAAGGCAGATCAAAACAGAGTGGCGCAAATGCACGGGAAGGGGTTCCTCCCCAGCTTGGGAGAGTGGGGAGGCACCGAGCAGGAAGCATAAAGCTTTGAGACACAAGAACCAGCCCCACAAGCTCATTGACATCTGGGCAGTCGGACAAAATATGGGAGATGGGCTGAGGAGTGCATGAAAAGGCCTGGGAAATGCACAGTAGCAGGAGCCATTGGCTCAGCTCTGCAGTGAATAGACCCATGTGCTGAAAGGGCCTGAGAGTAGGGGATAACAAACCGAGCCGTCCAAGCAGCCCCGGCGGAGGCCGCGAGCAGGGCACGGGCACCTGTCCAGAGGCTGAACCTCTGGACGATGAGCAACAATCCGAGTAGCTGAGCCAAGAGTTGATTTGAATATTTTTTAGGGTAATTATTGTGCAAGCAATGCCAGGAAAGTGGTCTGACAAATTAATTGTGTGGAATTTCCCTCTGTAGACATGCCCAGGTGAAAGGAAATAAGGAAATAAATAATTAGGCATGATCATGTTTATCCAGCCTCCAGGGCCAGAAACCATTCGAAGCACTATATATGCCGTGGCAGCTCTTCTGCACGGGGGGGGGAGACGGGGAATGTCTCGAACCTGTTTTCTTTTAAAGCCCATGATCTCAAGGGAATCTCAGCAGCTCAGGGTCTTATGAACCTGAACAGGAATGGATTCCCATCTGTTTGCTGAATGTCTCTAACAAGCAGCAAGGAATAAGAAAGGGAACTCGCCACTGCAAAACGTGAACTAGTTTCTAATAAATAAATAAATGCCAGCACAGAGGACTATTACGGTAGAGAAGGCAAGCTCCCAGAGCTGGTACTGATCTCGGTCCAGTGCAGTTCTGCACATTGCAGGGAGGAATAATCCAAGAGACCTTCTGGTTAGAAATCCAGTCCAACAGGCTGTATTGCTCTGGTCCAGCACAAGGCAAAAACTGGTGGAAACTGATACATTAACCTGACACATGTGCTTACATTTCTAACCAATCTTTGGTCTCGCCGTTGTGGGAAAAAGGGTATTTTATTTTTCCTTTACTGAAACAATAGTCCACGCAGAATCTGTTCACTATCTCATTTGCAAGGGTGTTTTTTTTTTCCATTTCCATGGACAGATGACACTTTAGATGCTTCTGATTTTGTTTTCCAGCCTGGTTTTTTAAAAATGGAGATTTAGCAATGGAACTGGATCTAAAGGACAGGGGGAAAATCTGCTTTCACAGCAGCGTGAGGCCTGTGACAGTTGAAAGGGAGGGCTTTCGGGCTGGGCCCGCCACCAGCCACTTTCATATTGCATCGCCAGGCCTTCCGCTCGTTTGATGATATCTGACATCTGGAGCCAGGCTAAAACTTCTGCACGAGAATGGATACCTTTGTAAAAGGTCCATGATCAGCTGCGAGTTGCCAATCAGTGCTGCAACCCAAAGAAATGCGAGCTGTTTCGAAAGGAGATAATTTCTCTTTGGCTCACGATCGGCGAGGAGGGACTTTCCGCTGACAAAAAGAAAACTGGAGCTCTCCAAAACTGGCCACCTCCCCAGGCACTCGCAGATGGGCAGAGCCTACAGGAATCTGCCCCTGTTCCCGGAGGCTTTTTTTGCAGGCTTGCCAACAGTATAAAAGCATAGCATAGACTGAGTGGGAAAGAGAAACCATCGTGTGGTCAGCAGAGAGTGATCTAGCACTGGCAGCGTTGAAAAGGTTTTTCTCCAACTGCCGCTCATGTCTTGGCTCGCCTGCGGGTCCAAGCCTGGTCGTGCTTATGGTGCAGGGCAACCCCATAGGCTCACTTCAGATGCTCTGTGAAAGAATCCCCTTCCTCAAAGGAAGTCGGGCAGGGAAGTTCAAAGGCCAAAGAGATACGGAGGGGAACAAGGTACATGGAAGAGCACTCAAGAATTTAAATGGTGGGGGTGGAGGGGTTCACTGGGGAGGCTCTGAGCAGAGCAGCGACACAGAAGAGGACACAAGAAGTGGCAAGGAAATTGCCTGGATAGGTGTAGAAGCACGGGGAGCATGTGCAGGAGAAAAAAATGCTTGCACTAAGCGCTGGCTGATGGTACAGGGCTTGGATCTGCGAGCAAATATGTCTGATCCCTCCTGCGGTTGGAGAAACTGGAATTTGTACATTCTTTGTAAATAAGCAGGTATAAAGAGGTTCACGACGCCACCATCCCTGTCTTGCTGCAGGGCCCTGAACTTTGCCTGACTGCTCGGGTCAAAAGGGGCCTATTAGGGGTGCTCTAAAGGGGCAAATTTCACTAAGTGGAAAATACTACTGAGCCATATCAGTTTTAAAAACAAATCCAACCAATTCTATAGCAGTTGGGGGAAAAAAGGGGAAGTTGATAGGAATGAATGTAAATTAGAAGAAAAGAACTGTAGAAAATTAGAGGTACAAAAGATCACGGTGAAATCTATGGCCAAAAGTATGAAGGACAATATGAAGGATGCTTTTATTTAAGTGCATTAAGAATAAAAAAAAAAAGTTTCCACAATGATATTGTTCCATTACTAGATGGAAATGCTAATATTGGCAATAACAATGCAGAAGAGACCAGAAGTATTCAATAAATGTTTTTACTCTGTATTTGGGGGGGAGCCAGATAGTCGTATCAAAGGATGAAGATGAAATGCTTTTCATTCCAATTAAAGTTAGCCATGTTTAGAGCAGCAAGGCTGCATAACTTGCAGCCAAGAGTCTTGCAAGAGTTGGCCAAGTTGCTATCTAGGCTGTTGACGCTGATTTTCAATAACCTGGAGCAGTGGGAAAGATCCAGAAAGCTGGACGAAAGCTCACGTTGAGTTGATATTGAAAAAGGTAAATGGGACAACCCAAGTAATTACTGGCCTGTCAACTTGACATCGATCCCAGGCAAAATAATGGAACAGCAGATAACAGGACACAGTTAATAGGGAATTAAAGGAAAGTAATATAATTAATACCTATCAGCATGGGGGAATGGGCAACAGATCCTGTCAAACTAGCTGCATTCCTTTTTTTGCAAGATATTACCAGTTTGGCTGATAAAGGCAATAGCATTGATGTAATAGACTGCTGCAAGTCATTTGACTTTGTACTGCCTGACACTTTGATTAAGGACCTGGAATGATACAAAACGAACATGGCACACGCTGAGCAGATTAAAGACTGGCTAGCTGACAGGTCACAAAGTGTACTTGCAAATGAGAATCATCACTGAACAGGTGCATTTCTGGTTGTATTTCACAGGGGTCGGTTTTTAGTTTATTTAATATATTTAGCAGTGACCTTGAAAACCGCCAAATTCTTCTTGCATGTGACACACAGGGAATGGTAAAATAAAGGAGATTGCTCTGTCCTGGTGACCTATGTGGAGCATTTGGTGAGCTAGGTGCAAACCACAGGCATTTCGGCACAGCCAGCTGAAATCTAAGAACAAGGGAAGAGGGCCAGATTTACAACATAAGTGACTTTGTCCTGGCACGCAGTGCCTCTGAAATGAACTTGACATTCATGGTGGACAGTTGCTTGAACACGAGCTCATAATATGACACTGTCACCAAGGGGGCTTATGTGATCCTCAGAGAGAGGAGAATCTCGAGTCGGAGTGGGGAGGTTATTTTACTTTATCTATTGAATATTGGTGTGACTGCTGCTAGAAAGCAGTGTCCGGTTCTGGTGTCCACAGTTCAAGAAGGATGTTGGCAAGTTGTAGAGGTGCAGAGAAGAATTATGATCATGACTAAACAACTAGAAAATCAAACCTAGACTTGGACTTGAGGAGCTCTAGCTGGTTAGCCTACCAAAGAGAAGGTTAAGAGGCGACTCCATCAGCATCTAAATGAGTATTTACGCAAGGAATAGAAATCTTATCACGACTCAACCAGACAAGGTATAACATGGTCCAATAGCTGCACACTGAAGCTAAACCAAGTTTTTTAGGCACGATTTTTTAAACAGGGTCCCCGCTGCTGACAATTTTGAAATCAAGGATGGAAGTTTTTCCTAAAAGTTCTGCTGTAGTTCAAATGGGAATTAATTCAGAGGCGTCCTATGGCTTCTGCTACACATGAGGCCAGACCAGATGATGACAACCTTTCTGGCCTTAAAATCTATGAATCCTCTCACCTCCCCACTGCTCTTGTGTGTGTGTGTCCTGTAAACTAGGTACAGGCCCCGAACAAGACTTCCCATACAAACAATGGAGCAATAGAGATGCCAGAGTCAGACTGAACAGCTCCATCCCATCCTTAGCTGCCTATGAACATTGCTCCACTGACTGGTCCCCATTTTGGAAAAACCCTGCCGTCGTCACTAGGTTTCCTTCTCTCACTCACCTGCAGGGACCAGGACTCCCAGCCTTCAGCAAACATTCGAGCCTGGATATGTCTTCCCTTTGGGTAACTTAAAGAATAGCAACCAAACTATGATTGATTGCTAACCTTTCTCCCTTCCCTTTTGTTTAAAACAGGGTGCAGTAGCTCTGTACACACCAGTCATCAGCTGGAATTTGAAGTCAGATAGTCTTTACTAAAGAGACAGGCCTTCGCTTTTTGAGTTAGGAGAGAAATCTCTGACCCGTAAAGTGCTGGCACCAAACACGGTGGGACATATATTTTCCCACATCATCTGTTCTCAGGTCCTGGCCATTAGCCTTGTGGCCACAACAGGCTTGTACCTCAAGAACCGACACTTACAGTCCCTACGACAGGATCTGTTTTTCTCGGGAGCCGTGAATCTGGAAGATGCCTGTGTAAGATCTGGGGGTTGCATAGATTTCGTAGACCCTAGGGCTGGAAGGGACCTCGCAAGATCATCAGATCCAGCCCCAGGAAGTCTGCTGGGGTCAAATGATCCCAGCAAGATAGGCATCCAAGTGTTTCTTAAAAGTGTCCGGAGTAGGTGCTTGCACCACTTCTGGGGGCAGTCTACAGGAGAAGGAGAGATCCTAAAAGGGTCTGGACATAAGGAAAAACTTATTTGCTGCCCAAGTTCATATTGCACGACCCCGAGTCCCTGTCTGAGTTCGGAGGCAGGGTAAAGCCTTGCAAGTCACCGCTGTCTGGGACCAGGCTGAGTCCAGTTCTTGCCAGCTCCAGAGATCTTTCTAAAACCCAATATTGTAACTCGCCCACAAGATCAGGGGTGATGTGGGAATGACTAGGTGATGTTTTGGACTATATTAGGCAGGAAGGCTGACCAGAGGATCACCAAGATGCCTTCCGGCCTACAAATACTAAGTTCCAGCATTGCACTGACACATCGGACACATACCTGGGCAGAAGAAGATGGATAATAATCCACTTGGACCTTGCCAGTCCATGTCAAAGGGGCAGCAAGTTGCGATCTCTAAAGCGTGGGGCTTTTTTTTGCACTGGCAAGCCCAGCTGCCTCCTAAAAGAGTTGAGAATATAAGGTGGCTGGAGCTGACAGACAGCAATGTCCTAATGAGAGAGAGAGAGGGAGAGTCGTTGTCAGAGACTCCTAGTGTGCGGGTAATGAGAAACCAGAAGGCAAAACCCAATACGGAGTGCCAAGCTCTTGCCAGCTCCCCGAGACATCCCCAACCCGGGCAAATGCCATGGCCTTCCAAGACATCATGTCATCCTAGGCAGGGGAATGAGCAAGGTCAGGAAGTGCTCGCCCTATCGCATGACCCCGGCCGAGGGAGACGGCTCCGGTTACACCATGTTACTGCAACTCCCCCAGGACTGTTTATAAGCAGGATGAGTTCAATGCCTTCCTGGTGTAACTCGGTGGACCTCAGTGGGCACATACAGAGGGTACAATCTCGCCCTGTGTAGGTCCTCCTTACCTGGGTGGGCAACAAATATAGTTTGCTTTGTTTCTATCAGCTGCACCAAGTATCTGGAAAACCTGCTCTTTTGGTCCATGTTAATCCCCTGCCAAACTTCACTGGGGAGCACAGAGTTCTTAAAAAGCCTAGAAAGGAGAAAAATACCTAGACAGAAAAGAGAGAGAGCCTAGATGGGAGACCCGCTATAGAAAGGACCTTCTTAACCCAGATACACTCAGAAGAGCCCTGCCCGGCTAGGGAGGGATTGCATAAGACTGTTAATCATTGGCAGCCTGCCTTATCCAGGGCTCACAGCAGATTATTGCCATGTTCCCCCTGCAGCAGAAATGTTTTTTCTAAGATAATTCCCTGCTTCCTCTGCTGCAAGGAGCTGGGATAGCCCCATCTCACAAGCAGAGAGGTCACTCCTTTCTAGGACATGTATAAATGATAACATTGGGTTCCTTTATCAGATATTGCTAGTCTCCCTTTCAGCCCTTTTAGGGAAACCGTTGCCGAAGACAGGGACATCAGCTCCCCCTTCATCCCAAAGCCAGGTGCCCCTGCCTCAGTCACGCAGCATTGCTCCGTGGGAACGGACAGTGCATTAAAGCCGGGAGCTCCTGCTTTCTGGAGGTGGCTTTTCCACCATGAGATAGCAACGGGCCAAAAAATTCCAGCTGATCGTGGCCACGGAGCTGCACCGATTCCCACCAGCTCTGAATCTGCTTATGCCATCCGATCAGGGCCTCACTCAGGATACGGACATGCCACTTTATACTGCATGGAGAGGGCTGAGAGAGAATCGCCTCTCCAACCTGCCCAGCTCACGCCATCAGGTAGGGCTGCATCATGGGGGAAATGATGCTGAACGGTCCCTTAAAGAAAGTGGTAAGAGCTTACTGGGGACATGGCAAGGCTAACCCTATAGGGTTAAACCGCTCAGCATTGCTGGCCGTGTGCTGAAACTGCCACCCAGAGAACCAATACATTCCTGACCGGGGAAAGCTGCACTAACGGTACACAGCTCACGTCATGCAGGATATTCACCAGCCACCACTTGAGATCACTTGCATCCCTGACCCAGATTTGACCCACTGACCTGAAAGGAAAGCTCCTATAACTCAGATCAGCAATCGCTTTAATTTGTGGGGTGTAAAAAGCAAGCTTGGGTAATCAAAAAGCGGTGACGCCAAAAGCAATAGAGCAGGAACCTTGCAAAGACGGGGGACTTGTTCCTATGGCATGAGAAATGTTTTCCACCATCGCTCTTTCCTGCTCTTGTATTTGCGGGGCGAATACTGGAAACGAATAGTTCAGAGGTGAGAGCCAGGGGCTGGATTGCCTGGTCAAAGTGGGGGGGTGTTGCCCCGAGGGGTAGATGGCTGTCCCTCCTGGCTGGACATAAGGAAGAATTTCTTTACTGTCCGAGCCCCCAAGGTCTGGAGCAGTCTGCCAGCGGAGGTGGCTCAAGCACCTACATTGAACACCTTCAAGAGTAAATTGGATGCTTATCTTGCTGGGATCCTATGACCCCAGCTGACTTCCTGCCCTTCAGGCAGGGGGCTGGACTCGATGATCTCCCGAGGTCCCTTCCAGCCCTAATGTCTATGAAATCTATGAAATCCTCCTGCTTATAAGACATCTCTATGGCACATCTCATGCCAAGTGTTGGTTTTATTTGAGATGGTTCAGTTGGGGGCACAGGTTTGGTCCTTCAGGGGCTTTCACAGGGGTGCCCAGGAGAAGTTAAAGGCAGCATCCTTTTACTGCCTAAGTGTTTGCATTTTGACAAAGAGAGGGTCATGCCCCTGTTCACCATCCGTCCTGACCTCGACCCTTCCACCAAGCCCTTCATCCACCTCCGTCCCTGCAGAGACCTCTGCTGCCCATTTCCTCTTGTACCCTTTTACCACCTCCTTCTTCAGGGAGAGCCTCATGTCTCACACCCTACATGCTCCTCTCCTTGAGCCGAGACACCCGTGCATTGTGCACCATCCAGAAACTCAAACACCACATCGCCCAGTTCTCTGTGTGGAGAGGCTTTGCTTCTCCTATACCCCTGCACACCCCAAAGGGGACACTCCTGTCCTTCCTTCCCCTCCGCCTCTTAGACTCCAACTGCCCACACCCTGACTGATCATTTTTCCACCCGGAGAATCCCACTCAACCAGTCCTCCTTGCCTGTGCCCACTTCTCATGACTCCTTCCACAATTACTTCCTCCCAGGATGCTTCTGCCCACCAAGTATCTGTATTTTAGATGGTTTATGTCCCCACATAGGACTGGAAGGGACCCCCTGGATTATCAAATGCACATAATCCCATTCATTGTCATCTGCTTCCTCTCACCGCGTTGGCATGACCATTGGGATCATGACACTCATTTTTTGGAGGTATCATAGTCCCTATCCTTCCTGCTGATGGAACAATTTCTAAGCCCTCTGGCCCCTTCACATTATTTTTTTCTGCCCTCAGCAAAGTTGCAGTCCCTCCCAATGCAAAGCCTTAGCAATGCTCATCATGCCCCTTTCATTTGCTGCCTGTTGCTCATGTTGTTCATGTGTTTCCTTGTTTCTTCATTTGATTTATACGCTGCCCTCTCCAATGAAAGCTCTGGGCGATTTACAAGAAGAGAACGGAATAATTTATAAAACAGGAGCTTGAACAAGAGGACAAACCAATTTAAAAGGCAACTAGAATATCACATAAAGCACACCCCTCCCCAACAATATCTCGCCTTAGCACTGTTGGCTAAATGCCTGCCCAAATAGGAAGGTCTTCCAGTACTATTGGGCTCATCTGCATGAGATGCTAACTGCTCATTAGCCTAATAATACTGTGTGCAATAGCGTGGCAGTTAAAAACCGTGCTAATACCCTACTGCGCAGTGTTATTAGGCGAATGTGCAGTACATATCACAAAATAACCATGCGCCGGTGCTACGGTGCAGTAATCTAGTGACTGCGCCTTTAGTTTAGTACTTTATTAAGCAAGTACTAAACTAAATATGCAGTATCTAAGGTGCATTAATGAACATGTAGATGTGCCCACTGAGAGGCATACAGGCATCTCGAGGGAGGGAGGGAGGGAGCCTCAGAGATGAGGAGCGACGGCTGAGAATGACCTCCCACATCTTGTTGCCAACTGGACTCGATGCACTGATGGTACTTGCAGGAGGTCGCTCTTGGCAGACCTTAGGGATTGCAGTGGGGTATCTGGGAGAAGGCAATCTCTTAGAGGTGCATGGCTCAGACTGTACAGGGCCTTACAGGTCAAAACCAGCACCTTGAATGTTGCCTGGAGACCTATTGGGAGCCCATGCACGCTTACCTGGAGCACTGGAGGGATGTGCGCTTGGCAACACACCCCTGTCAGAAGGCAACTTTTAAAATCACTCTACCACTTGCTCTGTTTTTACTAATCAGATTTATCAGGTGGTGTCCCAAAGGTTTCCTGTTCTTTCCCGTCTGGATGCTCAGTGAAACATTACTCAATCCCCTTAGTAGCAGTCCACTCCTCCAGCTTCTTCCAGAAGTGGTCATCAGTAGGATAAGAAGTTCATTAGCTCATTATAGACCCAGAAGCATGTCACCTGGACCTGTTGGTTCAATGCTCATGTTTTCTTAATATCTGCCTTTTTAATCACAGTTATTTTCACCCAGAAACCACCCCAATTTCTAAGTATAATTAATATCAAGGTGGGCTGTAAAACCCCTCTGTATTCTCCCCAACTCCCCCGACCAGCCAGGTGATGCCCTGCCCATCCGAGTGCTTTCTTAGACCTGCCAGTCCCCATCACTGTCCATGTGGCAACTTCTGCTGCATCCAGGTTGGGAGCATCGCGGGTGAGGCCCTGCCCCTGCGCTCCCCCCAGACTCATTGGCAAGACCTGAGCTCCCCCTTCCCACCTGCTCCGGGAAGCTTCGTGCATTGGCAGCACTGTCCTCTGAGACTCTCCCTGCCAACGCACGCTGACTACATCCTCCCCCTGCCTCCCATTGGCACCTGTGCACACCCACATGCTCCACTGGCTTGTGGCCCACAGCTTTGCCCTGTAGATTTCCACTGAATGCTTCTTCCTCTGCCTGCTCCCTCGGAGCTACCTTCACCCACCAGTGCCCTGCCCCAAATCGCCCCCGAGTCCATGCACCCGTGACCTGCCTTTGCTGCCTGCTCCCTCCTCGGACAGTCGGCTCAGGAGCTTCCTGCACCTGGGGCTGGAGCGCTATTGCACACAATGCCCTGATGCCTCCCTGCAATTATTTTTCTCTCTTGGGTCTCCCTGGACCACCCCCTCCTTTCTCGTTCCCCACCCAGGGACACCTCCTCTGGTCCCTTGGCACTTTCTGGGGCAAAGGGTGGATCATCTTTTATTTCACTCCCATCCGGATTTTGCCTCTAAACAAGAAAGGCAGGGAAGGATCGAGACTGCTGTCTGGGGGACCTTCCTCCCATTCTCTGGTTTTGCCCTTGATTTATCCTGGGGGCAGTAACTCAATTTGACTTGACTCTGTTTCTCCCATGCATTGAGTCTAGAGGGTGAGTTCATGGGGGTAAAGGAAGGTGGCTAAACGTCTCTGCCCTGAGGACGCACTGCACTCAGGGGGGTTGTGGAGTAGTCATGATGCTTGCTTACAGGATAACCTTGGGTCAGGCAGGCACTGAGCTGGGATTGTAGGGAAAAGGTGTCTCCTGCCTAAGGGCACATTGAGGAGGGAGATAGCCTCGACAAGAGCAGTCCTCCACCCCAGCTCCTTTCAGGCGTGATAGTGCATAGGCCCACTGCCGCTAACAGACAAATGAAGACGGCTCGCTGACCCCTGAGCAGCCCAAGGCAAGGAGGCCACCCCTCTGGGTCATACTGCAGAGTCTGGCAGCAGCCCAAAGAAGAGCCAGGCCCTCCATGTATGACACACACCCATTTCAACTCAGCCTGGCCTCATCTATGAAGACACTGAAGCTGGGCTAAATTTGGCCCCAGGGAACTCTCCCTTGCACACCTGCTGACACCGAGTGTACCCATCACCTCGGAGAACAGCCTGAGGGGTTTTCCACTGGCTGCCACGAACGTGCACTGAGACCTTGCAGTTGCTGTGCGGTTGCACAAACCGACGGCAGCAATCTCAGGACTGCAGGCTAGAGATTTCACTCCCTTCCTTACCCGAGAAACTCCCCAGCTGTGCTCAGGTCCCCCTTCGCTCGGACGTGCCGTCAGTAACGTCAGCTCGTCATTCAGCAGGAGGATTTGGGACGGTGATTACAGCCAGAATCTCTTGTTCTATTTTTCTTTCCCTTCCCCAAAAAAGCAGGTTTTATAAACCAGCACAGCTGTTCCCAGGGCGAGGGGAGAGAGGGGCTGTGCAGTCTCCAGTCAGAAATGACAGCTCCGCTTAGCAGGAAGTTGGTTTTATTGAAATTTTTTTTTGAGAGCATCCATCAGGCTGTGTGCAGAGCCGAGACAATCATGCACCCTGCATGCTTCTCACTTTGCTCGGAGTTTGTCCCAATTTCAGGGCTTGCATTTATCTTATAAATATCGGTTCTCTTTTACAAAGAACATTTCTAAGATTCCTGGTTTCCCCAAGCACAGCCAGCCCTCAATTTTCCTGCACAAAGGGACCGCTGTTAGCAAAGTGCCTGGCACTGCAGCTTGCCTTTTAACAAATAAACAGTAGTAGCACTAATAGCAATTATTAATAGGGCTGTGAGCGGTGCCACTGGATGTAGCTCCTTTGTGGGGAGGGAAGTGCAGTTCTTGAGGTGTCATTGTTATGGTTATAAGCCTATGGCAGAGGCACCCAAACTTTGCAACGCAAGGGGCTGTTGTGGCAATTAGCCAGAAGCCCACAGGCAGCGCCTCATCTACATATAAATCTGCATGTGTTTAACATAAAAATAACCCCGCTCCACAAGAAGATTTGAATGCTTGCTGGCAGGTGAGCGGAGGCTGCTTGTTGTTTCAGTTTTACTGTCTGCTGTGCACAACCTGTGGGCGACCCGCTTTGTGTTCACCCTTTAGGTACAAGGAAGGACAATGTAGGCTATGCTTTTCAGGGCTCCCTTTGAGGCCCCTGCTTTAAAGGAATGGTTTTGAACTAATCATTTTGCAGACTAATTTAATTTCCCCCCCACGTCCCATTGTGCATTCATCTGAGCTATTAAATAACAGTTACGTCGCGCCCTGGAAATGTGCTGCCTAACATGGAATGAAGCGTTACCCTGTGTACTATTTTCCTACCTGCTCACAAGATTTGGGAGGCTTGCGTTCTGGGTCAGTTCCGCAAACAGGTATCGGAGCGAATAATCCTCACTGATGCAAGCTGCCTTGCTGCAATCAATGGAGCTAAACTGCATGTGGCTAGGGTAAGTGAAGATTTGCCAGATTTGAACACCCAGTGCTTTGGGATACGCGTATGAAAGCCAAGGTATTATCCAAGTGGATAGCCGGGATTCTGTAATGACCTTTACAGGCATCTAACTACACCGAGTTCGTTGCAAGATTGGGCTGATGCCTCATGCTGTTCAAAGGGGACTGGATTGGGCCCTACTGTTCCTAGAGCTCATTATGCCTGGCTTGCGCTATATGTGCCAGGAAGTCATTTTCTCTCTTGCTCACTCCCTTTTGCTGTTCATTCTCTCTGCAGCTGCAGCTTTCATTCCTGCTTGACAAAAAAAAAAAGGGAAAGAAAAAAGAAAAATCAATAATTTACCAGGTTTTGTAAAGAATTCCCCAAAGAAGCATGACTGGAGTTTTGGGATTTTTTTTTGCCTCTTTTAAATTGTCAGTTCCGTCAGGGCAAAGAATACACCGAGATTTATGTTTATTGCAAGCATTCAATTAGTTATGTTTGAATAATGCAGCTCTTTGTTCTCAATCAATAAGAAAAGGATTATAGATTCTCTCATCGTCTTTAAAGTTTAATATCGTCCTTTTTCTTCACTTACTGTTGCTCAAACATATTTTCATAACATGTCCTACACTTGGCATAATTTGCTGTCCGCGAGCATGCTTCCAGATCTCTTACAGATGTTTGTCTCATGTCTGTGATATGACAGTATTCCCAAGCCTCAGCTGACACAGCATCCTCACTACTAATGCGAATGCTTGCCTGCTTTTTGGGAGATGATAATATTTTAATATTGTCTCTTCAAAAAAAAAAAAAAAAGCAACATGGTCAAAGCTTTTCATCCGCTGATTTACAAATCTCTGAGCAGAATGGGAGGAGCTCTTTGTTCACATTCGGTGGTTGTCACGTCTGCATAATTCTCAGTGTATTGTCCAAATGGGGGAAAAAAAGACAAGCCATAAACGGGTTATGCAGTTGTTTAAAGAGAGAGAAATAAAGAAGGGGAAGGGAGTGAGAAATGGAAATAGAATTAAGGAAATATATATTTTCAAATGGGAGAGAGAGAAATGTTTTACAGTTGGTGCTACAGTTGTGGAGTAGGGTAATATTTTAGCCCTCTGTCTTGCTTTCCACACTGATCATACCTCTCAAGCCTCTACATCTTGAAGGATGCCACTCATCCCAACCCCATCCATAGGCCATGTATATTCGGTATTTTACTCTTGAAAGTTAATTTTTGTCGGGCTTCGTTGCTAGCCTCCAAGCTGAAGCTACAGGAGTCCTTCCTGCTGAAGGGATGAGTCCCTCACCACCTGCTGTGAGTTGCAGACTCTCAACTTTTGGGAGTCACCCCTCGCCTCTCTCTGTTAGGTGCTGGCAGGTTGAGATGCGCCTCAGCTCTTCTGGTTGGATCCCTCATATTATTAACACCTGACACAAATTTCTCTTCCTTCCCAGGGGATTTCTTTTGGTGATGGGAAGGGATGTCAAATACAGCATTTACAATTTTTTCCCCTAAATCCTAATAAATATTAATTCTTATTAATAATTCAACCTAGCTGTCATGCAGTGCTTTGCCTCTACAGATCTCAGGTGGTGAAACCACAAGAGGCACAGCAGTAATAATAACCCATTTGCAGGGTTTTCTTGTTTTATTACTTTTCCTGGTAGCATGGTGAACACCTAACAGCCGACCAGACAGAGGGGCCCCGTGGTGTGAGGGGCTGTACAAAAACATTAGGGACGATGTTTTCAAAGGCACAAGCCGTGACTGATGCACGTGTACAAGGTCAGCTAAGCATCTTTGACACTCTGGGTGTATGTGTACAAGGCTAGCACTGTACTACAGTTGTGCTTTTGAATAGTCATCTTGCTAAGTGAAGTTAAAACGCCTGAGTTGTCCTCCAGAGCCCTTTTACCCTGGCTGCTGCATTTCTAAGTGATCTGAGTCACTCCCGGCACTCACATTGTTCCATTCAATGTTATGACTCCAGATCTCAAGAGTTTTACAACAGCTCCATCAACACTGCCTGGATCAGTGGGTTTTGAATTCTGGTAATAATTCAGGGAAGCCGCTTGTAGCCAAGCTGAGAGGAGAGGTTGCACTGGTTTTGCAAAACTGGAGTAGTTTAGAGATGGCTCCTGTTTTATCTGAATCCCTAATAAAGTCAGGGAGGGGGCTAGGGAATGCTTTCATTTTGACTGATCTCTAGGAATAATCCAGGCGCTCTCTCTTCCTCCAGCCCCCTGCTCTTTCCCCTCCACTGTCCCTGTTAGACGCTCCAGAAGCAGGATGTTATTGTTAAACCCTCCTGGCAATGGCTGGAAGCTAGAGATGACATGTGAAAGTATGTGTTACATGATCAGGTTTCCTCCGCAATAAAGGAGCGAGGGGAGTGTTGGCGGGGGGAGGGAAAAGAAGTTGGTACCCTGAAGGCAACATGAATATCCCATGAGCAGAGGGAATAAAGATCCTGGCTTTATTTTATTAGGTACCGAATTCGTCTTTCAAGTAGATTCTGCTTTAGCTACTATATATATTTTGTAATTTAGTTTTAGGCAGGAAGGAATTTTGGAGGTGTTTACTACTCTTAACCCAAGGAAACTGGAGGGGCCTGTGTGCTGAACTTAAACCAGTACTGACCAGCAAACCAAGCCCAACCCATCTGGGTCCCTTTAACCTCTCTCTTGGGGGCTGCTCTCTCACTCCTCGTAGCCACAAGTTCGCCACATGCCCAGCTCCCAGCAGAAGGCATTTCCAGCGCAGACCAGCTTGACATTTCATTAATTTCATCTATCCTTGACGCCCCGCAGAGACCGCCAAACACCTTATTTGCAGACAGCCACATGTAGCTTTGCTGTTTATGCCGAAACGGGTATCAATGCATGCTGCAGGCACAAAAGCGAGACAAAAGATAGGGATCGGACACAGGCATGTTCTGTTTTGTTTTTATTGTACATTGCAGAAATAGCCCTGTGTAGTGGATAAAAGTGCAACATACACAATATTTAAGAAAAGGAAAAAAAACCAAAACAACAACCCTTCTTGAGGTCTGTCATTCAAAGTTGCAAACAAAAAACGGTATAATATTCCCTCACGCAAGAGGCATATTTTTTTTGCACGTCATGCAAAAAAATTTTAAAAAAAATAGAAAAGAGAAGAGGAAATCCAAAAGATAAATAGATTGATCGATAGATAGATATATGTCTAGATATCAATATAACCCAATAGAGAGCCCTATAAAGAACAGAAAGGAGACCAAAAGTGCTACTTTACATGAACTCAGAGAGCACTAATAAGAAACGAAAACAGACTGCCATTCGGCATTTCAAAATATTTGGCACTCTTGTGATTACATTGGATTTTTTTTTTGTTCCATTTTGTTATTTTTATACAGTCTATTAAAGAGAATAAACTGCCACAATATAAGAAAAAACAGACTGCCCACACTACAGACTGCAGGTAGTTAGAAAAAGCGGAGCATTTCCCCCCCTCCCCCCATTTTACATATAAAATTTGTCCATCTGCACTAACTTGAGCAGCTTGCTCAGAGCAACAAAGAAATACAAGCTTTAAAAAATAAACCAAGAATTCTTCCGATAGGTTCACTCCTTATAAAAGTTTGTTTTTCACACATTCCATCAATACCTTTAAAATGTGACTAAAATGAAATATATAGATATATATATTTATATATCGTTTTTCTTTTTAAACATCCAAAGACATCAAATAAAAAAATAACAATGAAACTGATAGCATGTTACATCCAAGTGCACGGAATCATTTTTGCAAGATTAAATAATGTAAACAAGGTCTCATTTGGGAACAATCAAGACCAGCAAAAAAGGTAATCGGGGTTTAAAAACACTGTGTTTGTTGCATTATTTAAAGGACTTTTCACCTTGGATTTCAAATTGCGCCATATTCATCAGATACGGGGGTGGAAAAAAAAAATGACAAGTAATTTCGACCACAGAGCCACGACCAATGCGCTGCGATCGATCATTATTTTGTGGGTTTGCTTTAGCTGTTTTACAAATCTGCTTTTAAAAACCGTCTTCCTTTTCCACACTTCTTCCGCCTCCGAGCCTGCCGTTAAGATACAATTTACTGATTTGCATTGTGGATTGCAGGGTATTAATGAAGGATTTCAAAGTGCTTTGCTTGGGGGGGGGTTTGCCAATAATGGGTTACATGGTGAATTATTCCCCCCCCCCTTTACTCAGTGTCTCTGGCGGGGAATTAAACCCCCGGAGGTGCCTTTTCTGAAAGGTTTTTCAGCACATCATCAATTCTATCATCTTCAATGACAACTGTAAAGCAGAAAAACAAAAGGATGAATACACTGGCACTTCCCTTCTTCCATCTCCCTTTCCTGTTGCACGAATTCCCCTTTTGTCCTGAAATCCGCGCCCCCGCCCCGAAACATGTCCGGGTCTGCAGAATCTCTCTCTTTCCCAAGTACAAGAAAACACGGCCGTTTTCATCTACTGCATCGTAACACACTCGGATGTGCGTGCACACAAAAGCATGGCATACAGTCCACTGTAAAAGCTCATTTATCGCAAACAAAAATGCCACCAAAAGTGAGGGAAACCACTTTTTTTTTTCCTGGGGAAAGGAATATGTCGATTCAGCAATCTGCTGCTATTGAGAGGTGAGAAGTGATACCGCTGCAAAGAATTAAAGGCACTGGGTTGTGTTACACACTTAATCCAGTGTTTTCAAGGTCACCAAATAGTTGGCCACTGGGGTTACGTTGCCTAAAACAGCAGACGGGCTTTTCCGATCGACTCAACCAAGCGGTGGCTGAGCAGCACCTTCCCCTCCCAGACGGGCTCCCTGGAGCACACCAGATTGGGGTTTCTTTGTTTGGGGGTCGGACCCTTTCGGTTTTAAACCCCCAACGTGTCTGTAGGGGGGAAGAGACAAGGGGAAAGCCTCTCGAGGGTGCTCAACTTTCCCCTTGGGCTTGCAGGGACCCAGCCATTCCCCGCAGGCTTTTGGGTGCAGGCTCAGCATCACCCCAGCCCTGGATGGAGCAGGGCCATCCGCAGTTGGATCTGAGCTCACCCAGTCACCCTGAAACCCTGCTCCCAACGCTGCCACTGACCAGGCAGCGTTTGCACAAGGTGCTGGCTTGCATTTGATGCCTGGAGAGCTCACCCATCACCCCTACACCCCTCCCATCACTGTCCCCTATCGGGGGGCATCTGCACGAGACAGG
>NW_017728926.1:12760617-12794175 GCF_001723895.1 Crocodylus porosus
CCCCGCCCCCCGGGGAAACTGAGGGGCTGGGCCGTTGGGCTGAGGCGGGCGGGGGCGCCTGGCCTGAGGTGAAGCGTGGCACGGCGCGGGTGAACGCGGCAGCGGGGATGGCGTCCTCGGTGTGCTGGGCTGCTGCTAGCGCTACTACCACTGTGATTATCCTTCTTCGTGAAAACATGAACGACAGCGTCGCCGTCGCCCTCCTCATTACTGCCAGTGTTAGTTGGTGTTATTACTGCCAGTAACGCGATCGTTGCTGACGTTACAGTTAATAGCATGGACATTTTAGTATTCATATTACTATTAGTGACAATAATATTAACACCCTCATCATCCTCATTACTATTAGTATTAGAATTAGCTGGGTTATTGTTACCATAATTATCAGTAGTAACATTACTATGATCACTATTAACGGTATTAGTACTAGTATTATTATGATAATGATTATTAGCAAGGGTGATGATATTATTATCATTATTAATGGTATTATTATTAATATCATCGTTATTATTATTAGCCAGGGTGATGATGATATTAACATGACTATGATCATGAACAGTATTAGGACTATTATGATTATTATTATTAGCAAGGGGGATAATATTAACTTTGCTATGATCACTATTAATGGTATTATTATCGTTATTATTATTATTGGCAAGGGTGATGATGATATTATTACGATGATGATCATTATTAACGGTATTAGTACTACTACTATTATTATTAGCTAGGGTGATGATAATATTAACATTAACCTTGTTATCATGACCCCCATCTTTATTGCCATGATTACCATTAGTATTATGAGTACTATTATTGGTAGTATTAATATTATTCTCATTATTTTTATTGCTATTTGTTATTATTCATAGATTCATAGATTGTAAGGATGGAAGGGACCTCAGAAGATCATTGTGTCCAGCCCCTTAATAATAATAATAATATTATTATTAATAGTAATATTGCTAGTATTATTAATGATAACAATAACGTTAACATCATTGTTATAATTGTTCCAATTAAAACTCCCCCCCCAATTCCTCTCAGCCCCCGGTGTGGCCGTTGGCAGCCCAGGGCAGTGACCTTTTATGCCCCAGGGGCTGTTTCATCGGGTCTTGGTAGCGATGTGTGCAGGGGGCAGGGGAGCCTTGAATGGGTTCAAGCCAGACACTTCCATCGGGAAGTTTTATGTGGGAGAAGCACTGAAAGAGAAGAGCTAGCTATCTAATCTGCTGTAATCTAATCTAATCAAACCTAATCTTAACTAATGAAACCTCATCTAATCTATCTGGGTATGTAGGCCATGATCATCAATATCCTTCTCCCTCCCCCCCACCCTCAAATTCCACACCCTCCATGAGCTTCAGTACATGCCCAAGTGCGGTATGTGCCCATTTTATAGATAATGCCCGCGTGCTGCTCTCACAAGATGCAGCCTCCCTCCCAAGCCCATCTGCATCACCCCTCTGGCATTTCAGCAACTCTTTCTTTCCTTCCCAGCCACTTCCCTGCATCCCAGTCAAGTGGTGTAAGGGCCTGAAGCTGGATCCCCTGAGAGATTATGCGGCACCAAGGAAAGCCATTACAGCAGCAGGGAAGGCATAGCAAAGCTCAGTTTTCTATCACGTGGCAGTGTGGGCATGTGTAAGACCAGCATCATCTACCTTGGGATAGAGCCTAAGAGAGATAAGTCTCCCATACCTTTGGCAGCCTTATGGTTCATCTACACTAGTAGCGTTTCCCAGTATATGATACCAGCACAGCAATTGTAGTGTGGACACAGAACCACCCCTTTCCTGAACAAAGCAAGCCTTGTTTGATAAAGCTGCAATTATCCCAACTGCTAGCACCAGTAAGTCAGTAAGGGATCCACCTCTTCCCACCTGACTGATACAACAATGCTGGCAAATGTCTACACCGACATAACCTTAGTGAGTCAGGGTGTGACGATTTGGAGAATCTGTGTATGCACAACTCATGGACTCTGGTGGAGGGAATAAAAATGCTGTTATTGAGCGGCTGAGTGTATATGTGGAATCGACTCTGAGCTGTCAACGCTGTCACAGATGTCCCAGATGAAAGATAATGGAAGGTCATTAAACCTCAATGGCTTCCATTCAAGTGGGAGTACCTCAGGACAACTGATATCTGTCGATTTACAGATAGCAACCCAGCCAAGTTTCTCTGCTGCCCTGGGGAGTGGAGAGTGGAAAATCCCCAAACAGAACAAAGAGATCAAGTGTTAATGCTAGGACTTGAACACACAGTAGCAGAGATCTGGGTGCAGGGAAAGGAACTTAGGAAGGCTCAAGGCAAGAACAGAGGGTTGGGCAGGAGGGAATGAGGAACAGGAGGACACTAATTTAGTAGTGGGGTGAATCAAAGAACGTGGAAGGTGTTTCTGTCTTTCTGGAGAAAGAAGGGGGATTTGGGGCTGGATATATTAGAGGACTAGCATAAACCCAAAGAATGCTCTGGAGTGCTGAGGAAACTCAGGCAGCACCTGCATGGAAGCGTGTGTTGGTTTTGTGCTATTTGAAATAAAAAGAGCCTGAACTGCAGTGTCTTTGCTATGAATGGACACCTGTTTGCTTCAACCAGCATTTGTTCCCAAAGAGACCCTGGGAAAGTAAACCCTGAGTGCCCGTGAGGCCCATGGGTTTGGGTACTGGGCACCTAGAGGGTCAACAGTGGTTCTAGGTCCTGAAGAGTTCTTGGAAAGCTGGGCCCTCTGGTCCTATTTCAAAGGGGCCTAGGGCCTGTGCTCAGGAAGTGCCAGAGAGGCCAAGGAAAAGGACTGCTGCAGCCTGCTCATAGAACCATAGACCATGAGGGTTGGAAGGGACCTCAGAAGGTCACATCTAGTCCAACTCCTGGCTTAAAGCAGGACCAGGTCCAACTAGATCATCTTTGTCTACCCAGGTCTTAAAAATCTCCAAGGCTGGAGATTGTACAACCCTTCTGGGAAGCCTGAAGGGAAGCCAGCAAGCTGCTGGGAAGCCAGCAAGCAGAGCTGAAGAGCAGAAAGGACACAGTCCTGAAGGGTCTAGTCATATCAGCCAGGGGAGCAAATGTGGGAGCTCTGTCTAGACCAGCTAGCCTGAGGCTTTGGCACCTGAGTTTGAGCTCTGAGGCTATTTTGTCTTGAGTGAGCCTGCCCAGATTGAAGCCCCAGCTGCATTACTGTCTCCTCTCTCTTCTTGCACTTGCTTTTGTGTCTGGAAGCTTATGCCATTGTTTCTTGTGGTGAGACACATTCAAGGACTCTTTTTTTTTTTTCCCCCAGGCCATTGTGGGAGAAATCAGCTGTCCTTTGGTGGGCAGTGTAGGAAAAAATGGAGAATATCAGTGATATATATTTGCTTCTGTCCATACTGCAAAGCAGACCACGTTCAGGTCAACCAGAGGCAGCACCAGGCTCTGAAGCATATCCCGTCCCCAACCGTGTAATCTTAGCCAGGGCTCAAAGCATCACTAGGTCAGGGGCTCTTTTTGGACTGCAGAGAGGCTTGCAGCTAAAACTCAAGAGCCCCGATGACGTGTGTAGTCAAGATTCACCCTTGAATGATGCTGTTCCCTAATGCCTGCATTCCCTCCCTGACCAGCCATCCATACAGATGGAAACGAAGGGTTCTCTCACATGGCTGGTCTCTCACATGGCTGGATGAGAGACCAGGCTAGCTCAAGGGGCTAATGTGCAGAGCAAAGACACCCCAATAGGTGCCTCCTATGTGGTGCCCTCCACATCCAACATGGGTAGCAACCTGCACCAGGAGAAAGAAGCATAGGGAAATCAGTCCATTTGTGTGTGCCTGGAACATGAGTGGCAACTGCAACATCTTAGTATTTTTTTTAACTAACCAGCTTGGCTTTAGAGACATGAGGAGAAGGGAGGAAAAAGCCCTAACAGCGTTACAGCAGAGCTCGGTGATGTTACTGCATGAGGCTGCCTTCAGTAGGAAGCACTGGGTTCAGTGACCTGGGAGGCCCCTATGTCCTATGTTATTAGCCAGCATACAGGGCATGAAACGAACACTACGGGTGCTGGTTGCAATGCCATCCTGTCTTCTGCGCTGCTCTCAGGTGCCTGTTTCACCCCTCCTCTCCCAAGGGAGGGGTTGCAATGTGATAGGGTGCCTCCTGGAAATGAAGAGGAATACTCCCAGGTGACATGACACAACCCTGCTGCAGCCGGTGGCGTGTGACGCAATGCTGAGGCGATCCGACACCCTGCGACTTCCTACTGCTGCCGGGCAAACAAATGAGCTCAACAGCGCTGGTGCAGCAGGATACAGCTGATCACAACAGCCTGAGTCACCACTTTGTAGGACAGCAGCCCAGTCCTAAGTGTCTGGGCTCCCTGGATGTAAACGCTTGCCTCTCTTCCTCCCTTGATTTCCTGTGGGTCTGTGCCTTGTGGCAGTGCAATGCTCTGCTGCAGGAAGTAGGACCCAGCTCAGGACCTCATTCCTGGAGGCCTGGGCCAGGACCATTGCAACAATAAAACCAGGCAGGACCTGAAGGAGGCATCAGCTCTTTCTTTCCCTCCAGCAATCATGGTGACCAGTGAAGGAGTGGTGCTGCTCTGGCCCCTGCTGTGCAGTGGTGCCAGTGCCAACCATCTTATCACAAGCCTTGCAAATACCGAATGTTTTTATTTAAATCTCCAGATCCTGGAGTCACAACCCTGTGAACATTGGCTCTCCCTTCTATTCCATTCCTATCCCTCAGTGGTGCAGAGAAAACCTTGAACATATGATGCCCCAAAGCCACGAAAACCTGAAGGGCAGTACAAAATCCCCAAACACATTGTTTTTAACGTCTTGGGACATTTTAGGGCTTTGACTCATGATTTCTGAATGCCTGTGGTTGGCAGCCCTGCCTGCCCCCCCCACTGTTGATGCCAAAGGGAAGTAGCCAACGTACGTCACTGTAGAGTGATTGAAAACAAAGTGGGAGAATGAGAATGCATTTCCCTGAGAACGAAGTTGTGCTGCAATACGCTCAATCCATGTTTGAAGTCCAAGCCTGTCCCAACTCTACACGATGTGGCCCTCCATGAGGCATAACTCCATCCTAAATCAAGGGTGGTGCATAGGAGTGGGCCCAGGACAACGTATGTAACCCAATATGGCACAGGACCAAAAGGGGCACCAGTGCTGCAGGCCATGGGTAGCCCAGTGCAACTTGGGGAGATGGGATAATACTATAAGCCTGGCTTCTCAGTAGCACAGGCATCTGACATGTCCACTTGCAGAATGACAGTCTGGTCCCTGGCTGTGGGGACTGAGGCACTTGTACATGCAACAGAACAACTCTGGACCCCTACGTTGTGTTGCATACACACGCTGAAGCAGCAGTAACAAGACTCCATGACAGGGACATGGGATCCCGTGTACAGTTCTGTCCTTCCACCTCGCCCTACTACATCCAGCTAACGTGAATAATGATTTACAGGAAGGCAGCACGCTCTGAATAGCAATAACATGCCACGGCTGATTCCTGTAGGCATTTGTGTAATGTTCTTCTCTTCCAGCCAACACCCTTGGCTCAGAAGGGACGTGTTGATCCCACAGCAATTCCATTGTTGTTTAGCATTAATTTAGAGCCTCATCCTGTGAAGATTTACTCAGTGTGTGCAGATAGGTGTGAAGTGAAGTTCTTACAGGAGGTGCTAGACTGACAGCCTCAGAGACGGGAATCTTCTTGGTTATGCGGAGACCAGCGTCAGGGGAAATGGATGCAGGGAGAGCTGGGGAGAGGGGCTGCATGCCTGTTCCCAGTGAACCTCAGTGACACATCCCCATCCATCAGAAGTGGGTCCAGTGTGCCTTATATCAGGGGTAGGAGGGGGCAGAGCAAATGTAAAATATCACCTCATCACAATCATTGTTATCGGTATGAAAATAGCAACTTCAAGGCCCAGCCCCATTGCGTTAGGTGCTGTACAGACACAATGAGACAGGAGCTGCCAGAAGAGTTTGCAATCTCGGGGAGATTCTCCAGCTACTCATACCAGCAGCACCATTAGACACTCCCTTCAGACTCTCTTCTGGTTGTGACTAAGCAAGGTGTAAAGTAAGGGTGTAAAACAAACAAGGTGTAAAGGAAGGAAGATCCAAGCTCTCGGACTTTGTTCATCTGAGATCTTGCCAAAAAGTTGTAATGTGTTACCTAGGCTAGGGTAGATCAGCAACATGACCCCACTAGTACTGACTTATTTATATCAGTGTAGAAGTGTTCCACTGATGTGCCTCAACCAGGGAAATACCAGTAGGTCCAGCCCTAAACCGATTGGATCCTTAACCTCTGAACCTCGGCAGATACGGAGGGGGGCAGGAGGGGGCACAGCACCAACACTGGGCACGTCTGTCCACTAGGACAGACCACCAGAGTTAAGCGGATCATCCTTGCAGTGGCCCTCTGCTGTAACTGTCACCCCCGCTCCCAGCTAGTGCCTCTTGTGGTGGTTTTGAGACAGCTGGGCTAAGAGAACCAGCTTTCTTCCATCGCCATCAAAAGGGACCAATTCTTGTCACTCCTGTGATGAATTCAAGCCACTGTGTGATGCAAAAGGCTCCACAGATGCATGCCATTATCAGTCTCATTGCTGTAACTAACTGTTTTTGTGGTGGATAATTATTTTAACTATTTCCATCTAATCTGTCCCCCCAGTCCAGGTTTCACTATCCATGGGCAGCTGTGTTGAGGGACCCCAGTGTGTGTGTTAAGCGATGCTGAGTTACAGGGAGACTGTAATTGCCAGCAAACTGCCACACTTCAGTGAAGGTGGCAGCCACAACATCTGAGTACTTTATAATCTATAAGTACTTTAACAACAAATGA
Source organism: Crocodylus porosus (assembly GCF_001723895.1). NCBI lineage: Eukaryota > Metazoa > Chordata > Crocodylia > Crocodylidae > Crocodylus > Crocodylus porosus. Next base: position 12,767,470 of record NW_017728926.1, read on the forward strand.
CCACGTGAACAAGCACTTTCCACTCACAAGAGGTTTAATAGCTCCAAAATGGGTTAAGTGTAATTTAAGAGCTGTTCAGTAATATCTTCCAAGAACCTACCCACCCAGGAACCTTGGAAACCTGATTTCTTTCAATGCTCTGTAGCCCTAGAAGAGAAACTGCCAGCCAATTCCCCAGGGCTCCTCTCTGTGTTGTTTCGGTAACAAAAAAATCAACCTATTTCAGGCTTCTCCTTTAGACTTGCCAGCCCCAGTGCATGGGAGATGTGCTGAAACAGTTTTACTTGCATGGCCATCTCCTTTCCTCCTGGAAATCACTCAGCAGCAGACAGCAGCAACATGCCTGCAACAGCAATGTCTAGTCTGCAGTCGGAAGTGTCACTGGTGCCAAAATTACAGAGTAAAACAGATAAACAAGCTTCATGGGAAGTAACCCTGACCCTCTGTTTCGTGCATTGTATTGCTCAGCAGAGGGAAAATAATACAGTGAGGGAAGTAATAGCCAATAATGGGTCAAGCAGCCAGGGATTAAAGCCTTCATTAATTGAGCACAGTATGGGATAATATTCCTGCCTCTAGAATTGGAGTTTCTTCATCTCTTAGCTATGATCTTGCTATATGGTGGAAGCAGGATGATCGAGCTGGCTGAACACAGGAGGAAGGACCAGAAGCTTTGGCAGAGCTGAAGCACGGGTAGACAACCTGAGGCAAGTCACATAATCTCTCTGACTTGCTTTTCCTTCCAAGATAGGGACACGAGTCCGTCTTCTTCCCAGAGCCAGGAGGATAATTCCCCTTAGCAAGGTGCTCTGAAAATGTAACCTATCCACTTGTTACACGAGTAAAGGAGTGGCGGTTTCCTTGAATTAGAAATGAAGCCTCAGACTTTACGGGCAAAGGTCTTTAAATGCACCACAGCAAGTCTCTAATCGCTAGGTTTGTGGCCAAAAATGTGGGTTCTTGCTGAGGGCACCACTAAGGCCTAAGAGCACACATGCAGAGGCCGAGAGCAGAAGCCCTAACTGTAACTCCAAGCAAGGCCTGTCCTTTCAGCACTGCTCATGTACATCAGACATTTCTGTAACTTCCTGCAAAACACAGCCAGATTCATCCGAACACCCGATGACTGGTGCAAGCTCCCCCTTGGCATTAAGGACGCTGCCTGCCACAGAGGCCCAGCAGCAGTGGGGTTAAATGTCAGCATATGGGAACGCCGTGGTTTATCATTAAGATGCACAACGTTCCTCAGCCTTGAAATGTTCTTGGAAGAGTTGCTTGCTGGCTCCATTCTCACTTGTGCTCACACAGTGTACGGGACTGGGCAAATGGTCCGGTTCTGCCTGCTTTGTTACAACTGGAGTTTTTAATCTACCAGCCACAAAGATAGGACTTATTTTGAAAAGGGTGAGGGGACAATGCAGAGAGAGACAGAGAGAGTGCTTTCTGCATGGTAATCGTTCAACTGTACTACTGCATCTCTTGCTACAGGTCAGTGGTGACCTTTCCACGGTGCCTGTTTTTATGAAGGCCTCTCTAGATGCAGGGTTTTAGCTAAGTAAGACCTTTTCGACAAGGCTCAGAGGCTTTTCCACTGTTGTTTCAGATGCTCAGAGTACACTGTAGAGCTGAGGTCGGGTGAATACTGCTGAGCTACCAAGTCCTATGTGCAGATACTGCATGGCTGTTGATTATTTTGCTACCACTGCGGGCCCTTGCTATTGCATTGGTTTGGTAATATTCAGGCCGAGAAAGTGGCTGGTACCTGAAACAGGCCAGGCAGTCCATGGCAGGAGGAGTTTGCCTGAGGAAGGTAATCTTTGCCTCTTTCAGTTTACTCTGGGGAGAGGGTAATCCCCTCACTGAAGGACAGATGGGGAACCTATTACTCCCATGGAGAAGCAGTTATGCCTGCAAAGTGTCTTAGCGATTTGAGTGGGGATGCTCATAGCAGAAACCATTCACCCATAGCAACAAGAAGTCACAGTGGGTCTCTAAGCAAAGATGTAAACAGCTGGTTTCAGAGCTGCCCTGGTACAAGGGAACATAGGATCACTAACCCATTCAGACAACGTAATAGGTAACAATACGATGGCTCAAAGCCCTGCCAAAGAGTCACCCTTCACTGCCACCCTGCTGTCATCCCTCTTCTTATCAGATCACACACAGGAAGCTCCTATTGTTGTTGCACAGGTGCTGGCAGGTTCAGGGGTAGGATACATTTTCACAAGCATGAACTTTCTTTGCCATGTTTTCTTATTCATTTCTAGAAAACCAGTAAGACCAGTTGGGGCCATAGGAAGGAGTGGATGTGGGCTGCTGTGAGAACAGTCATATTGGAGGGCTAAGACTTACTATTTTGTCTTGGCACTTTTACCAAGGCAAGCAGGGATCTTTAACTTCCTCCTATGGGCAAGAAGGCTAGCAGCAGAGAAATGAAACAACTTGTCCAAGGTCACTGACTGGGGCTGGCAGCATCACAGATACCACCCACGCTTCTTTATTCCCTATTCAGCATGCTGTCCAGTGGACCATAGTGCCTCCTCAATCAATCAAATCCACTGCTGATAAGAAAGCAGGGAATATAGTGCAACATCACTCCCCCTCCTCCACAACAGCATGAAACACTGGAGAAAAGAGAAAGTGTGCGTGTGTTGGGGGGGGCCAGAAAGAGAAACTCAGCACACAAAACTGTCACTGTATTGAAAACAACACAAGTGCCAATTTGTTTCTTTAGATATTCAACATCTAGCAAGTTGATCAAGCTCTGTCTCCAAAGCCAGTCCCTGGAGGCAGCTGCAGCTGAGATCTTGACAGATACTGCTGTTTGCTGGTGCATTGCTATTAATTCAATCACATAAAGACTTAAAGGGATAGCAGTTAGATTGGCAAAGGTTGAGAATCCTCCAGATATTTCAGGAGGCACCCAACCAAGAAAGGCCAAGCTTATTAGCAATTCTTCTTCCTTTTCAAGCCAGGAAAGAGAATGGAAAAAACAGCCAAAAGACCCAAGGAAAAAAAAAAAAAGATGTAGCACTGCAGAACTTAGAGTCAAAATTATACTGGCATTTCCTGCTTAAAACAGCCTTAACATTAAGACTAGAAGCTTCTCGATATAGCCCTCAGTTCCAGAATGTTTCAGAGCGTTTGGTTAGAGGAAGCAGATTTTTATCATTGGTTTTAAGAATAGGTTTAATTTTCTCTGGCCGGCTTGCCTGAATTAAGTTGTTTGCTTATTCTTCATTTGACACAATGCTCATATCCCATTTCTAAGCTTGTGTAAAAAGAATACACAGCAACCTGAGCACTTCCGTTCAATGTCTCATCCATAACCCATTCAAAAGGGCTAATCCCCAGTCTGGCTTCTCCAGCTTGCTTCCAAAGGCAAAAGTCTGAGCAAACAGATGGGCCATTTGGGCCAGCTAGCAAGTTAATAAACTCTACCTCTGTCAAACAGCAGAAGGCAATCAATCCCAGAGCCAAGGACCCTTCACCAAAATTGCCTGACAACAGACTCCTATTACTTGCATCTAGAGGCAGTTAATTCTAGGGCCGTAACAGATGTCACCTGTTGGGGAAGAGGGTGAAGACAAAGTTTTTAAAATAACATCCAACAAAAAAAAAAGCCTTATGGATTCTGATCCACATGGGACTGGAAGGGGCCACCTGAGACATCACGTCCAGTTCCCTGATCTTGAAAAGCCTTTCCATTTAGAAATGTGACTTTCTAAATATGTTTTCATGGAGTCCCCTGCATGACTCACTCATAACGCAGGGAGTTTACAAGCACTCTCTTTTGTTTCCTTTCCCCCAGCTGCTTTCCCTTCAAACTCAATCTTTGAGTCATGCTGGGTTATTCCCTATTTGTGCATCATGACCCAAAAAAGGCCCTCCAGGCCACTGGTGACTCTCATTCAGCCTCCTTATCTCTGAACTGTGCTCTCAGTGGCATCCCAGTGCTCTCTCTGCCACTCCTGCCTTGGTCCCATTAACTGATTGGAGCTGAGCACGCAATTCCTTTGAAACAAGAGTGGGATCTGGCTGACTTTTCTTAGGCTGTGCTCACAGCTGCTGCTTGGGTTTTTTTTAATTTTACACCAAAATTGGCTGATCAGACAGAGCAGATTGTTTAATAGGTCAGAGTTAAATTTCACAGCTTCTCAGAAAACATGTGGAAAGTGCTTTACAAGAAGATGAATGACTGGAAAGAGAGACTGAAAATTAAGAGACTCTTAGAAAACACAGCCAGAGGAAAAAAACCCAAAGGGAATGCAAGAGAGATAATATGGGATGCTGTTCCTCTTCCTCGCATGAGAATGAGATGCAAATAAACCAGAGAACAGAAATCTAGAGGGACTTGAAGAAGAATATAAAGCACAGATGTAAGCTAAGCCACTTGACTGGGGCTTCCAGGTGCTGTTGCAGCACCAAATTGGAGGCACTGCACATACACATCAGGAGAGCCAGCCGACCCCAAGGAGTTTAGAATCAAACTTGCCGAGGAAAAGGAAGCGTTGATGTCTCCATTTCACGGGGCACAAAGCACGTGAATGAGTTGCCCAAGGTCACACAGTATAGCAGAGCCAGGGATCAAACCCCAGCCCTTGGGACTCCCAGTTTAGTGCCTTAACAGGAGGGATTTTCCTCCTGTCTCTCAGTTGGTTACTTGAAACAGCCTGGCTGAGTTAACTGGGAGTTTCCATTAGCTGTTAAACCTTGACCATGCTGGGCTCCCAGGTTTTCTCAGTGCACATGCAAAGTCTGAGGCTGCACTTTCCTCCAGCTTACAGGGAATACCATGGTTTGTGTGCACAATGAGGGCCATTCAGCCTGGGTGGTTGTGACAGCCCTTTCTGGATTAGGTTTCCTTGCCATCTTTATCTTCCTTCCTCTTGAGCCCTTAATGTGCTTAAAATACTTGCTGCATGGTCTTACGTTGTATTTAACCAAGTTATCTCATGCTTGAGGGCTGGTTGCCTAGGGGGCAGGGAAGACATTGTTTTTTTCCCTCCTCAAACTCACCATGTGGTTTATGCCACTTGTTGGATTTTCTCTGTCTTCTGAAACCTTGCAGATAGGGCATGATGCACTGGTGCTCCTCATGACACAGAGGTACTTGGCGGGGGGGGGGTCTTGTTCATCTGATCAGATTTGGAATTGAGGGGATTTTTCCCCCAAGCCAGATTGACAAAGACCAGGGGGCTGAGGAGTGTTTGGCTTTCCCCTATAGCATGGGGCAGGGCCACCTCCTAGGATCACTAAGAAGGCATATCTCTCAGCTAGACAGCTTGGGTTTGTACCTGAAAACTTGCAAAGAACTTTTTTTCTGACTACTCAGTTGGTCTGATAAGATATCGCATCTACCCAAAGAAGTTTGCCTGCCTGTGTCTTTAGACCGACATAGCTACAACCAAAAACCGTATTTCCCTTAACAAATTCCTGCTACTGTAGGGGCCCGAGGAGCTGGGAACAGTCTTGGTCCCTCCTGCACTGGACTGGAAGTTTTGAGATGTTTTTTTCCATCATGCTGAGGACCCTGGTTTGTTATAGGGTGCACGTGGAGAAGAGATGAGGGAGAAGGAAGAACAGACTGGTTGTGGCTTGTGTTTGGAGGGCTTTATTGTGATGTCCAGAGCTTGATTTCCTATGATCACAAGGGGCTGGACTTGCTGACCCAGGTTGGCCCTTCCAGGCTCAGGTGTCTCATACTAAATTCTGCTGCTTCGTCCAGTCTGAGAGAGAGAGAAATCTTAATTACTTGTGTTGGATTCTAATATGAACTAACAGAGAAAGCCAGGGCATCGCTGTGCTCATAAAATACAGGTCTACAGCAATTTTCATCATGAAGGATTTCCAAACACCTTAAAAACCCAAGCCGTTTCTACAAACTGCACACAGTAAAGGGATCCTTTCATTCTCACCCAACTGCAGCCATCTCTGGGGACAGGACATGGCTCTAAAGAGCAACACAAAAGTTTAGGGAGGAAAAAAAACCCACACTTCTCTGAGCAAAACCACAAGAGGAAGCTGCTGAGGGGTTTAGGAAATGAGGCTGTCAAGGATGACTAAGAAATGAGCTCAGCACTTCAGGATTCGTTATATAATCCCCGTTAGCACCCTTCTCCACATGGCTCATGGATTTTGCTGTGCTCTGCAACTGAGGCAGGTGGCTGGGGGAAGTGGGGAAACAAACCCTCATGTGAAACGCTGATGGGTACAAGAGGATCACAGCAGTGGGAGTGGAAGTGTCTTGTGGTGGAACAGAAATAGCCCTGAGTGACAGCTCCCTCCTCACTGCCACTCCTCATAATAGCACTCCCTACTCTCATGTCCCACTTCCTCTGCCTGCTCCCACCCTCCCTAGGAGGCGGCAGCCTGTTAACAGGTACTGTGGCCAGGGCTGCAGCATTGCCTTCCTGAAAACGCTTGTTCCAGCAAAAGTGGTGGGATGGCTGCACAGTGAACGTATCACGGTAATACAGCACCATCTAGGGTACGGAAAGGACTCCGCACGGCAAGCTGCCGTGGAAAACACGTAGCCATACCTCTTCTGACTGTGAAACTCAGGAACATGTTGAGACAAGCAGGGAATATCTGATTTAGGAACAAGCTTCTGTCTTATTACTTGGAAAAGTCTATTACACGGTTATTCTTATGCAAGAGACATGTCATCTTTGGTTTGGTAGCAGGAGGACAAATAAAACCCTATGCGGAGAGCACCAGAACTGCAAGAGGTAGAAAGATCAGCTTGGAATCGGCTTTATTTAGTCCTTGGAAAGGTTTGCAATCACTGACAAAATTCTAACTCTAAAGGACCTACTGTGTTCCTTCCAGACCAGGCTAATGGGAATTAAATCCTGAAGTCAAGGGCACTCCTAACATAGGACAAGTGGCCTATCGTAAAGTCCAAAGAACTTCAAATTAGACTCAAGCCACAAAGATTACCACAGAAGCGGCAACTTGATACAAAACAATTAAAATACCCAGGCAATTTTGCGAGTTCTTTTTAAAAGACGTATTCCCTTAGACAAGCAGGTGTTGCCTTGCTACTAGGCCTTGCGGATAATGCCATCATTGCTACATCCATCACTGCATCAGTGAGTTGTCACAGATTTGCCTTTTGGCTTTGCAGCAAGCTGGGAAGGACTGTGATCAAGACCCTACTATCTTGGTTTACTGGGCATGGGGACAGAAGCAGGAGGACAGCAAGACCCTAACACACTCTTACTGCATTCAGATGTCTCTTCTAATGGGGAGTTGCATCTCTAATTGGTGTCCCCTTCAACCTCCAGTCTCTGGTAACAAGAAAAAGCAAAATAATTGGACCAGGCTTGTGGCTTTGCTGCTGATGCACTGTTTCAGCATGTGATCCCACCTATCACTCCAGACATACCCCTTTCCAGAAATATACCATTGCTAGAGAAATAGCAAGAATTTTGCTTTGAGAAAAGACCAGGTTTAGCCCTGGAACATTCTTGCAATGAAAATCAACTACCCATTATTTTAGTGAGAAGCACAAGGAACACTGATCCCGTGCCTGCTTTGCAGGGGCAGTTAATGCTATTCCCCAGGCTGATATAACTATCGCTGCTGCAACACAGGCATGTTTTGGTTCAACCTAGGTAACACTTAGCTAGGAAAGGGAACCTATAATTCGCTGTCTGTTCCAGCAGCTGAGAAAAGAAGATTGTTTTAAAAGCAGATGAACTAATAAACAAAAAGCCAAAAAAAAGTTCTGATCTCTCTGAGCAAAGGGAAGGAACCTCCAGCAAGGACTATAAAACTCCTGTTCTTAAGTACACTGACAGCAGCAGAAAGTGCACCGGTCGTGCTGTGCATGCCATAACCTTCAATGATGTTGGTTTAATGTGCACAGTGTAGCCATCACTGTAGCACAACGTGTATCTGGGAGTGAGATAACGATGAAACAGCTGGACAGGAAGTGACTAACAAGTACATCTGGGAGCTGCAAGGAGTTTGTGGAGGCAATAAAATGGAAATTATTTTGTCCCAAGTCTGATAAATGTCTCAGCCCACTTCAAACCACATGCAATTCTGCCCTCCCCTTTCCCTTATACTGTCCAAAGTCCTGGATTAAGTATCATAATAAAATTCCACGACAACTACACCAAGCTATATGGCTAATAAATGAAGAGCCCATTATGATCAAAGGGCAAAATATAGCTAGTTTCTTACGCCACCAAACTATAGTCCTTCTTCTTTGGTACCTTGCTATGCACCAGAGAGGACCAGTACCCTGAGGCAGACAAACCAAGGCACAAGAGAGATGCTAGTTAGCACAAGTAAGTGGGGGAGGACAAGGAGTCATTGGAAGTTTTGTCCCAATAATGTAGAGCAGCTCAGGGGGACGTGTAAGGTCTCACTCACTCTCTCCTGTACATCTGTAATACACATGCACACAAAAGGATCTGCTGAAAGCCCTTTTCCTTCCCTGCTAGGAGAGCCAGTTAAATGCTGGATTTCAGCAAAGAAAAGGTGGAGTTGGTTACAGAGGTACCTAGCTTAGGGAGATGGGGGCCAGCAAGTAGCTTCCCTTAGCAAAGCAGACCAACAAAGGCATGCCACAAATGACCGGTGGTAGCAAAACATCAGGAGCCAGGATACAGACCCAAACTGGAAAAATCCTTGGTAGTCTAGGCTCACACAAACCCACATGCCTCAGACCTTGTGCTGCCTGTTGAGTCTAAGGACTGTCATTCTTCTTTTCCTGTTGTTGCACTAGAACCACACGGCAAGGGCGAGGTAACAAAGTGGCCTGTTGCTCAATCACATCCATTGACTACAGCATTGCCACTTTAAGGCAAATCTCTACGCTGCTCAGCTGGATTGCTTGTCCTGTTCTTGACAAAGCAAACATCTACCATTTATCTACAGAAGAAGATCAGGAAAAGGCTGATGTAGGGGTGAAGGAAAGAAGACAAAGATGGATGGACAACCCAATTAGAACGTCTTGTACCTAAAAAGCAAGGGCTTGGCAGACTCCTGGTGCCCTGTAGCTGCAGAATGGGAAGGGAAGAGTGCTTTGAATGAATTAAGTAAAGGACTAGCAGCCAAAATCTCAGAGGTCTTGGGCAAGTTTCAGCTCTTTGTGTTCATTACCTTTCCTGTAAAGTAAGGCTACTTCTTCAGGTTGTTTGAGGTAACACCACAGTTGCAATGACACAAAACCTCAGTCAGGCTTCTGTCTCTACACAGGAAACCCACACAGAAGTAGGATCCTCCAGTGTAGGCCATATGGAGAGTGGGAGCTGGACTCCATCCCATGCAGCACTGCTTCATCCTGCACTACTACGAAGAAAACCATCACCTGTCACCACATAAACTAACAAAGCTGAGGACTACACCAAGCTTCACACCAGCCAAGCAGATGACTGTGTAGACGCAAAATAATGAGCTGGATCCAGTGCACATTATTTTATTTAGAATTTTCCATTTGTGCCTACCAGGGACACTAGAACTACTTGAACTACTAAAATACGACTGGTAAAAGCCTCAAGTCACCCAACTAAAAACAAAACACCACCGAAATGAAAGACACCATCCTAGAAAGCCATGGCAGCCCTAAGACAAGCTCCTTGTAAGTTAATTGACTTCAAACCAACAACTTCCCTTCTTGCTAACTAATCTAACCAGCTCCATTCCCTTAAACACTAACTCCTGTTATATATGAGACAAACCCTGGCTCACAACCGACAGAAGAGGGTCACTGGCAGAAAACAGGAAACGTTGACCTCCTTAGTGACATGCAGGATCATAGAATCACAAAAAATGAGGGTTGGAAGGGACCTCAGGAGGTCATGTCTAGTCCAACCCCCTGCTTAAAGCAGGACCATCCCCAGCTAGGTCCTCCCAGCCAGGGATGGATGTCAAGCCAGTCTTAAAAACCTCCCAGGATGGAGATTCCACAGTCTCTCTGGGTAACTTGCTCCAGTGCTTCACCACCCTCCTACTGAGAGAGCTTTTCCAAATATCCAACCTAAACCTCCCTTGCTGCAACTTGCTAACACAGTAGTGTTAGTCAATGAGATCATGTTACATAGATCAGTACCTTCTGCCTGCCTGAAGTGAGTTTTAAGAGAAGGATCATCTTTATAGACCTGTCGTGAAATGCTCTCCTCAAAAGGACAGTTTAAAAAGAAACAATCTTCTTCTTTATACTACAGACCTACATAGTAATTGAAGGTGTTGGATGTGCTGAAATTATTTGTAGGTATTTCCAACAACCCACCCACTGAAGATCTGATGTCCTTCAAAGGAAATACTGAATTCTGTGTCACCTTGATCAACTATGGCTGCTCCTCCATTTCAGAGAGTCATAATCTCTTTGGCAGATAAGTTTTTATTTCGTACCATCACTATTACAAAGAGGTGCAGTGTGGTAGCAGCAATGTTTCATCTTATGCTGGATTCAATGCGCGACGAGGAGCGCTCCTTTTTGCAAATCTTAACCTATAATTCTGAGGGTGATTTATGTTCAATCAGTGTGGCTTATGGAATCAGGAGGGAGCAAAAAAAGGCATAATGGTAAATTTCAAAATACATTACATCAGAAAACTGATCTCACTCAAGATTATCCTTTAGAATAGTCTTGTCACGATGTTGCTGGGCCAATCTGTTTACTTGTCAGACCAGACAGAAGGCAAAAGAAATACATATGTACAAAGACAACACAAGAATCTTGCAGGATATAATCCTACTACTGCTTTTGTCAAGTGGAGGGGGTGTCACTTTGCAGTAGAAAGTAGCAATGTTTATTATGAGCTTGCCTTCAGAGTCAAAGACTTTCATAACTGCACCCCAAAAATTACAACAGATTCTATTCGCCTTTCACATTTGATCACTTCTGTCAGTCTATCATCTCTGCTCACGCTCCAACGGGGACATAGTTGAAACAAAAGAACGCAAGACAGAAAACAGCTTCCCGGCACATACTGTCACCTGTGCCCTTCAGATTCATTTCAATAATCCACATCCAATTTATTTTTTACAGTATAGATGCTTCTTATTTTTTCCACCTGACTCAACTGAACCTAGACTAGCCTTTTTCACTTTCTAGATCTCAAGCTGTGTATGGATTTCCAGGGCTGCAGAGGAAAGGTTAAGGGTCAGCACAAATTTTTTTGTGAAGGTGATGGGGAATTGGGAGAGAGCAACAGAACTGTAACTGTTCACTCAAATTAAAGTCATATGAAGCACTGCATGAGCCCTTTAAAAAAAATCCCCTAGCACTACATTCAGGCTGTGAAACTAGCTGACAGCTTCACTTGAACCTTGCTACTGACAACAGTCATTTATAATGTATGAAGCTCTTCCCGATTAAAGCTTTTTTTTTTACCCCAGATACTTTTGTCACTGGAACATGCAGCAAACTGCACAGTGATGGCAGCCCCAGTTATAACAAGACAGTAATCCTTAAATGCAAAAATCAAGACTATGGAGATACCAACCCTAACAAACAGGAAACTGGCAGCACGATAGGTGGGGGGGAATTAACCTAATTTTTGGAGACCGCACAGAGCACCCTGAAGGCCTATGGAGTGCAATCAAAATGAAGCTGGAGCTACCTAAAGACTTACTCTCTACTAGATTATAGCCCCTGGGATAGCTCTGCCTCCTCAGTCAAGTATCTGTGGGGTTCTGGGTATCCAACTAGCTTCCCAACCTGCTCTTTATTACACTCAACAAATTTCAGCCCCAGGGACAGCAGCTGCCCAGGGCCAACTGCTGGCCTGAAAGCAGAAACATTTTACACACAGCTGCTCAGCCAAGAAGGTTTAACTGTTGTATAAGGGAACCACCCGGGTGATGTCCTGCCTGCAAATGGGGCATTTTTTTGGTTCTGGAAGGGCCTGGTAGCACTCGTCACATGAGCAGACATGCCCACACTCCAGGAAGACGCAGGATTTGATGTTACTCAAACAAATGACACAGGCATTCTTGATAGTCTCCACGCCTTCCCCACCCTCCAAGTTCATTTCCCGCACATGCCTCTCCCAGGTCTGCCTGAACTCCTCTTGCATTTGTCGCAGGCGCTGCTTCTCCCGACGGTGCCGGTACTGCTTCCTCAGGATGAAGAAGAGTGTGGCACAGGTGGCGAAACCGAAAATGACTGTCAGGATTTTCCAGAGCTTGACTCTTGATTCTTGCTTCTGGAGCAAAGCCTCAAAGCCCAAGCTGCTCAGATAGTACTGCATGCCCTGCTTGGGGGGCTGCAGCTTAATAAGGCTGTTATCGAGGACCAGCTCTCCCACCCCTGTTAATGTTGCTCCGATCTTCAGCATCTCTTCCGTTTCCTGGATGCCTTTGGGACGTTCCCCACTAATGTAATGGCCAATCACATCTGTGAAGGACTGGATGGAAGGGTGAAACTTCTCATACACTGTCTCCAAGCTGATTTCTGCAGCATCCATGGGCTTCATCACCCTTACTGCCACACCACCCGAGTCATCATGAGGCACCAAGTCAAAGGCAGTTGTGTTGGTTCTCTGGTGAATGATCTTTTCATAGTCGTTCCTGGGAAAGGATAAATGAGAGAAGTGAAGCCAACACAGACCATCACCTGGCTTATCTGATGAGCAAAAGCATCAGTCGCTTCACTGTAGATAACAGGTAGCAGGGAAGTAGGCATCTAATCTGCTCTGTAAGGGTTTTGGTAAACATATATATCATTTTCAAGCCTTATGAACACCTGTGCAGCAGAGTTAAATGTTCTTCACAAGTTACGCTAAGCATTAAGCAATTTCTCTTCAGCACCAGGAAAAAAGTAACACTGCACAACAGAAATTACTTCTAGTCTTAAAGGAGTGATAGCAACGTTGCCCCTCTCAGATGTATGAGGGATACCACTGACATACTGAGGCTCAATAACACCAAATAACACAACTGGAATTTCTGCAACTTTCTATTCTTGCTTTAATTTGTTCAGCTCTGACAGGGAGTTCGGGCAAAAGTGTTTTGTTAGTATTGTTTGGATCAAATTTAGTGCTTGCCCTCAGCAAAAGTTTCTTTGGGTTGCAATAATTTTAAAGCTGTTTCCTTTTGCAGTGGCATTGTCCAGAAATGGGCATACAGCCCTCCTTTTATTGTAACAGTTCTCCTTCTCTCTTCCCTATTAAGCAAGGGGATGCTGAACTTCTAGCAGCTTGAGCATGACACTCAGCTATATCTAATGCCATCTAATCTTCCAGATGTGTTTGCAACTTTGAAAATTGTTGTGTCACAAGAAGCACAGCACAGCACAGCACAGCACAGCACCGCACCAATTTTAATACACATAATCCGATTAAGTGAGGTTTTGTCTAGGCTCAAAGACTGCAGTGATGCTCTAGTTCAGCTATGTCTGCACCCAGCTGCAGGTACTGAGCCTAGAGAATCATGCTGTCACAAGATTTATCATTTGAATTACATGACAAATCTGTTATTAAGACCTCATTTTACCCAAGGGATATTACCCAGTTCCTGCCATTATTCAATAGGAACAACCTACAGCTGTTGACAAAGGCTCTTAACCTAGCTAGCTTGGATTATTGTAATTCTTTACTTTCTAGAGCCCCTGTGTATATTCTATTAAGGTGGTAACTCACCCAGAACAAAACAACGTGTAGTGTATTTAACAGCTATACTGGAGCAGCAACACATTCTGAGGGCTGAATCTTTACACTGGCTTGATAAATTCTGCATTGATTTTAGAGTTTGCAATTTAAAGCCATGAGGCATGACCCCATTCACCTGTATGACTTTGCTGCCTCATACTCCATGTAGTTCTGTGCTCTCTGAGAAGGCCATATGTTTGAACAGCTTTAGTTAAATACTTAAAACCACAGGAGAAAGGGTGGTTAGTAATGATTCTTCCCAACCCTACAAATAAGAACATCCTTCTAGATGTAAACAGCTGCTGATGTATCCTAGAGTTTAAAAGCAAGCCAAGAAAGCAAATATGCCTTATCTATTTATTTACACCTACTGACTTGAGGCTTTATTGTACAGCATTCAGGCTTTGCAAGTAGTATACTCCCCTAAAGCTCAGTTTGTTTCTAGTTCTACTGCTAAGAACATAAGAACTGCCATACTAGGTCAGACCACAGGCCCTCCTAACTTAATACCCTCTTTCACAGCAGCAGACAGTGGTTTTTAAGGGGAAGGGTGGCAGATGACAAAACGAAGAGCAATGGTCTCAAGTTGCAGTAAGGGAAGTTTAGGCTGGATATTAGGAAGAACTGTCTCACTAGGAAGGTTGTAAAACACTGGAACAGGTTACCCAGAGAGGTGGTGGAAACTCCATCCTTGGAAGTTTTTAAGACCCAGCTAGACAAAGCTTTGGCTGGGATGATCTAGCTGGGGAAGGTCCTGCTTTGAGCAGGGGGTTGAACTAGATGTGACCTCCTGAGCTCCCTTCCCACCCTCATTTTCTATGTTTCTATGATTCTAAATCCAGTAGCAAGCCCTAGTGTTATTCAGTAGACTCGTTATCAAGCCTTTCTGGGTAGAGCAAGATATAAATGTAAATACTACTACTAAACTGAAGCTGCACTACCAATTTTTCTCCCGATTCCTTTTTTTGGGCATGTGTTTTCATCATAAAGCCAACAAAGGGTGCACAAATATCTGGATATTTTCAGACAAGGTTCTTTGGGTACCCGTGATATCTTCGGTTAGACCAACTAAATAGCTACAGTCAACAACCTCAAAGCATGGATATTTTTGTGCTCTGAAGAAAGAAGGACTTACCAGAGATGGGTTGTTCGATTCCAAACCATTTTATGCTCCTGTAGCGTCAGTCTCTGAATTACGCCCTTGTAATTGTCCACAAACTGGCTGTTGAGAGTTTCTTTAACAGAGCGCACAACACCTGAAAGAGACCGACGGAGCCATGCAGAACTGTAAAGGCCTTTCTACAACGTGTTGTTATTGTTGAACATTATTTATTTTTTAGTATAAATAAAATTAGCAATGCCAGAGTTAATCCTACTATATAGTAAAAGAATGCTATGGATTAGACAGTCAAAGATACAGGTACGAGGATCTGAGATTTAGTGCTTAGGCTTGCTAACCACCACCCAGGAAAATAAGGCCTATTGTGTCAGATGGCAGTGGACACAAGGTAGTCAGGAAAACAAAGACACTGTTCTAGAGTGGCTACTAGGTTTACCTTTTAATGGCTATCCTTTATTTTGTATCTCTTTGGGATTATACAGCCCTAGAACCTGGGAACTATTTAGCATATGTATATGCTGAAATGGAATTCCATTACCCTTTTGAATTACATTTATGAATTCAGGGTTTTCTTAACCACATTTTGATTCAGCTACTTGAGAGATGCTGGAAAAGAGTTGTTTTTCTTAAGAGAAGGACAAGCCAAAAGGAAGAGACTGGTAACCCTTTAATGCAGTGCCTCCCAACCTTTTCTTGTACCAGGACTCGATGGCCAGTACCAACCCAGCGACTTTACTCCTGACCCACTGCCCCCTGTACGTGGGGTGGAGGAGAGGAGTGTGTGTGGGGGATGGGGGCCCCCAAGCAGCCCCTTGAAGGCTGGAACTCTCCCAGCATGCAAGGGAAAAGCCATGGTTTCCCACATTTTTCTCCTTTAAAGGAGAATTCATCTTGTTGATCCCTTGTTAAAGTTTGCTTTTGACCCTTTCATATATTCTTGCAATCCACTTTTGGGTCGTAACTCATGGGTTGAGAAACACTGCTTTAGTGGACTAAATGCTTATGTACATTACCTTCAATAACGGCATATGGAACACATTTTCCTGGTGCTTCCCTAAGGATATTCTTCAAGTCTTGGTCTAGATTAACTTTCTTTGCACCCTATATAAACAGAGAAACACACGGATGAGTAATTATAGACTAAAGGGGTGTTATATACGAGATACAAGGAAGATTTCTCATTGATGACTAATTTCTGAAGATCATCAACTTGAAGGGAGAAAGGAAGATTTTGAGAAACAAAGGCCAGTTTCCTGCTGTTTCACAGTAGCTTTTTAATCTTTTTTCTACTCCCATTTTATTACTCTTATTAATTTTACTAATAATGCCTTCTTAGTTATCACTTTTCATCACATATCAAAGTACTCTATAAAGCAGGCAAGTGTCATCCTCTTTATTTTGCAAATGGAGCATCTGAGGCAGAGTTAACACTATAAAGTGACTTGTTAAAGTCACTCAGTAGGCCAACAACACAGCTGGGAATAATATCCAGGGGCATGTCTACATGAGACACTTAATGCACAATAGACGGATTGACTGTGCATTACAGTGTCAAGACAAAAAATATACTATTAGGCTAAGACACACTAGTTTTAGCCTACTGCGCATTAGCCATCACGAAAAAATGTGGGATCATACTAATACGCAGTATAGCAACCTACTGTGCATTTACTATCATGAAAAAATGTGGAATCATACTAATGTGCAGTATGGCAGCCTACTGCGCATTTATTTAGTTCAGGCAGTCCTCTACTTACGTTTTGAGTTGCAATGTTTTGTACTTACAATGTTTCTAAATTGACACCCCGTTTCAACTTTACAACGCCAGTTTTGACTTACAATGCTTGATCCAATGCAATGCCATAACAGCAAAAAAGTCTGCTGTGTCGCTCATCTCCCTGGAGAACATCTGTCCAAATTTCCTTGGACACTTTCTTTAAGAAAGCAGACAAGGCTCCAGAAAAACCTGTAGCCAAGACTCCTGAGAAGACTCCAGTCAAAAACCCTTCAAAAAGTCCAGCAAAGTCACCTCAAAGAAGTCCTTCCAAATCAATATGATTGCTATTTGCTATATAAATATATTAAGGTAGCTAAATTACTCATCTATAATTGATCCAGTACAAAATTCTGGGGTATTTTAGGTGAAAATAGGGTATTGGCCTTGGTTAAGGAACTAAGCCTCCATTTATAACATTGTTTCTTGGGAAAATTGGTTCCAAGTTGCAACATTTCAACTTAAGACACAGTTTTCAGGAACCAATTGTGTCATAAGTCTGAGGACTGCCTGTACTTCCTTTTACAAGTAAGCACTGCACATTAGTGAACATGTAGACATGCCCAGAGTCTCCCAAGTCGGAGCCCTGCAGCCTGCTGATCAGATACCCTGAACACTTTCTTCCTGACACCTTAAATCAGCCACTGGGAATTACTTGCATCAACGCAACTCTCCAAACACACAATCTCAGCGAGCTGTTTTGGGGTTTTTTTCTTCATACCAGCCAATACAGTTAATACAGTGAAGCAGTCCTATACCAGTGTTAACATATGGAATGTACAAAAGGAAACACCGTTGGGAACAGGAGAAATGCTCAAGGTTCCCGAACAAACCTGGGAGCTAAAAACAAACAGTTCAGACAAATGGACACAGAACGTTTCAGTGAAGAGAGGCATCCAAATAAACGGTCGTTAAACCGCACAACCCCTCCACCCTTTTAGATGCTGTTGTTAACACCTTAATGTCCTAATTGGGAAGGCAGCACATCTTGCCATCAAAAAAATGAAACTTCCCCGCAACTGACCTTGAGGCTATGGGCCACTTTGGATTTCTGCCGGTAAACCGAGTACAGAATCGCCGTGAGTGCCGAACTGGTGACCAGGAAAATGACCTGGCCTGTCGAGGGGCGCCCCCCGCTCTCCATCACGAACAGTCAGACCTCGCAGGTGCCTACGGAGGAGGAGGAGAAGAGGGCGGTTCTTGTCGATCAGCTCGTTGCAGACAAAACCGTGCTCGCGTTGCCGGGCTTTGCGGCGGGCGCGCAGACCTCGCAGTGGGGAGCTTGCGAAGACCACGTTGACAGTGGATTTAATCTGAAAATACACACGACAGAACCAGGCGCCGTGTTGGGCTGGGATGTGTCCTGGCCCAGCGCATCCGACTGATCCTCCGGCCCGGAGCCGGAGGCGCCGGTTCCCGTATGCCCGGGGGCTGCGGGGGGAGGCGAGCTCCGGCGGAGAAACGAGCGACGCCGGCGCACTGCGGCCCGGCTGAGGGCAGGGGCGGGCAGCGCAGCGCAGCGCAGCGCGGCACCGCGGGGGAACCCACCTGCCCACGTGCAGCAGGAGGACACGGTACACACTCACCGCTCCGCGGCCCACCCGGGCAGGCTCTGCTTCCGGCGTCGCCTGATGACGTACTGGCTACGCTCTGCCCGCGAGCAGTAGAATCCTGAGCCAAAGCCATAGAGAGGCAGGCTAGAGGGGACCCCTGGGGGCCTCCAGGGCCCCTCCCCTCTGGGACTGAGCTGTCTGCGTCCCCTGCCTACCTTGGCCCAGGGGCTCAGGGCTGGGGTCCTGCCCCTCCCGGCTTTGCCCCTGGCCCTGGCCGTGCTGGCGTGGGAGAGTGTACCCTTGGCCATCCTCTTAAGACAAATCTAGGCACCCAAACCCAATTTTGCAATGTGGTGTCCATATTTTAGACGTGTAAATCTAAGTTGAGAGGCAGATGTTCAGAGGTGCTGAGCTGTGAGTCCCGCAGAAGATTATTTGCTCAGCACCTCCAGAAATGCTGAGGTCCAGCGCAGAAGCCTTCGCCTCTTGCACCAGGCCAAGGGCATGTCACGCCTCCGGCCCTGGCACGTTGGAGACAGGGGTCCCTTCCCTGCGTGCCCAGCATGGGCGCAAGGCAAGGGGCCTAGTCAGGGTATCCGCACTCAAGCACTGAACTAAGGGGCTTGGTTTTGCCCACCCCCCTTGCCAGCGTAGGGTGGAAGGGAAATGAGGAGTGCAGAGATCAGCAGCTTTTGGTTAGGATCCTGGATGTGGCATCAGGTACCTATGCGAGAAGGGTGAAGCTGGGAGCAGGATGAGGAAGGACGGCAGCCATGGGCAGGCTTTGCTCTGGCCATTGAGCTGGATGCAGTCACGCCACACGCTTCGCACCAGCATGTATCCTGCCATCTGTGTGCTGCAGTGGGCATCGCTGAAGAGGAAAAATTTCAGGGGCTCATCAAGAAGCAGTCAATCCCATTCCCTTCGTTCAGCAACGCTCAACCGGGTCCTGTGGCAGCTTGGGGTGCCTGGAGATCCTTTCAAGGGTGCCGCAGGATGCCACACCGTGGTAGCACGGTTAGGTGTGCAGACATGATTTCCGAGATAGACTCAGAGCTTTCAAACAGGAATCTGTAGTGCTGGAACCTTCCTGATCTGCTGCGGTCTTTCTGAGTTCTTTGCAACAGAAGAATTGCTCTGTTATTTTTCAGGCAAGGTTTTTTGAGTAGACGTGATATCTTTTATTAGACCAACTGAGTAGTTGGAAAAAAAGTTAGAAAAAAGTTCTATTATTTTTCTGCAGTCAACAAACGAGCGAAAACTCAAGAGCTGACATTTTCAGAGGGGGTGCCTCAAACTTATCAAGGGGTGCCTCAAGTCTTAAAAGGTTGAGAACCACCGCCTTAGTTCCACCCCAGTGCAGTACTTCTCTGTCCGCTGCTGCCTTTGTAGCCACTAGGTGGTGAGAGACTCACACTAATCTGAAAGGGAGAAATGAGCAATAACATGAAAGAGCCAGGCACAACAAGGATAGGCTGTATATTTTGAAGAAGCGGTGGCTCCGCTGCAATTCGGTTTTTGATGTCTGGGGAAATGGCCAGTCCCAGGAGGGAAGCGTGAAGCCAGGAGTTCTCCCATGGCTCCAGCTTTCACTAGAAGGAACTTTCATAGGGGCCCTGACCAGCCACTCTTGAATCGAAATGGCCCTGTCTGCTTGGGATGCTACTACTTTTTCTTGCTTTACAATATGTTTATATATTTCAAAAGAGCATCAGAGCCACTCTGAATGCTCCACTTTTAACACCAAAAGAGAGAATGATGGTGCTTGTTTACCTTAATTCAGTGTTGTAAAGGTAAAGTAAGATATGCAAAATCATATTAGTAGCAATGAACCTAAACCAGTTTTTCTAATTCCTTCAAAGAGGGAATGGGGCCTGGGGTAGATCCTTTGGGATATGCACATAGGTAATTTTCAGGCCTGTTTTACTGAGGTTCCTATTCCGCATCTATCACTTCAGTACAGGATCTGAGCGCCCCAGGGATGAATATAACCACCTATTGTACTGCAGAATCCCTTGGCTCTCCTTAGGGAATACACATCTGTAAGGCAAGTGCCCGCTAGAGGTCACCATCAAGAACAGTTCAAACAGCGATGTCTCAAACAGTGATGTCTGGTGCTAAAGGTCCTGTGAGCCCAGCCTGCTGCTGTAGGAGAACTGCCCTGTGATATTTTCATTGCTGATACAATGCTCAGCACTCGTGGAATGCTTTTTGTCTGTAGACCTCAAAGCAAAGGAGAGAAAGTCATTGTGGGCTCTCATTATTTGAGACAAAGTGGTTGAAAGGTGATGAATCAAGGCTTTCTGAGCCAAACAGACACAAACCTGGCCAGGAACTCTAGATCTCATTTCCACAGGCTCCCCCGTGCCACCTACATGCAATACAGAACCTACTTTCACTCTCCACTCCCATAATCTTCCCTCTGAGCTGTTTGGACTAATGGCTAAATGCCAGTCCCTAAGTATTCCCATGCCCACTTTATGCCCAGTTCCCATACAAAATAGGAAACATGGCCTTGATGAAGCAGATGGCAAGTGCACACATTTTTTACAGTGAGAGCCATCACCCATTGGAGCAGTTTAGCAAGAAATGTGGACATTCTCCAACAGTTAGAACCTTTAAAACGAGAGTGGATATCATTGATAAAAGAGACACTTTAGTTCAGCCCTAAGTGATCAGTGAAGAAGTTCTAGGTTAAAACAACAGTTTATACTGTTTAGGAAGGCAGACTAGATGATTACAATGGTTTCCTCTGACCCCCAAATCCATACACCTATGTGTGCTTATCAGTTCCCATGCCTTTTCTTAGTGGATAGATGTTCTCATCACCAAAGCTTTTGTGAATAGCACTAACTGGTAATCTGTTGGCAACCCCACTGGAAGGGTTAGGAAGTGAAGGGGCATAAAGACTGAGCTACTCTAGGTGTTGCCCCCTCCCCGCCAACTCAATGTAAAAGACGCATGAGGAAAGACATGGTGCATGCTCTGACTGGATGTGCTGCTTCTCGGGGAGTACCTACTCTCCACCTCGCCCTGTTTAAATTGGCATGGGAGGAAGAGCAGAAAGAAAGAGGAAACAGGAAAAAAATGGAAAAGGAAAGCCTGCTTCTGGCCCTGCTCTCACTCAGAAAGCTGCTGAATAAATGGTTTTCCAACCATGCCCAGTTCTTTCATGATTCACACCCCTTTGCTATGGAGTGTTTGCAAATTCCCGAGCAAAGCTGCAGTATAGAGCTTGGGTGAAGTTCTTCCCTGCTTGCTTTCATATCCCACCCATGCTGTGCTTCAGAGATCTTACCCCAGTTCACCTCTTCTTCTGGTCAAGCCATTCAGGGGGCAGAGTCTAGAGACATTTGGACCCTATGGTACCCTAGGAGCAGGAGAGCTCTGTCACTCTGTGCCCTGTGAGCTGCAGCTGTCAAAAGGGAATTCACTGGGAAATGAGCTTTGAACTTTGGTTAGATTCAAAACCTTCCTGTGCTCACTCAATAAAATTATGCTCTGCTGTTGACAGAGAAGCAGGAACAGCTACATCTAAGCCCACTGCAGAATGATGCCAGTATTCCTGGGTGAGCTTATTTTAAAGCCAGAAGGCAGAAAGGGCATGAGCTGACACATAGGGCATGCAGACCTGCCAGCTGCAGAGACACTGGCTTGAACAGAGTGAGTTACTCACTCAGCTGAGGAGCCTATAGTTTATGCCAGCACTAGCCCTGCAGCTGAGTCACAACCCAGCCCCAAGGGCAGTCACAAAAGGAGCAGTGTGAATGCAGCCTTTGCTTGGATTGTGTCTTGGATTGGGGATAACCCTGTTGTCATTGCACAATGGCCAGTGAAAAGGGTTAGCACAAGAGCTGGCGTCACCCCATCCGTGAGATCACCCTCTAGGCTGGTGCATCAGCAGCAAACTGAGCAGCCGCTGCAAATCCCCTGCGCGGGATTGGGATCCCCTTGGATGGCCTTTAATCCTTTCACTGCTGCCCCTGCATTATCCACAAAAGCTGATGACCTCTGGAGTCCTCTGGTGCAGCCCATATATTACAGTACTGACAGCTGCAGAGATGTCTATAAGTCACTCCGGTGTGGACTGCCAAGACCACTCGGGGTGCATGCTGCCTGGATAGACCTGCAACACTTGCTGATCAGAGCTTGGTGTTAAGAGGTGTCTGGTTAGAGATATCCACCACCACCCTAACTTTTAGCCATGCGTCACGGACTCAGAGAGAAGAGTGCTAGTCAGCACATCTGGAAACAGCTGGATGGCTCCAGGAAGTCTCTTTTCCAAGGAGCAGCCAAGCCTAACCCTGGTTAGTTTATGAGATGTGACAGGATCACGGTGCTGCATCGCAGCATGTCTGACAAGCTCCAGGCTCCTGACGTTCTGTGGGACATGAGAGGTCTGCTGAGCTGCACTGGGAGATGAAAGCACCCAGTCCACGTTGCGGGTGGAGATCGTGTTCTGAGGCCTGCACCAGAGTTCACAGCTCCTCAGATCACTTCTCCTGTCCACTCCATTCAGTTGAGACTGCATATGGGGGTTGCAGGTGCAGGTTGGCACTGCTGAAGTGTTTTGCCACTAGCTAATTCAGTCTTTAGGTGCTGAGAGCTGGGGTGTGATTTCTAAACCACACACACACACACACACACACACAGAGGCTCTTTTAACACTAGCTAAATTCTATTTTTAAAGGAACCTTAACCCTTGGCGGGCTGGTGATGAGTCTGCAAACTTGTCTGCAAAGTCATGCAGCCTTGGGACTTCATTACAAACCCTCAGCAAGCTGCCTAAGCCTTCCTGTGGTGAAAGGCTTGCATTTCTATCCAAGACTCCTCTTCCTAAAGTCCCAGACATCCACCCAAAACCCCTCCCTCCAGCTGCCCAACCCTTCCCACCGTTCACCTAGATATGCCCTGGCTTCCTTTCCATTGTCTAATTGGCCTGAAGCAAAGGCTTCATTTACCTTCCAAGTCCTGAACCATCCCACTGGCCCCCAACACCTACCCCATCCAAACAGGTTGGCCCTTTTCCCAAACACCAAGACATCCCTTCTACCCAGCCCCACTGCCCCTCAGCCACCCTCCCACTTCATATACACCCATGCCAGGCAAAGGGGTAAAATAGTTCAACATGTATCATCCTTCACCCATTGGGTCTACTTGGAAGCAACACCTCTTCCCAGACTGGCCCGTGCAGGACCACAGAGAGGGCTGATTCAAGGAAGAGACCTGGCAGGAAGGCAAGGTCCGGGATGACGTGGGTGGCAAAGGCAAGCAGGGGGCACAGGGCCTATACTGTTTTCAGCCTGAATCCAAGGGCTCTGCAGCCCATGTCACACAGCCAGGGGGAATGGCTCAGATTCTGCTCTGGACAAAGCCTTCTGTCTTCAACATTTGCCTCCCCTCCATCCTCTCTCCTTCACTCCCTTAGCCTAGAACTCATGATGACCATGCTTGAGAGTTGACAGACCATGTAGTGACTGCTGCACTGCGGCCCATTGGGCATCGTGGCTCAGTCTCCTGCTGCCCCTAGGTGCGTAGGAGTTGCCATCTCAGAGGGGGGGAAGGACCCAGTTAGAAAAAAAACAAGCTTGCAGCACCAGCGAGGAGAGATGAGTTGGAAATGGGGACTGCTTTTGGATTTGGACTCTCAGCACTATTCTTCACCAAGGATGTCCATGCACTGGAGGGCTGCTTTTGGACACCTGCCATCTTGTAAGCTCAGTGAGGAAGAGAGCACAGATTTCCCTGTTATCAGACAGCAGGGGCCACACCTCCGGTGCTAGAGGAGCAACAAATTCCCCTAGACATCTCCCCTGCATTAGGGGCATGAGCCTGAGTCCCAACAAAAGGCTGAAGACTAATACTCAGACCTTTCACTCAGCAAGAAGCAAATGAGCTTTTAATAAAACCCACATGCCTGAAAGGCAGAGGAATAAAAGGAAAGAGAAAAACAATCTTCTTAGCTAAATGGGCCAAATCCCTCCCGGTGGAAGCTCATCGGAGTGGGTGGAGTTATGCCAAAGATGCATTGGGCCCCCTATTTTTAAAATGCTGGTTGCCATGGCTACTTGAAGCAGCCCTTTATTTGATATCGTTTCTAGAACTTCAGTTGCCA
The DNA here is from genome assembly GCF_001723895.1 of Crocodylus porosus. Taxonomy (NCBI): domain Eukaryota; kingdom Metazoa; phylum Chordata; order Crocodylia; family Crocodylidae; genus Crocodylus; species Crocodylus porosus. Next base: position 12,791,642 of record NW_017728926.1, read on the forward strand.
TCGTGATGGAATGTGGATTTTCAAAAGCACGGAGTGACTTTTCTTTGGGTTCGTTTTTTTTCCACGACATATTTGTTCCCCCCGAAGCAAAGATAAAAGCAGCAGGAACGTGAGGATGGCTGCGTGGAGAAAGACAAAAGGGAAGGCAGCATGATGTTCATGTAATAGGAAAGGGCTGTGCCCCAAATCCCTTCCTCCTGGAAATTGCCCCTGCATGATCCCCTGTTGCAGCATAGGTTCATTTCAGAGTTTCTCTTTATTCCTGATGATTCGCTGCAAGGGACTGATCTCCGGGGACCTCCACATCACAGATACAATCTGATGGTCCCAAGCCTACCATCTACCCCCATGCAACACCCACACACAGGTCCCTGCCATCAAACGTGGGTGCCTCTTCGTGACACCCATGTGCCACATCAGGAACCAACACAAGTCACTTGGCGGCAGCCAGCGCCGCTCTGAGCAGCAGCCTGTGAGTTTGGGGCATCCCGTTAAAGCTCTTTGGTTTGAAAACAACATGGACCTATGTAGTCCCCCTTGGCAGGCACACGTACACACGTACATCCACATGTGCGAGTGCACGCAGGGAGAAATTATACAAGCACACAGATGCAGAGAGACACAACTGCACACATTCACAGCCATATGCATGTGCTCACACATAGCCCCCTTGCACCTCACAATCCTGTACTAACCGGCACCCACATCACCAGCACCTCCATCCCGGACCTGTAAAATCCTTCAGTTATAACTAGTACAGGGTAGCGAACACCAAACCAGCGAACCTCCTGACCCAGGACCCAAATAGGATCCAGCGAAGGGAGAAGTGCCAGAGACACCTGGAAAGCCAGATGGGGCCTTACGTTGCTTTGACATGGCGGATGCTCCGACCCCGCGGTGACGGGCTGCGGTACACATCTCTAACAGCGACAGATCGGCTAGGAGCCCGACCCGCTCTCAGTGCTGACACTGACTCTTTCCCGGTTCTGGCTCTAAAGCTGTGGAGACACAACAGCGGTGGTGTTTTGGAGCTGGCAAAGGATAAAACACAGCAATCGTTCTCTTGCGGAAAACACAGATAAACTTTATTACAATTCCTGTGTGTGTGTGTGTGTTAGTGTGTGGTGGTGCAGGCATATACATACACCACTCCCCATCGTGTCGGGCTCTCCGCTGTGCACATACAGATGAGACGTGCGCTGTCCATCTCCCCCTGGAGTTAAAACACCCCCTGCATTATGCTTCCGAACAAAGCTGCTTTCTCTCCGTAATGCTCTCCACCTCCTCCCCAGAGTCGGATACCCAGAGGCAAATTCATCCCTTATGTAACCCACCCTACTGAAGCCAAAGCCAGGATGAATTTGGTCCCGGGTGTTCTACATCCCATCCCCTTAAGACAAATCTAGGCACCAAAAGCCAATTTTTCCATGCGCGGGTGTCAACATTTAGCCATCTAAATCTACGGCTAGCTACCTTCGGGCGGATTTTCAGAGGTGCTGAGCTGTGAGTCCCACAGAAGACTGTTTGCTCAGCACCTCCGAAAATCAGGCCATTTATTAGCTGTGCAGGTTTATAAACTGTGACCTGATTTGCAGAGCTACTCAGCGCCCACAACCCCTTCTAAAGAGCAGCGGGGAGATCAGACCCTCGCTAAGTGCTTCAGCCTTTCAGCTCACCCACCGCTTCAGACACAACCCAGCACTTGCCCAGTGGGACACATAGAAAACTGTACAAAAATTGCACATCGCAATAGGAGTGAAATCTATGGGCCTCTCTATGTAAATATATGGCATTATTTTAAAGATATAAATTTCAATATATATCAAGTAGTAAAAGTCACTCCAGCTGGAACAGCCTCTGGGTCTCTCAGTTGAAATATAAATATAAAATCTCTCGGTTCATGTGTGTGCATGTCTCTCTCTTGAAATCGCTGCAAGTCACACACCCCCCCTGCTCAGTGCTGGAAGAGGAACCCTTGACCCACCCGAAACCTGCAGGTCTGCCTCAGGTCTGCAGGAGCCTGTCCGTGGCTCTCCGGCCAGTCATTAAAGTCCAGCGCAGTCGTTTCTCCCAGGCAGGCTAGCAGGAGGGACAGCCGGGTTCGGAGATAAGTGCCAACACTTCCCAGAGGATCCCAACATCTGCTCGCAAGAGCGGATGGAAAGGACAGTTCCAAGCCGGTGCTTTTACTCGGAGGGCGATGAACGGGTGGATACAGTCAGTCCAAGTGAATAAGCCCCATCCGTCCGCAGAGGCCGGCGACTGCCGTCTGGTCCCTCAGCCGCCCTGGCCCTCGCTGGCGGTAAAGCCAGCAGCCACGGGAAGACGGACAGGGGCCTCGCGGCAACGAAAGTCCCATCCTCCTGACCGCCACCCCGGCTTCAGTAGCCGTGGGGCAGCGGGCTCCGCAGGCTGCAGCCCCGCATCTCCTGGGTTAACGTCAGCACTGTGGCCCGCTCCGGTTTCGCCGTCTTGGAGCCCGGTGCCAGGCTCCCGCTGCCAGGGCTGGACGCACCGCCGTTGCGCGTCTTGGC
>NW_017728926.1:12796461-12861841 GCF_001723895.1 Crocodylus porosus
CACATGCAGAGTAGAAGCCCAGAAGCCTCTCACGTGCACATGTGCACACACATGCAGTCCGTACACAAGTACCCTCTCCACACGCGCGCAGAGCTGGCGTGAGAGGACCAGCAGGCCGGAGTTCAGACGCACGCGCACGGGCACACGCGCGCGTCACCTACGGAGCAGCGGCCCAGAAGTCTCTCACATATGCACGCGCACAGAGATGCAAACACACAGGGTCTGTACACTAATACCCCCCAACGCACACACGCACACACTCACACCTCACATGAGAGGAGCAGCAGCCCAGAATTCACGTACGCACCCTCAAACACATACGTGCACACACACGGACCCTCACCCAGGGGCGCCTTTCACTCGCTCATGTATGCACAAGTCCAAATTCTCACAGCAGCACATGCACATGTACATGCCCGGAGGTCACGTGCATCACCGAGTGTGTATGGGGTTGTCCAGAACTCACAAGCAGCCCCGTGGAGGCCACGCCGCATGCTGCAGGAACTCGCAGCTCACAGACGGGGAGACGCGCCCGGCTCGTAGCCTCCCCTGGGCCCCAGCTGCGGACCCCAACCAGCATGCGGCCCACGTCGCTTGCTTTGTCCACGGTGCCGTCGCCCCGTGTGCTCTCAGAAAAGCACAAAACCAGAGAAATCCTGCAGGAAGTCTTGCACAGCACCTCAGGCCTGCAGCATCTTGGCATTAGAGAGCATGTATCCCTCTCTCCGTGGGACAGATACAAATGCTGCGGTGCACACCACAAGCAAATGCACTATATTCCTGTCCGAGAAACAGCAAAAGACACCATGGCTCGGCTCCCCGCGGCTGCCTGATAACTTCCTTACACCGGGGGCAAAGAAGTCAGTTGTTGGCGCTTTGAGAACTTAAAACCATATTTAAGCAGGTAAATAGGGATGGTGCATAGCACCACCACAAATGTCAGGCCACCCTTTTTAAACCCAAGGCGAAGTAGTCCCACATGGAAGGCTTAGGGAAAATGATTTACCCCAATATACTGTTTCTGGCGGTGACACCAAAGCATAAGAGATGATGATCCTCACTGATACATCTTCAAAGCACTTTAGAGATGCTTATTATCAAAACAAGCCGGCGGCATGGTAACAAGCCCATGAACCCCTTCTCAGCCAAGGGAAACTAAGCTGGAGCAGATGGAAAGAACGTGTCCAAAATCTCAGAGGAACCAGAGACCAGTTCAGGAGCTTGCGACTCTCAGGCTGACTTTGGTCACTCAACTATACTTTTTTTACCCCAGATAGCAGAGATCCTGGCTCCATCTAACTTCCTTCTTAAGAGCGAGAAACAGAACATCACTTGATTTAGGCACTGTCACAGAGGGTGGAAGCAATTAAACACCAAAGAGGCATGTGTGAGTCCGTATGGATTTGTGGGTGTGTATCTGTGCCTGTGGGAGGCACAGTCACACACTGTATTGTTGCCTCCAGTACATCCTGTAAACATGTTAAATGCTCTAGAAATTCGGGTTTCCTCAATGCTTGCAAAAAATGGGTCAGGCCTCATTCTCACAAAAACCAAACCCCTTTGTGCAGAAGACAGCCCTTGCGTCAATGATAATCTGCCTTAAGTAGTAGGAAAGGTGTGGCTGCAGCAGCAGCATGGTCACGCTGTGCATATGTGCAGGCAGAAATGAGTGAGGAGGAAGTGGAGATGGGGGGGTCTTCCACACAATTGCCTGCTGGAAGCCAGAGGAGCAGTCTGAGCGAGGGAGCCCTCGCTGGCCCTGGATTTTTGCAAGGATGGTTTCAAGCAGCTGCTGGTTTTGAGACACGAGATCCCTTGCAGCTAACTTGAGAGTGGCTTCCCATTTCAGGTATTTAGCAAGGAAGGGGGTCTGCTTTTATAATGACTGACTCTTATTCATATTACAGTAGTGCCTGGAAATCCTAGTCCTAGTCAGGCCTGCCAGCGTTAAAGGAACCAGACTTCCTTGTGTTAGCCTCAGAATCCGGAGATTTGTGTTTAATGGCCAAAACGGGCCTGAAACTTTTTAAACAGCTAAATCAAAACCTCAGAGAAGGGAAGACCTGGTGGTCTGAGACTGGGTAGATCTTAAGCCCCAGCTTGGCCACAGGTGCTGTGGGTGACCTCAGATCAGCACTATCTTGCTGTGTGTTGGTGCTACCTTGGGAAAGCAGGAAGATGTCCTTTGTTCACTTTGCAGACTCTTCAGGGCAGGCCCTGGTGATTACTAGTCATGTCAATAGTGCCTCAAGAACAATATGGCCCCAATCTGGGGTGGAACATCAAGGCAACTCCCTAATACAATTAATTAGTAAGGACCCAATGCAGGCATGGTTGAAGTAAATGCAAAGTTTCCCATTGACACGACTGGGATTTGGAGCGGGCTCTAAGAGAGAGGTTTCATGAAGAATACTTGTACCCCAACAGCAGGCCTCCCCCGTGCTAAAGGTAGGAGCAAATTCCTACATTTCCATTAAAGCAGCTCCTCATTTGTTGACGCTCTTGGCTGTTAATCTGTTGTTATGCCTTGTTACTCTTTAAATTACTCTGGTTGAGATCCAGTGGCTGCTCGGCTATGATGTCAATGGGGAAGAGCTGGCTGTTAATTAAGCAGTAAGAAGCATGCCTGGGTCCTTCCAAGCCATTGCAAGTCTCAGTTCAGGAAATTAAGAGTTCACACTCATTAGCTCAGCAATGATTGTGCACAATGGAGATGGCTCCTTGAGTCGTAACATGACTTCTAAAACACCCCACTGCACAAACCTGCTGTGTCAGAGTGTGCAGCGAGTCCCCAGTGCTCTGGAAATGCACTCATTGGTTGGCATTCAGTCCCTCTCATTTGTTGAGTTTTCAGGCCCATAATAAAATTTCAGACTATTGGGATTCAGCAGCTTCTTTCTTAGCAACTGTTTCTTCTCCTTCTTTTTTTAACGAGCTGAGTCTCTCTGGAATGAATGTGCAAAGAATTTGTATGATGCAGAGGAATGGAGCAGTGCCCAGAAACTTGATTTACCTTCTACAAGAGCCAGTGGGGTTTTCTGCAAGGCGTCTGTGATTACCGGGTGGAGCTTATAGTAGGTCAGCTTGGCTGAGCCCCGCAGATGTTTTGAAACCAGGGTGGAGCGGCTCAGCTGGGAGAGCATTGTGATGAATAGTGGGGGGGAGGAGGAAAGAAGGAAAAGTTAATGTGGATAAAATAGCAGCTCATCCCATTCATTTTCCTCCATTTTAGAAGCAAATGCCAGGAGATTTCATAAAACAAAAAAAACAACAAAAAATGGAGGGAGGTGGGGAAGCGTCTCAACGAAGAAGACAAGGCAGGAAAATGGGGAAAGCGGAGAGGAGCAGAAATGGAGTGCGAGAGAGAGGAAGAACTGCATTCTTGGCAGCCAAGAGCTGCATGACTGGCAAACTGTTTGCTGAGGTGCTGTGTAGCCCAGGCCTGGAGAACTACTGGCTCTGTGAAGCAGTCCTGGGTCCGTAAAGATCTCACTTGAGCTAGTGAATGGACTGGCTGTAAAGGGGAGTAGAGTTCAAGGCATAGTGGTCCTGATTCTGGACCAGGAGGCTTACAAGGGAGCTCCCTGCTAGCATGAATTCAGCGCGAATGGACTGCCCCCTGCAACCCCTCTGCACCACAGCGCAGACCTCAGCCAGTGCATTTAAAGGAATAGCTCCACTTGCTGGTAGCAGGAGCAGGCTATTGTCTGCTAGTGCTTCAGCCCCCTGGGGTTACACGAAGAGCCCCACTTCCAGGCTGTGCTTATTTCTGCTGTGGAGCCCTTAGAAAGGCAAGGAAATAACCTCATAGGAGATAGCAGAACATCAGATAATGAAATGAGAGTCTGAGCTGCAGGATGACTTTGGCAGGTCCCCTTATGCTAATCAGCTCTCTGCTCTTTTTCATCCCATCATCCCAATAATAGTTCAAATGTAGCTCCTTGCTCCTGGTTCAGATCCTGAGACATAATCCTCGCAGCAGCCCCTTTCAACCATGACCCAGGAAACAACCGCACGCTAACGAAACCAAAGCCAGCAGGAAAGGGGGGCCTCGCCGTGCACGGCATCCCCCAGCCTCTCCGGAGGAGGCAGGGCGGTGAACACAGAAGTCCAACCAGCTACAGCAGAGCCACTCATCTGCAAACACTGCAAATCCTGCCCAGTGGAGCATGAGCATGGCCTGCATCCCACCACTCCCGCAGTAAGGGCCGCTCCCCAGCTGCTGGCCTCCGTCACAGGGAGACTGGCAGCGAGGCAGCGGGGCTGTGGAGCTGGCAGTAGGGGATATGTGCTCCTTCCGAGTACAGCCTGCCAGGGCCCTCATCTGCCCCTTCAAATCCAGTCGAGGGGAGTGAGAGCCAGGCCCTAACGAGCCATCAGTGGTGACTTCACGCCACGCCAGGGAAGCAGTCCCGGAGGCAAGGAGAGAGCCCGTGACTGGCACCGCTGCTCTGGAGGAGCCCTGGATAAAGAACATTATTCGGTGCCACCTCGCTCCCTTCCTCTCTCCCTCCCTCCCCGGCACTTGTGGCCGCGTGACAGACCCCGTGTCAGGACAGAGCTAATTGCTCCCCCTGTGCGCAGCTTGGCTCCTTTCTGCTCAAATGGGGCGAGGAGATATTTTCGAGAGAGGATTCTGGGGGAGGGCATGTCTCCTCCTGCTATCCTTAGCCCTTTTATAACATCTCTTGTCCAAGGCTTTCAGGGCCGCGCACTGATGTGTATGAACTCAAGGTCACAGCCTCTGAATTATGATGATTATTCCTGTTTCACACTTGGGGAAACTGAGGCAGAAAGAGGAGGTGACTTGGCTCCTTCCAGCAAGCAAACCCTGGCTAGGCCCAGTCACCATTGTACGTGCTGAGCTCCCCCCCCCCCCGATACACTGGTGGGTGCAGCTGGGAGGCAAAACTGTGGGACCCAGGCTAAGGCACCCACTCCGAGCATGTATGTGCCTCGTCGCGTCAGACCTTTTCCAGCCCCAAGATGTGGCTGCAGATGGCAGCATTCAAATCCAATCCAATGCCAGCTCTAGCAGGGCAGCGGTTACGCTTGCTGGCTCTCGTTAACAAGAAAAGCCCGGGACCTATTTTTTGTCAAGTTGCACCGTAACTGGGAGTCACACAAACACACTCACCCTGGTGTCGTGCCTGCGTAAGGGCTCCGTGGTCCAGTAGGGATCTGTTCTCCGGGGCGCCATCCCTTCTTGTCCTCCTGTTGGCTTCCCGCTCCCTTCTGGTGTCTGTCTTCGAGAGAAACGTACCTGCCTTCTTTTACAACACTGTTTTCTCAGCACGCTTCTCCAGGGGCTCCTCACAAAGCCAAGAACTGCAACCTTAATACAGCTATTTTACAACCCGGCACTGCCTGTCCTACTCAGCAAGTCTTCTTAATGCTTCTCATTGTTCCAGTTCTTGCTGTGGAGATTGCTCTTCATGTGGAGGGGGAGACATGGTTATAGTAGGCTCTAAATATCTGTCATTGAAACCAGTAGATTAGACACTTGGGGGTCACCCCAACCCAATCGAGTCTGTGACAGAAAAGACCCTTTATTTCTGTGTTCCTATTTTTGCCTGAGCCAGTCAATCGGGGGGTATTAAAACCCTGCTTCTGGTGCTATTTCCAGACTGCAGTCCTGCAAGGCCATTGAAATCCAGTTCCCTGGGGCTACAAAATCCAAACCACTTGCATAGGAATATTGCAATGCAAAAGAAGATAACCTCCAGTTGGCTCTTAATTTTTTCCTTTTAGCCTACATACCCCTTATTTGCTTGCAAACACTCGATGTTTGTTGTGCATGTGCACGTACCTGCCATGTTTACATGCATAAATGCCAGATACACACACACTTGCATGGCATATTTACTGACAAACACACTGCAGTCATGTGCATTTGCAAAAGCACACTAGTGTTCACAAGATACAAATCATCCATGCACAGCCCCCTACTCTCATATCCAGCTGCATATGCTAATCCAGCAGCAATTATGCCATGCAATTCCAGAATGCAAAGATAAGAGCAAAGCAACCAAATTAATACAAAAAAGTGTGGCTTTAGTTCAAAAGATTCTTTCTTTATGCAAAGGCTGCAGTTGGGAATGCGTTTTACCCTCTTCCCAGTGTAAAGGTGGCCAAAGGGACATTGTTGTGTCTATTGGTTTTAGGCCAAGAATTTAGATTTGCGGGAGGGAAAAATGGGTTATTAGATGTCATGAGAAAAAAAATAGCTTAAAGGTCTAAAAGAAAAGGGAAGAAAATAGCTGGAGGGTTGCAAGCCTGGTTTAGACATCTCTTTAAAACGCTGTCAAACAACCCACAGAACCACCATGCTACCGAGAGCCGGAGAGCTCTAAAACTGAGCAGCTTAGTTTCATTGTCCGCACTGAGCCAACTGTAGCAATTAAACAAGCATTACAAATGGTAAGGAGTAAATCACTGAAGATCTAAAGATTTTTATCAATACAGTCAACTGCTGCCTTGGCTGTTTCTACCACTCAACTATGTAGCCTCTGCAGGCAAAGCTCTTTTTGTCTTCATGTTCTGCAATATGATTAGTGACAGAGGTAAAGCATCTTTATTTAATTGCTGGAGTCTTCAATTGACAGGGCGTCTTTCAGAAGATTTAAAATCTCTCCCAAATATAGTGTTTGTTAGCTAGTTTATTTATAAATCTTACATGGTTTAGGAAGTGCTTCATTCCCCCCCCCTCGTCTCTGCTTTTCTACCTCCTGTTCAATATTTCCCTCCCACAAGCTGCACCAGAATCATTTTTTTTTTCTTTTCATCATTCACATTCTCCTGTTTAATTTGATCATCTCTTAATCCCGGCTGACAGTTGCTGATTCTCTGTCTGTCAGTCAGGCCCAGTGCTGTGAAAAAACATATGCTTCTTGCTGTTGCATTCACCTAAACATCCCGTGAGGATCGTAAGCAGAGAATCTTTTCTGAGGTCTTGTGGGACCTTTACCCTTATTCCCCATGTGGACCAGTCTGCTGGCTGGCCGAGCGGATAAGAGCTGTTGAACTTCCTATAACAAACATCAGCAGGACTGGTTCTTAATAAGCATAAAGGAGGAAGGAGCCTTCGCTCCATCAGGCTAGGTTAAAATGCACGTTCTTCTAAATCACAAGCAGGCAGCAGCTGTAGCCTGACGGGAGATGCAAGGAGCTGGTTTGGCACCGACTGGCCAAGGAGACCACATTCCCCTGTGCCTGATTTGGTGCAGCGGTCAGCTTCCAAACCTCTCACTTCGGATGAATCGAATTTAAAATCCGGCAGGAGTCACCCGTGCAATAGGTCTGACCGTCTCCCTCTAAAAAAAAGACTGAAAAGCTCCCATCTCCCTCTAAAGCTGCAAAGCTACTATGTGCTGCAGGCTGTGTCAGAACTAAGAGGAGAAGCCTCAGACACGAGTGTGGAGGTCCATGTGGTTACGTACCAGGGTGATCGGTCCTAGAAACAAGAGATGAACTTGCCGTGTTATACATGGGGAGGGGACATAAGGCTGGGACAGCGGAGAGGTTGGAAAAGAAGAACTGAGATACCCTGGAAGGGGCTATAAAGGAGCCTGGCTTACTCTGGGATACTGTAGGCAGCACAAGGACCTGATAAAGGAAAAAATGAAAAGAATTCCAAGAAGAGCAGCAAAAAATGATTAAGCGGAGTTGTTTCCTCCTAAGAAAAGGTGGAAAGAGCTAAATATGCACAGCCTGGCTGAGCAGGGAGCACCGGTCACCAGGCCTATTGGTAACTGCAGTGTGCAAATGTTGAGGAGGGAGACTGCTGGGTGTGGTCCAGGAGATCTCACGAGCCATGATGGGAAGAGAAGTATTTAGGCCTGATCTCATAAGAAGCCTCCCAGCAGGAGGATCCCGGAGTCCTGCTGGTACTTCTGCGCTGGGCCAGCTGCCGTGGAGCTCAGGGTAGGCACGGGGTCTGTTAGATCTGCCGTAGGATCCCTTCGATTGTAAGGGAAGCAGGGGAACCTGACTGCTGTAGAAGTTCAACTGCAGATAGGACAAAGCACTGGAATGACCTATCTGTGGCTGCTGAGATGTGATGGGAGAGTCCTGTTGGGGCTTCTCCTCTATCCCTAGCTCTTCCGGTTGCATTGCACCATCACACGTGGGGCTGTCATGTGCATTAACATTGATCTTTTTGTACACCAAGAGGCTCTGACCAAGCAGAAGGAGCTGCTTCTTCAGTGCTTGATTCAATGGTTAGATGGTAAAAGGCAGAATTGCTCTGGTAGCATAGGCAGTAACGGCAGCAAATACCCCAGTCTGATGCAGCAGGATTGAGAACAATGAGATCATTACTGTTAATGATTTATGCTAAAATACCACCTCAATGCTGTGAGGAAGATCAAGTCCCTTTGTGCTGGGCACTGTACAAGCATAGACTGAAAGATGTTCTCTCCCCAGAGACAGCTTAGACTGCAAATAGGCAATGGGTGGGAGGGAGAACAGCTGCAATGAAAGGGGATGTGATCTCCCAAACTGATCAACCACATAAGCAACAAAACAAGGCTGGTCCACCTGCTCCCAGGCCTGTTCAGTGAACCATGAGGCATTTTATGAGACATATAGATACCAAATGTGCTTGACTATGTTGTTAATAAGGTTAGTTCCTTCTGCCCCTTAAATTAGAAGAGCTGGTGGATCTTCCCTCTCGATACCTCTGAGCACAGCTACCCAGCTCCAGGTCTCCCTAGATAGTGCCTGTGAAGCTGTGAACTCCACGTAGAAACTGAGGACAATGAGGAAACAATGATTCACACCACGAGTGATATTTTTTCTAAGGAAGAAGCTGAAGCGGGGAGTTCTCTCCTTCCCCGGGAGAGAAATAAAGCCTTGTTCACTTAGGCAGCAGGTGCCTCATGATTTACGGCTGGCTGAAGAGTTTCTTTGGCCAGCCTCACACTAAATATTTGCCTTGATTTACTGGGGTTTTGTCTGTGCTTGGGAAGGATAGAGAGGGGGCTATAAACTGCCCTGGAAGAAGTGTCTGTGTGCACTTGAGGGACTCAGCATCTCAGATATGTGTTGCATCAACAGAAGTAGAAGCCAAAATACATGACTCCCTGTTTTCGGTAGCTTGGGTCAACAGGTTATAGTCCCCAGGTTCACTGCCAGCAACAAGCTCCTCCTGCTAAAGATTCCCCCGACCTCTGAGGTCCCCGACCACTTCCGGGCAGCAGAACTGGACTCCGGGCAGAGGATGCATGCAGCGGACCACCACTGCAGTGGCCAGTTCACAGATTATGCCTTACTTCCACGAGGAGATACTTTTCTCATTGAAATGTGCAGTACTGAGTTGCCGGTCTCAGAAATCTACGGTGCCTGCTAGTAGAGGCCGACGGTCGGATGCTGCTAGGAGAGGCTGATGGATTGAAGCATATTTGCGACTTAGCCTTAAGATCCCTGCCGTCCTTTCCTTCCCGCTTCTCCTCCCCTGCATCTGAAGGAGACAAAAGCCATAGAGTTGTTGGATGGGGGTACGGAGATTCACAGCAAATGCTTCCCCGGTTTGCTCGGCTCCTTACTGCTTTTAGGCACCTATTACCTTGAAATCTCAGGAAAGAAAACCCTGTAGCTCAGGAAAGAAAATTGAATGTGGACCTGATAGATAATAACCATAAACCATGTTGTGGGACTACAGCTAATTACGGTAAGATGAACTTTTTTTGGGTAGAGGGTTCAGCCTCAGGCTAGGATCACAGCTCACTTTTATAGCCCGCGGCCACTTTGGGTGTGAGGACAGGACAAAAATCAGGAAACAGTTGTAGGGAATTTAAAGAGCCTGTTTAAAATGCAGCCCAGCCACCTTGGGAGCCATCCTTTCCAGACACTGCCTCACTGCAAATGAAACACATTGTTAACCAGGATGTGAAGATGAAATAGGATGTGCTGGAAGCCTTAAAACTTACGATGTGCAGAACACCTCCACCTTGCATTCCTACTTTCTCTCTGGTGGAGAGAGGGGAAGGGAAACGTGGACGAGTGAGTGTATGTACAGAGGCAGAATCTGGTTCTCATTATCTTGCCTAAGTCCTGCTGATAACAATGAGTATCGAGATCCCAGAGGTGCCACCTTTCTTTGCTCATCCTGCAGAATATCTCATAATCATGATGCTGAGTTATGTGAATACACCCTTGGTGCCTAGACACTATGTTACGGGGCCTCATCCTCTGTCTTACGGTTTTATGCTGCCCCCCCCATGTCTGTGGTATGTGTACTTCTTCCACGTACAAATCCAAAGAAAAGAGACCAATGGACTTACTTGTCTTGGTCATTGCCCTATTTGGGATAAAATCTCTGCTTGGCATAATGTTGGGGGTTTGCTAGTTAACTAATGCTGCACTGTGAAAGACTAATGATGGCACATGATGAGTAGATGTGCTATCATGATCTGATTTGAAGTCACTGCATCAGAAGACCAAGACTGGGACCTTCCTCACCATAACGAGCCTGAAGCATCTCCAAAGAGATGTCAGCTTAAATCAACGAGCTGTTTGAGTAGCAGATTCTGTTCTACTCAAACAGCTGTTTCAATACCAGAGCCTGATCTGGATCCAAATTCACCAGCTGCCTTTTATCTGAACTCAAGTGCTGCCGCCAAACACCCAGGAATTTACAGGGGATGAACTTTTCCACCTGGGCCACTCTGCTGGGAGCTCTAATGCAACCGGCCTGATTAGCCTGGGCTCCGGAGACCCTCAGGTCAGATTTGTCAAGGTACTGAGGCACTTTATGATGCTGGTAGATACCCCATGGGACTCCTGAGAGCACTCAGTGCCTGGGACTGGCCATATTTTCCAGCATACAACGCGCCCCAGAATAAAATCGGCACCTTGCTTTTGAAAGGCAGAATGAAATGAGGAAAATCTTTCCTTGTAGTAAGTGAGTAGCAGCAGGTAGGGAGCTGGGCCTGCTCATTGCATCTCATCTAGAAGGAGCAGAACAGATTTTAATTTCACTTCCCGCCTCCCCCACCCCTGCCCAAAGCAGCAGAAACTGTTCTTGCCATGTTTCCCCATGCACACTCCGATTTCAAGCAGTTTTTTTTTGGGAAAAGGTGCATGTTGCCCGCAATAAAAATATGGTATCTGGGGCAAGACAGAGGTGCCTCATCTAGAGCAGGTGGAGAATGAAAGACAGAACCTCCTGCACTGCCAGGTAGGCTTTCAGCTCACTGGGTATTTTCCAGCTTCCCAATTATCCCCAGCCCAAGCTTGGTCTCGTCTGGGGAGGGAAACCAAAAAGCAGCTGCTGGCAGTTGAAGCTGCAGCGTGCTCGTGACTCAAAGCGGCAGCTGTGCTGGGGACACCAGCAGCAGATGGAGTTGCTCTGGAAATCGGGAGAGGGAGGAACCAAAATGCACAGCCCCCTCGAGACTCACCCTGCCCTGACTTGGCTCTCCGCGGGCCCGCTGGCCCGCACGGCACATCCTGCTGCTGCGACCGGAGGGCTGCTTGTAGTGAGTGGAGCTGTGCTGCGCTTTGAAACGGCCTCGCTGCACATGTGAAACGGGGCACAGGCTGGGCATTGCGGGGAGGTGGCATTTTCCTACTGGGTGCTTGTGCTGTGACTGTGGGTTGTAGTCTTCTTGTAGCGCGCACCGCTGCGCCCTGTATCGAACGACATCACTGCTGCACAGCCGGGGCTTGAGGAGTGGTTGCCACTGCTCTGTAGCCTCACTGATGGCAGTTAAGACCCCTACAGATGCTGGCCTGGACATCCCCAGGGCCACAGTTAACCCACAGCCGAGGAGCACCATGGACACAGCTCTTGCTCACTCCATCTGCATTAGCTTTACCTAGGTACAAATAGAGATGGGTGGGAACTGTAGATCTGGGGTTTGCTTGCAAAACCCCAAAGCCCTTAATATCTGAGGCAGGTGGGTAATGTCCCATCAGGGGTCAGTCTCCTTTCATCACCCCCCTAGGACCCTGGTGGCTTCAGAGGCAGGTCTGATATTTCCGGCGACCCCATATGAACTTTGTCTCTCTGCCTGCATAGCCCAGAAGAAACCAGGTGCTAAAACCTAATGGCAGAAGTCAAGAAAGCCAACGAGCTCCATAAAAGGGCTCTCCGTAGCCTTTTTCCTGCCAGGAGATCCTAACGGTCCTCCAAGGATGGTATTTTAGTTTTAATCGTCCTGTCCAAGCCATACCTCCTTCCTTCAGAAGAAGTGGGCTCCCTCCATCTCCACCACACAGGAGCAGCAGCGAGGGCTGCGAAGCCGACGTTCCCTCCCGGTGCACATTACATTTTATGTCCATCATTCGTTGCATAAACACATCACCAGCCCCGGAATAAATTCCATGCGGTAATCAGTAGCTCTTGGCAGCCCTGATGGAGCGCGCATAAGCGTGCGTGTCTGTCGAGAGTAATAATAATAACACTGAGTGCCTTCTATGTTCAAAGCACTTTGCAAACATTAATTAATCCTCACAACACCCCCGTGAGCTTGGTAACGTTCTAATTTTTAGAGATGAGGAAATGGCAAGAGAGGTTCATTAGCAGTTTACTCAAGTCCACGCAATGAATCAAGGGCAGCACTGCAATGAAAAAACCCCACATCTCCCCGCTCCCCTACCTATCCTCTAACTCAGTGGTTCTCACCCTCTTTAGACTCTTCAACGGGCCCGAGGCACCCCGGATAGGTTAGAGGCACCCTTTGGAAAATACCGGCTCTTCGTTTGCACTTGCTTTTTGATTGCAGAAAAATAATAAAGCAGTTCTTGTGTTGCAGAGAGCTTGGAGCACAGCAGGTCCGCATGCCTTTGACACTATGGATGCCTATTTGAAATCTACCTAAGAGTGCTAACACTGCGTGGCATCCCTCAGCACCCTAGAAAGGATCTCAAAGGCACCCTCAGGTGTCATAGCACCGTGGTTGAGAATTACCGCTGTAGCTGTTAGGAAACAGCTCTGGTCATGGTAGACACCTTTATCTCTCCTATTAACACTCCATTTAGGCTTTATGTACCAAACTCAGAGGAAGCGCAGACCCCAGGCACAGAACTACTGTGGCATGAAAGACTGTGCAGTGAACCCCTCAGGCCTGGGGGGTTTATGGGTTAACAGTATTTTGGGCTGCAGAATATATAGGTTGGGACCATGACACCTTTGTTTCTTGTAGACCCACGTGGATGTTTCTGAGAATTTTCTGGGGGTTGAATCCTTATTTCTGGATTGAATGAAGACCCAAACACTAGCAGTGAAGGGAGCTCACTCTCAGAACAGCTCCCCACGAGGCATGGCAGATTTGCCATCGTTTATTGCTTTTTAAATCAAGACTGGACACCTTTCCAAAAGACAGCACACATTTCTGTGCTCAAGAGAGGTGTCACTGGGTGAAATCCTCTGTCCAGGGTTATGCAGGCAATGACCACAAGAGCCTGTTCGTAAAATATGTTGGAGGAAACGTTCTTCCACGTCTTCCTGGACTGGCTCCCGCTCTGACCACTCTTTGCTGCTCTCGGTGTCCTCCTTCGTGCTCTGGGCTTGGCATTTTGTGAGACAGCACGCATTTTCTCTGTCCTGTACCAAGCAGCTATGGGGAGAGTGACCTGCCTGGCCAGTTTTGCATTGAGCCAGGCCAGGATGGCAACCCTAATGAGCTACAGACACTGGCACATAAGGTCTGGATCTGATGACACCCTCCAACGTTTTCAGCTCCTGGTCAAGGCACATCTCCTTTGGACAGACCATCCCGGGAGTCAGGAGAGCCACCATTCAACAGAAGGTGGACCAGTTTGTGTCAGACTGGGCCCCGGAGGGAGCACTCTGCATGCTGGAAAGTGGACGGCTAGACCCAAATGCATGACCACGTAAAGGGTGACGAGGAAGGAGGAGGGCGTTTCAGTCTCTAGGGAGAACGTGGCATCTGTTACTGATGAATGCTTTCATGCCCAGCCCCTTTGCTGGGGGAGAGAGATGGCTCTGCAGTTTGGCACATTCACCATTTTTAACAGGTTTATAATAAAGGTTTTAAACGCTAGAAAAGTCTCTGTCGGTCTGTCTGTCTGCACTTTCACCTTTTGTTTGGCCTGTTTGTATGATAAAGGCTTAAGAAGTCTCCTGCTGTCATGAATTCCTGACACCAAACAAGTGGGACTTGCTTCGCCTTTAGAAAAAGACCTGTGAGGACTGCAGTCTTTTACTGTCTTCACCTCGACAAAGCCATTTCCTTCCTCTTCCAATTACACAGACTCATAACACTGATTATACCCAGTTGACCCTCTGGGGCCCTCCCTTAGCAGCCCGACTGCAACGGAGTCAGCAGTCCTTTCCAAAAACGTTGAGTTCACAAGACTGCAGTTCATTAAGTGGCAGAGTCTCGGACCTAGGGAGACCCACAGGGTTCCTCTGTGCCCAGCAGCCTCAGTTAAAAAATCCCCTTCCCCTTCCTGGCATCTAAGTCTTGCCTCTTGCGTGGTGCGATGGACTCTGCTCCCAGAAAGGCAGGTCTAGGGGGGCTGCCCATCTCTCTGGTATCCAAGCTCACTACTACACCACTTGCTCGCACGTCGGCATCCACAGAAATAGAAGGAATTATCACTGGCCCTTTAATTATTCATCTCTCCTGCACATAATGTAAGACTGTTTCCAGCCCAGATCCCCGCTCTGTGCTGTGCATGTCGGTCAAAGCTGGAGCGCCTCTGCCCAGCTCATATAATTAATTAATCAGTCCCTGGAGCCTGGTGAGTCCTGATCCGAGCCTGCAGCAAGGCTGTGCATGTCAGAGGGATATGTACTGCTTTTCCAGGCAGTTTCATGGCTAACTGGCTCCTTTGCTGTTTTTTTAACATAGTGATCTACTAGATAGTCTGCCTCGAAATGAAAGAGTTGCAAAGTAACCAGTTCTCCATCCCCTGGAGCTTCTTTAGCCCTGGCTTTTGTGGATGTCTCCATGGCTTTGGGGTCTTGCTTAGACATTGGGCAAGGTGGGCCATTCAGGGGTCTTGATGTAGAGTGGGATGACAGCCCTGTGTGTAGAATAGAGCTGGGGAGCTAATGCTGGGGACAAGGGACCTGGGGCAGGTTTCAAGCCAGATCCCATGTGGTAGGTAAATTGGAGTCAGCAGTGACTCATTAAAGGCCGGGAGGTCTTTACAGGTATGTGCACAGTTGGCGATGGTCGAATGGACAGAGCCCCAGCCTGTGAGCCCGGAGATCCACCTCCACTCCAGAGTTGCTTGATGGCCCTGGACACGACACTCCCCGCTTCTGGCCCTTAGGGCACATCTGCATCTATTAACTGAAATAAGCTATTGGATTAACTTGGCACAAACCCCACCTGGCCACAAGTGTGATGTTGCTCGTCGTAGGTCGCATACGGGATGTCGGGCACCTATTGCTAGGGGTGTGACAGGTTGTTACCAAAGTACATCTGCTGGTACAGCCTCTGCTTGGACGGAGCTAAACATCACACCAGTTCAGCTTGACGTCCTTCCCTAAGAAGAACAACTATTTGTAGACAAATTGGAGACAGTCCAGAGGAGGGCAGTGAAAATGGCTGGGGGCTGGGGCACATGACGTACAAGGAGAGGCTGAGGGGACTGGGCTTATTTAGCTTGGGGAAGGAAAGACTGAGAGGGGACTTAATAGCAACCGTCAACTACCTGAAGGGCAGTCCAAAGAGGAAGGAGCCGGGCTGTTCTCGGTGGGGGCAGATGACAGGACTTCCCTCCTTGGAGGTTTTTAAAACCTGGCTAGACAACGCCCTGGCTGGGATGATGCAGTTGGGGCTGGTCCTGCTTGCAGCAGGGGGTTGGACTAGATGGGACCTCCTGAGGTCCCTTCAAACCTCATTTTCTATGCTTCTATATCTGCAGAGACATAATCATCCCAGTATATCTGCAGCCATGCGTGGTGCAGGGGGGTTATATCCCTTCAGCCACATTCAGTCATAAAAGCTCAGTTAAAGCAGTCGGACTTTGGTGTGTAGACAAGACATGCCCTTCAATCACCTTGACTTATATTGATTGCAAAATAGCGTATGCCTTACCTAGAACTAAAAGGAGTTTGCCGGGACAGGGTGCTGGGAGAGCTCTACAAGCAAAATCCCTTAGTGAGGTTGTGATTCATCCTAGCCAAAGAGTTCTTTGGCTGGTTTAGCTCAAACCAGGAATAAATTAGACTGGAGAAGGGACTTTTGGGGGATACAACAGCACTGACTTCAGGGCTTCTCCTAATAGGCAAAGCTGTGGTTTTGTTAACATAGCATCGCCAGCAAAATGTATACATGTGGACCAGGTCTGCAACAGATACTCTGCCCTTGGTTCTTATCCCACAAATGACTTTTTGATTTATCACTGGTAGCTCTTTATAGAAAATATTATCCAAGTGTTTGTTTGACTGCATATGCTGGGTCTGTCTGTCCTGCGACATGTGTAACCCCCTACTGTAAAATTTCCTTCTCACCTGGAGCAGCAGTGCTCACCAAGGGAGGTTCATACCAGGGTGGCTCTTTAGATATGCACTACTAGTCAGCGCTGAGCATTGCTGTTTTACACCAAGCCAGTTAAAAGTGCTTTGAAACTGCCTGAAGAGTGGAGTGGGATAGTTTGAACGGAGCTGGTCCAAGGCCATGCCTTTAGCCAAAGTGGGTGTCATTTTGGGTGCAAACAAGTCTCTGTACTTTGGGGGACATAACCATTAGCCTCCTTAGAAAGTACCTTGAGAGGCACAGGTGAAATCTGTATAGAGGAATCGTCATTAGCCCTGTAGTATCAGCTCTGGTGTTAGGGCAGACTCTTGCTATGGACAAATCAGCAGGAAACAGGCAGGGGACAAAACCCCCTTGCACACACCGCAGCAGAGGCTGGGAAAAAGGCCGACTGCTTCTACCAAGACCCCCAAAGCATCAGGAGTCAGATCAAATGAATGCTGCAGATCAACCAGTGATTCTGGTAGTCAACTTTATAGTCATAGCCGTGCTGAAGAGGAGACAGTTTTCTCCTACAAATGTGTTGGTAGCAGCAGTGCCTGGCTCCCGGACAGCATGCAAACATCTGCAGTGGTATATCTTGAAGCAAGGTAAATATCCATCGGCGACGATGCCAGCCAAGCCTGGGACTTCATAGCAGAGGAGCTGATCATTAGCAGTGTTTTCAAGTAGCTGCATTGCCTGGAGATTAAACACTGAAGGATGAAGCTCTCCCACCAGCTGCCTTGCACAGGGTGGGGCTGGCTGCTGTCACATCACGCACCACTCTCTCCTTGGCTCTCTTGCTTCTGCATCTTAGCACCGCATTGAACACGCATTGCGGGCAGCTTTCTCCCTTCCCGTGCCCCACCGTGAATGCACGGCGCTGGAGCACTGGCACAGACAGACATGCTCAGAACTGCACTGCTAGGGGACTAGCTCAGGGGCCTGTCCATGTTCAGCCAGGAGCACTTGCGTAGCCTCTCTTTCCGGCAGAAGTAACCTCGTCTCCCCGTCTTCTTTAAATCCACTTCTGTACTCATTAGACTGCACGATCCTAGGTTCTTCCTGCCTGTGTTTTGGCTGTTCAGGACGCCCTTTCTCACTGAACGTGTCCCTTCTGCTATAGCTTTTCTCTCCACATTATTGCCCAGTGATGGTCGTCAAGCAGCCAGACCACAACTCCTTCCAAACTCTCATTCGGCTCCCGGCTCCACGTGCCCACAAACTTTCTAGTGTTGCCTCTAGCTGATGGAGGCCTCCAGCACTGGAGGTGCTGAGCATGGATTTCTGTAGCCATGCTAGTTGCTGGCTTACTCAGCCCCTAGAAATCTCTGCATGATGTCTGGAGAAGAGAGCTGGGTGGGGGCTTGGGTTCTGGCCCAGGGCTGGTCCTTGGTGGACGGTCTTGCTACATTTGCCTGCGCTGACACAGATGGCATTTTAACTGAATCCCAGTGAAACGCAGCCACCTCTGGGTAGATACAACAGCACTCAGCACTGCAGTGCAGGGGAAGAAGTGAAGGACACTGTAGTTTTTTTTGCAACCACATTGCACAGATGGCTCACGTTCAGGCTGCAGTTTCCTTTTGCCCCCAGGTCCTTTTCTCCGGTGCTGCTGCCTAGCCGGTGATTCCCCGTGTGTGTGTTGGTGTTTCCCAGTGCTACTTAGCCTTCCAGTGTGCTGTTCTGATATTGCACTCAGATGGATCCTCACAGCTCACTGGGGGCTTTCTCTGATCTTATTTTCTTCCTGTCTTTGCTCTCCGGCCCTCACTGGAACTGATGATCTTCTTCATTGCTCCTGCCTATTGGAAAAGATGCTGTAGTTGCAAGGCAGAGTCTGGGGGACTGCATGGAGCAGAAGAGTCACCTAAACCCAACCAAACCCTGCACGCTGGGCTTGAGTTTGCCTTTCACCACGGCCAAACCTTGCTTAACTCCTTGCTCACAAAGCAAGGGTTTTAAAGACAACTCTGGCTTGAATCCACAGGTCCCTGAGAGCCTCTCCATCAGGGACATGGAGCTGTGGGAGCGGCGGGATCCCGGAGTGATGTACTGCTTGTGAAGGGCTCATCATGACTGCATTAGCAGACAGGAGGGATGTTAAATATAATCCCTCAGCTGGCTGTCATGGAGGCTGCTTGATACAGGCTCTGCCAAGGAGCTCAGCGTGTTCTGAGCTGTTGTAGCCAAGTAGTTGCAATGCTGGCCTGAAAAGAAATCCTTGGAGGGCTCCCTGTGCAGGTTTGAATCCTGCTGACTTCCAGGTTTTAAAAGGTATCGTTTTTTATCTCAGGAAAAACTTCCTCACATCCAACAAGCCTCACCCCTTCTCCATGGGCCTAGCAAACAAGACAATGGAGCAGAAGCAAACCCAAGGTTCATCGTGTACCAGCATGCCCGCTCCCTTTCCGGGGGCTCTTCTTTTCTGTTGTAAATGGTGGCATTCCCCAAGCCTCACCCACACTCTGCCCACCCAGAAAAGACTGGGCGCCCGTTGCACGTGCCTAGAAGCAACCAGCGAGAGAGCCGTGGACAACAGCGAAGGAGAGGAGCTGCCTGGGGGAGAGCTGGAGCATCTACTGTGCAGGCCCCACAACCCTGAGGCAGATGGCACCAGCAAAGCCTTCACGGAGACTTTAGCAGCGTGCAGGACCCAGCCTGGGAACAGAGTGGCTTGCCACTTCAAGAGCTTGCAACCAGCCAAGGTCGATTATCGATAATTGCCTCAGTGGTGCTTACGAAGGGTGGAGAGGACTCAGTTGGACAGAGGAGTCCGAACCGGCAAGAGTACTATTGAGTGGGGTTGATACGTGAGGGCAGAGGCCCCTGTAGCCTCCTGTGGTTGGGGGAGCAGCAAAACAGTAACGTGCGCCGGGAGGGAGAGGGTTTCGGCCAGGCTTTGGGGTGTGGTGGTAGTTAGGGAGGAACTTGGCCCATCTGGATCAGCTCAGCAGTGCTAGGAGCTGGCCGTTCCCTGGCTGGATCTGAAGGTCACCGTCCCCCTGAACAGAAGACACCAGAGCCACGGCTCTGTGTTGCTGCCTCAGGCTCTCTGCAGACTCAGGCAGGGAGGGAAAGCCGGGAGACCGGTTTTGAAAAAAACAAGTAAGAGGGCAGGGCTGCAGCCACTGGGGAAAGGGAGCAATGCGCTGGATACCTCAGTCAAGCTACCCCTTATCTCAGATCCTCAGGGCTCTGAACTGACCCTTTGGTTATTCTGAGGTTTCCATCTCCAAGAAAACAGCGTGCTAGATGCAGTATCCAGGCAACAGGCACCTTAAAATGATGGAGCTGGATGCAAAAAAAAAAAAAAAAAGTTGGAAAACGATGAACAGCATCTTTTTTGATCACTAGACTTTTTCCCAGGACTGGGTGTGCCTGGCTTACAGGTAAAGACAGTGTTGCGGTCTGGGGCCAGTTTTGTCTCATTTACACCTGTGCAAGGCAGGATTCGTTTCACAAAGGCCAATGGAAATGAATCGGTGTTCAACTGCTATGAGCTAGTAGAGAACCGAGCTTCCGTGTCTATTTTTTTGTCCAAGAAATAATTTCATTTGCAGACAGTTTGTCTTGTCCCTTCAAACAGTAGGAGGTTGGTAGTGCATAAATGCTAAGGCTGTAGGAAATAAATCCCCCAGCTTGGCAGGTCTGCTCCCTGAGCACAGACTTCCTCCTCCTCTCCCCTCAGCACTGCACAGATCAGTGCTTTTCCTGTTTGGATGTGTAATTTCTGCGTCACTGGAGAACAATTTCAATTGTGAGCCAAGTTATAGATTATGATGCGACGTCAAAGACAGCCAGAGTCAGCTCCTCTGAGGGTCACCACATGGAAAGCGAAGACCTCAGAGAAGTTGAAAAGACGGAGATGGACCAAGGGGTCTTCTGCTCCTTACCTGCCAGCATATGTAGGTGTGGGTATGTGGGAGTTGCAGGGAGGGCAGGACGGTACTCCTGCGTTGTACTGGGAGGTGCAGCATGATAGCTGGGGAGCAGGTAAGAAGGCATGTGTGCTTGTACGTAAATCAAATAGCTCCATGTGGGTATAAGCTGGAAGGTGAATGCGATAATTAAGGAGCCCCAGCCTTGTAGCATCACATTAGAATCGCTGCCAGCTGTTGTCTCTGCCAAGATCCTTCCCCCTTGGACCGGGGGAGCAATAAAAAAAATCTGCAAACAGAATAAGGAAATTGCATCAGTGCAACTTGAACAATTAGTGGAGGCAGCTCCATCTGGACCGCAGCCCCAGGGAGAGCAGCCATGTGCCGGCAGCCCAAGAATTAACCATTAGCCAGGAGCCGATGAGGGAGAGTCAGGGATCAGCGTCATAAATAAATAGGCAAGCAGGAGCTACCTCCTGGGGGAGCCAGGGCAGAGTCCTGGGGAGAGCTGCTTCTAGGGCACCCTAGAAGCTGCCCCCAGGGACGGCACATGCTTTGTCGCCAGGTGATTTAAGCCCCCTGAAGGCCATCTTTTTGTTGGGTCACGGTGCTACAGGTCTGGTCCCATGGGGGTTAGTGGGGAGAGTGTGTGGACAGTGGTGTGCAGCCCGGATGGAGCGTGGATACCGTGGTGATGGCTCCTTCGCAGGCTTGGATCCTAGCAAATGAAACAGCCACTTGCCCTTTCCAAAAGGTCCTGCGCAACAGCCCTCGGCTGTCTAGTTTTGCGGCATCAGTCCACAGAATAAGGCAGCTTCCCTGTTCTGCTGCCAATACCTGTGATTCACACTCAGGGAGGCCTGCTCGGGGAGGCAGAAGGCATTTGCCTTCCCGCCAGGAACTGGACCATTAGCACACACTTCCTAATGGTCATTCAGTAGCCAACACAGGCTCCAGACTTGCATCTGCCTCGCACGGGGACTGGCTGGGCAGTGGGTGAGCCGGTCTCTGGGGTTCATTCCCAACCCGCTGCACCATCCGGTCCCCACCCCATCTCCCCTCCAGCTTCTATCAGAGCCTTGCAAGCTCCAGCAAGAACTTGTCTCAGAGATGACATGGTACTGTTTTTCATCGGGAGAGAAGCTCTGTCAGCTCCATCCAGCTAATGCGAGTCCCACTTTAGGATGATTAGAGCTGTCATAGCTTGAGTCGGGAGAGGCACAGGCAGTACTGAAAAAACAAAATTGTGAAGCTAGTCTTTCTTTCCCCAAGTTTAACTCTTTGGCGTCAAGCGTGGGGTTCTCCCCCAGCCAAAGCCTGAACATTTGACACTTGAACTGTGGCAGAAGGAGCTGCAGGTTGGGAAGCTGGTCCAGTTACTCCTGGTGAACCCTAGCATACAACCCCACCCAGACTGCCTTCATATGGGCTGCTCAGCTATGAACGGGAGACAGATATTCAGCCTATTGGATGTCCACCAACTGTTGACTGTCATCATCCACTTCCCAGGGTGTCTAATTAGTCGCTTAAACCATATGCTATATTTTCTTCTCCCAGACTGGATGAGCTCAAAGCTGTAAAGAGGAGAAATGGGGATGATGGAGAGACAGGCATTGGCTATCAGACTCCCGTGACAATTATGAGGACTGGCATAGAGGAGCACCCGCAAGCCCCCCTCAGAATCAGTGCCATTGTGCCTGGTGCTGTATATGGGCACACGGAGAGATGGAGGGAGGCCAGGGATATCTCCAACACCTGGCAGGAATGGTGTTTCCATGTGCTCCTTCCCAAATGGCTGATAAATGGCAGGGCCGGTGGAGCCTGGGTAACTGTTTTAAGGGGTATCCAAGAGGCCCATGGAAAAGGGCACTGAAGCCAAGTAAGTCGAGCTTGAACCGAGCCGGGGAGACATGCTGGGAACTGCTCCCCTGTGATCACTGCTGCAAAAAGCTTTGGGAAGAGGACGCCGTGTCTGCTAGAAACCAGGCAGAGAAGTGTGCCCAGGCAGCAGGACGGTGAAGCTTGTAGTAGCCTCTCGATCCAAGACAGAGGCCCATCCAGAAAGCATGGGCCGGGGGCACAGCACAGCTCCCTCCCCTGCTCCTGCCTGCAAGCAGCACTGCTCCCACCCTGCGGGAAAGGGCTGGGTGACCGCTCTCTGCACAGAAAGCAGGAGAGACGGGCAGCGTGCGGTGCTGGAGGGATCATTGCTGCAGCCTCCCCTCCTACCTTCAGCAGTGGGATAGGTCTCAGGTGGAGCAGGATGGAGGGGGATGTGGGGCTTGAGTGATGTAGCTTGTGATGAGTTAGTATTGCTGCAGCCGAGGTCTAAAAATAACCCCCCCTCCTCACCCCCACCTCTTTCTTTGGATGACGTAGTATAAATGGTATTGGCCTAGCACTCAGCAAAGGTCCCCGGGGCACTGCCTTGCATCTGAACAGCATGGCGAGGGGCAGGCGGGTGGCAGAGGAGAAGAAAGCAGGCTGAGAGCCCGCTGGAGCAGAGGGAACCAGGAGGGGAGGGAGCTGGAGGTGAGAGAGCAGAGAGGGAAGACGGAGGGCCCCTCCGCACCACCGACCATCAGACGTAGTTCCAGGCAAAGGAGAAATGGCCGCACGTGGCCTGGTTCAGATATGGCTCTAGGTTTCCAGGACCCTGAGTGGGCGTCCGGGGGCGCCTGTGGAAAACGTGGCTACCTAAGCAAAGAGCAGGGGTGCCGTCCTGTTTTGGGGGGCTGCAGCAGCTGCCCTCCCGCCCCCCGCTTCCAGGCAGAACGTGCTCCCTGTGCCTCCATCTGTCTCGCGGGGACATGGGATTTGCTGTCTCTTTGGAGGTTGCTTTTCAATCCCATTCCCTGGGGCAGATACATTCGCAATGGCTTTCCCACAGACAAAGGACAAAGCGCTTTCTCAGCTTAGAAGGGGCTTTGGATTTCAGCCTAAGGAAAGCAGCGTGCTCAAGAAGGAACTGGAGCAGAGCAACACAGCCGTCTCCCATGCCGTTTGAGCGCAGTGTGTGGAAGCAAAGGGCATCTCTTCCCAAGGCCGTAGCTATGTAGGCAGAGATAAGAGTCATTTTCTTCTCGGGGTGTCTCCAGCTTTCTCAAGCTGTGCCTGCCTTCCTGCTCTTCCTGCTTCTTAGGTGATTGTCCTTAATCGTATCTCTGCCATTCGGATCATTTCCAGCAGCGGGGTCACGTTCCATGGCAAGACCGCACAATAGCAGTGGGTTGGATGTCCAGGCCCAGGAGGATCAGTAGCTGGACACTGAGTGTCCTGGTGCATTTAACTCTCAAAAGAGCTCAATCAGAGCTCTTCACTGCTGGTGGGTGGTCCTGCACCGCCAAGGCATAGGCCTAGTTGTATCCTGACAAAGGTGCGGACAGAGCCCGCCAAGTAACATAGTAGCCCCAACTAACTGGGGGGGCTAATGGGGACAGGAACAACTAAATATGGGGGACAAAAAATGACAAAAGGGACATGCATCTGGACTAAAGATTCAAAAGACAGCCAAGGCATAGGTGTGCACTGAACCTACGTCCAAGGGAAAGGATGATCTCAGGGTAAAAGTGCAGGGCTAGGAGCCAGGACATGCGGGGCTTAGCCCTGACTCTCCCATGGGCTGCCTTGGTGACTTTGCTCAGTCGCTTTCCTTGCCTCTGCCGACACTTCCAAGTATAAAGGATTGCCGTGAGACTGAAGCCATTAATGCTTGTATATTGTGTTGAGGTCCTTGGGCAGAAGACTGTAGGGAAGAAGGGGACCAGTATATTCTCCTTTCTCACAAACGTGACTGTGATGTCACATGAAAACATACAACTATTCTCTGTCTGTCTCTTTTCATCTTTGTGAATTTCTTTAGGATCCTTCCCCCCAGCAGCCGCTCCGGTGGTTTCGTATAATGCAGAGCGGTTGCCTGAAGGGAAATGCAGCGCAGCACTAAGCAAGAGGGTGTATGAATGATGCACATGGCCTACCTGTGAAGCACACCTTTACAGGAGGAGAGACCTGCTTGAGGGCAGTGGGGATGACTGAATGACACACCGCACTGATTTGCCTTGGAGGGATTTGTCAGGGAAAAGGTAAGCCGCGCACAGCTGCAGGCCAAGGTAAACAGCATATTGTGCTATATTCAGTGAATGAATAATGCAAGCCCCAGAGGAGTCAAGCGAGGAGAAGGAGTGTAGCAGCCTGGGGTGGGAAAGCACTGAGTGCTTGCTGAAAGCCAGGAGTTAAGTAGTTTAGAGCAAACTTGCTGTGGAACGGGTGTTTCTCTGAGGCTTCCCATCCAAATCCATTATGGCATGGTCCTGCAGGGCAGGGAGATGTAGATGTGGCATAGTTCAGGGCTGTCGGTGTCTTTGACCCCTCCCAACCCTCAAACCCCCTCCCCTTTCTAGGTTTCAGCCTTTCAGCTCCTGGGACATGGGAGTCCTGTGATGCTCCTGCTCTCTGAGGTCCGGTCCCCTGTTTATCGACCATGATGGCTCCACAGGCCTGACTGGACTCAGCTGCCGGGCAAGACTTCCCTTCAGGACCTGCAACCAGCATGACCACAGCGACTCAAAGCTTCTTTTCCAAACCAAGACAGTGCCTAACCTCAATCAAAGGAATAACAGCAGAACAAGCAATGCTCCCCTGGAGCTCATGCTGTCACCCACTCTTCTGAGCCCTGGGGTTCGGCATGCTTCCCTTACCCCCGTGTCCCTCTGCCAGGCTCCAGGGCTCACGTTTTTATCCACCGATTTCAGTTATCCTACCTCAGTTCCTCCCTTCCCCTGCCGAGCCAGAGCTATTGAATCTTAGGGTCATAAAGTTGGACGGGACTTTAAGGGTCTTCTTGTGCTTAGCAGGGTCAGAGGTACAGTTGAGAGGGACAGTGGCTGGTCTTTGTCCCTTGATGCAGCGAAGAATGGAGCTCTCTGAAGCTGATGGCCGCTCCTACAGCCCGATTCTGCTGGATTTAACTCTGCCAGTGCTGCGGTAACAAAGGAATAGCTGAACTGCCATAAAACACTACAATTCTCTTCCACATCCTTCATGATACACACAAGCCATCTGCACCGCGCCTGGCAGCCGTGAAAAATAGCAGGCAAAGAGCTGTGGAGACGGCGCCTGCAGGGAGCCATTCTCCGGTTCCCATCGAGTTCAGGATATATGGCAGTGCAGGTAATCCCGCTGCCCACATCCTAAGGAGGAGGCTGCTGCGACGAAGCAGGTGCCGCGGAGGGCAGTGAAAATGATTGAGGGTTACGTGGGCGTGAGTTATGGAGTGAAGTCAGCCAGGCTCAGTTACTGCAGCTTTGGAAAGGAAAGGGAGAAGCAAGGAAGAAAGAAAGGGAAGGAACGGTCTTCTCCGAAGGAGCCCTGAGGCTGGAGGTAACATGAAGGCAGCCCGCCGAGGACCCTGCCCATGGAGACCCAAGTTATTCAAACACAAGAGATGCTTGGTCCGTGCTGGTGTATTTGCAGGGGAAGTGCTGGTATATTTGCAGCGGTGAAGTGCCCCACGCTCTGGGGTGCAGGGCATGGGTCATGCTGCAACTGGGACTGGCAACAACTTTCAGGGGCTCCCAACATGGCAGGCAGCAACGGCTGTCAACAAGCCAGTGGCCTTGCAGGCATTTAGCATCCAGGGTCTTCAGCTTTGCAGGTAACAGCCTCTGCTTGCTTTTTCTTGGACTGCACTGGCAGCGTGACAGTCCTGGATTGCAGAAGTGCCCTGTGGCCTCCAGAGGATCCATCACTAATCCTGTCCCTCAAGGCATCCAACCGGATAGCTGCACACCAGGGACTTTACAAGCTACTCTGGCAAATTAGTCACTCAGAGACCGTAATGAGGAGTGAGTTATAGGAACACCGGCAGAGAAATTGGCCTGAATTGAAAAATTGCTTCTGTTTCGCAGACGTGTTATAAATTCAGGCAGGGACTTGGCTCCCGATTTTCCTCTTTTGTAATGAATTTCACCTAGCTCGGGTCAGGGACCCAGCCAAGAATAGATCCCAAAAGGCCTGGATCTCAGACCCTTGTTCTCACCACCAAGCTCTCCTATGTCTCAGTTTAAAGCCCCTCCATCGTGACATCAGTGCTGAACCACTGTGCAGCGAGGATCACTGTGCAGCTGGGCTGCCCTCCGAACGTGACATTTGGCTGTGACATTTCACTCTGACTGCATGTTGTGTCCTGAAATTCTCCTTCCTTTGACATCAGTGATGACACTAGATGCAGGGGCGAAATGCAGTGACGAATATAGCCCCTATGGGAGAAGTCGCAACAAGGCTGGAAAGCCACTCGTCATTCCTTTGCTCTGCTTCTGCACCTTTCTCCATTCAGTTCGAAGGAGGTGGGAACATTTGGTCTCATGCCGATGCCTGGAATAGAGACTTCAGCCTGGTGTGCACGCCGGCAGTGAGGAAGACGAGCCTTTCGCTGCTTATCAGCTGCGGAAGACGTGGCTTTGCAGAACTGAGCCACCACCAATCTCACCCTGACAAGCAGCTTTCTGAGCCTGCCTGCCGCACTGGGTGACAGGATAGCAGAGTATGGCAAAGCAGTGACTTGGGAGCATGTCTCGAGCCAGCCACAGATTTCTGTACACTCATGACTCTATTGGTTAAAGCTCGGAGTAAACTGATTGGGACATTGGCTTTTTACTCTGTCAGTGCCTCTTCTGGGGTCAAAAAGCCTTTCTCAAAAGCAGAGTTTGGGAGCTGGTGCCTTTGGCTTTGGAGGTTTTGAAAGCATTTCTATTTTAAAGCCGGAGTTTGGGTTGTGTTTTTCAACCTGGCTTTGGCTGAAGGACGTGACTTGAAAGTTGGTGACTCTGGGCTTGCTGTGAGGCTTCAGCTATAGCCTGGCTTTGCAGTGCTTCTGGCTGCAAGCTTTTCTTTAAAGGCAATGGCCTAAAATGAATTAGTGATGTCGTGGCTGCCAAACTCAAGATGCTTCAAAGGGACCTTGTGCTCAGAACATGTTGAGCCCCTGGCCCCCTGTAGACAACCCCTTGGGGTTTCCCAGGTTGGGCATCTGAAATAGTTCTTGGGCTTCTGAAAATTTTAATCTGGCCACTACTAAATGCAGTATCTGGGCTTGTTCCCCACTTCTTAGGTACCTCCTGGAGCTCCATTTCTACATTATCCGAGTGCATCCTAAACTTGCATGGCTTTAATCTCAGAACATCTGCATGAGACAGGGGTCTGCTATTAACTCCATTTAAGATGTGAGGATCCAAAACACTACAGAGCTTGGGTAATGCTGTGGCTAATAATGACTTGAATTATGTGTGCTCAGTGGCCTGATCCTAAAGCAGAGGCTTCATGACCTGCCTCAGAGCAGCAGCTCATGGTCCAAAGAGGCCAGAAGGAAATGTCTTGCCATGTATCTGCACAATATCTAAGCGCACCTACATCTTTTATCTTCTTCTGAAGCATCGGGTAGCAGGCACTCCTGCAGGTTGTTTAGGGGGTTTGAAGGGCTCAGACACCTCAGTGATGCAACCCATATGAATGTCTTGATAGGAAGATCTAATCTAGGAGATGGGATGCTTTTGAGAGGCTAGAGGCACTGTAAAGTATGAACCTGTGCCAGCCGCTCTTTTTTACCACTTCGTCCTCCGGCTGTTCGGCTTTTCTTTAAAAAGAACCTGTTCTACAAGGAGCATGTTTCAATGCAAGTTGCCTAGGACCTGCTGTGATGTTCCCTGCCGCATTTTGGAAGTGGTACATTGATTATTTTGCTCAAAAGCATGTTCCATTAATGAGGTTATTTAACAGGGGGAAATATGCAGTAAAATGAAAGGAATGCTTCTTGCTAATGGCTGGTGTGAGGGACGTAGCATCATGCCTCGCTATCCACAAACTGTTTTAGTGCACTTAGTCCATTCCTGCCAGGGATGTAAAGAGATCTGGGATTTCCTGGCATGTTCATCAGGGGGCAATAGAGACCCCAAGAATGAGAAGCAGAATGCAATCCTGTCTGTGGGAAAGGCTAAATTCTTCTCCCCAATGCACACAGGCAATCCTGCCCTCGCCGCTTTCTGGGGAGAATATTAGGGCCAAGGCAAATGAGGAACAAACCCCAGAGGTTTCAGAATTCCCTCTCCAAAAGTTCAGATGTCTTGTAGGATGCTGATCTGGCCATGCCAAGCCTCCAAGTGTGCAAAACCAGGCTGGAAACCTAAGAACTGGCTGTCACACAAGATTTGTGACACATGAAACGCAGCCTCTCTCCCAGTGGAGCCAAACAAGAAGGTCCTGTTCAGTTTTCACCCTCAAGACAAAGGAAGGCCCGTGACAGGCTTGGGTGGTGTCTTGTTCTAGCCGGACACAGTCAGCTTTCTTTATCAGCACTCTGCCCCATGCATCTTGAGGCTGAATTTTGGCTGATCTTTTTAAAGCCGACGAGGGGATTTTTCAGTGCATGCCCGCCAATGCTTTTTTTTAATGGGGGTCGTGTTTCTGATTTAGTGCAGAGGGATCTTTGCAAATCCATTTCTAACACAAGGTTCTCAAAGCCCAGCTTATATTGAGTTCAGCTGCATCCTATCCCGTTTGGAAGGTCGGTATTAGACTCGTTTTACTGCCTGGGGAAACTGAGGCCCAGGCTATTGCAGGGCTGATGTTCAGAGGTGGGGGGTATCTGCAGCTTCCCTTGTCTTTGATGGGAGTTGCCAGAGGTGAATAGCTCTGGACACAAGACTATCCTGAGCAGTAGAGCCAATGGTTGGCACTGAAATTAAATAGTAGCTAGATGCCCTGACTTCTGGGCCTGTTCTGTAAGCACCAAACCAAGGGCGTTGACTGGCAAGGATTCCCTGGTGCATGTGTTTTCTATACACACAGGAAATCCATGTAGACATCATGCTTCCCCTGCCTACCTGGCTAACAGCATCGCTCTCTGCTCACATTTTGGCTTCAGAAGGACTCCAATGCAGCTAATAAACAGAGCTTGGCCTCCTTTTTCCTCCTGCAATAAAGCTCTATGCTTTGCAATAAATTTGTCAGCTTTGTAATGGCTACGTCGTTCTTATTGCTCGTTTGTGCTGGTATCATCTTCCGCGTCTCCTGGGGGCTGGGCGGGGAGAGAGCCATACAACAACAGCGCTGCTTTAATAAAGCCACTGCTGCAGTAAATCGAATAATTTCAGTCACGCAGGACAGCCCCCACTCATCCTTCAGCAGCCCTCTGCAGTCATAACTCAGGCAAGAGGACACAGAGGCCTGGGACCAGGGATGTGCCAAGGTGCTTCTGGACACGGAGCAAGCTGAAGGATCTTCCTGGAGTGGCTCTGGAGATCCGGATGCCAACCCCGAGCAAGGAGTAACGCAGCCAGCTGATGGGACTCATTGACCTTCTGCCATCACCATCGCACCTGCACCCTCGTCCCCAGCTGATGCTGACATGACAAGTCGCCTTCCTCCTGGCAGACTCCGGTGACGGGCTCGGGGGAAGGCCGAAGTTGTCTGATTTATTGCCCCGCTGGGTCTCTTCGTTTCCTGCCCATGATTCACTTTAAGGTGCTGAGTCCTCATTGTTACGTGATTATTTGAATCACCGCCCAGCATGCCCAGAGCTCCCCTTGGGCAATATGGGTTTTGCACGTTTACACTCAAATAGCTAAATAAAAGAAATAATATAATTCACAGATGGGCACGGCTGCCCACCACGCGGGCACTGAGGCAGGCTCCTTCATGGTGTTACCCTGTGGGCCAGCCCAGTTATCTCTCTGCCCCCAGCTTTGTTCCCTCTCCAAATGTCCCACCCGCCTTTGCTCTGCCCTGTCTCGGGCGCAGGCTTTCTCACCGCCTGGCTCTTCCTGCCTTTCACTTTCCCTAGCCCTCTCCCCCGACAGTGTTTGCCCTGATTTGTTCTAGAGCTCCAGTTTCTGAGTTGGTCGCCAATGTTGAGTCCCTGGGCCTGGTTTTCAGTCTAAGTCAGTGGGAATTTGGGGGCACTCGGTCCCTCAGGAAATCAGGCTTAGGGCATCTCAGAGAAATGACCAGTGCAAAGCTCCTTCTGGGCCCACCAGAGCCAGAACAACCAGCTCTTCTCCCTCACCTGCCCTTATACTCAGGCCTCGAATAATCACCAGGCTGACAATACAGATAAAGAAAGGCACTGTGGATACTTAGCACTGCCTGAAAGTCCCTAAATGGGCTCAAGCCTCAATAGGGGCTGCCATACCGAAGATCCAGATCCCTGCCAACGGAGGGGAAAGGATGATATTTACTGGAAACAGAAGTTTCTTCAGTGGCTCCTGTCCCGGTCAACAGAGACCTTGCTTTAAGACAGCATCCGTGGTCCCAAAAACACTTAGGTCTGGGGCAGAAGTTTCATAAGCTGGCTTGGCCTAAATCAGGTAAGTCTGCTACTACATTCAACCAGGTTTATCTTAAACCAGTTTCAGTCATTTTGAAACTGGCCGATGGGCACTAAACTTCTGTTATAGGTTTAAATTAGTTTCACTTAAATCATTTTATGTGTAATGTCTGTCCCTAGCCTTGAATAAGTGCTTCGCTGCTAACCTGTGCATCAACCCCATTGCAAGTATTTCTTTCCTTTAGGGAACCAGGTTCAGAGTTCAAGGTCTAAAGGGGAAGTCCTGGCCCCACTGAAACAAATGACAAGGCTCCCAGTCACCGATGGGATCGCAACCCAGCCCTGTTCACCTCCACTGGAGCCCCCCTTTGGCCCGGCCTCTGAGCCATATGTAACCTGGCCTCTGCGCTATATAGCTACTACTTCCAGTAGGGACGAATAACTGGAAGGGAGGCCATCAGACTCATTTCAAGCCGTCACTAAAGGCGCAGCTGTCAGTCTCCAGACCTGAGTGGAAGGGGAAGGAAAGCAGAGACACATCACACGGAGGAGGAAGGACACAGAGAGTAAACTTATGGAAGAACCAGGACTAGGATTCAGGTTACTTGCCCCACCACGGGAGCTGAACAATATCCAGCGCTTCTGCTGCTGACATTAGCTGCGATGCACTTGCTTGGCAGCGCTGCAGAGCCGCCGTGTAGCAGGGGAAGTGGGTGGACGGACCGTGACTCCACTCCGCAAGTGCTATCCCTGGGCCCAGGTGGCAGCCCCTGGGGTGCCCTGCTTGTGGTTTGAAGAAGAATTATGGTTTGTTTTCTCCGGCTCAGAAGAGCAATGGCGGGTCTGAGCCTGGGAGCACGTCCGCAGTATTTCTAGGCTCTGAGAGCTCTCTAACAGCTAAACCCCATCTCTCAAGCCTGACTCCACTCAGCCTCCCTCTGCCAGGCCCAGGAGGCTGCACGTGAGAACAGCTTCTGGCACGAACGTCGCACTGAGCTCATCCCTGGGATGACATTGTGCCTCGGAGGGAGTTTGCTCCCCCAGTCGCTGCATCTGCAGAGTCAGGTTCTTCAGAGCCAGCGAGGCTTCACAAAGGGCCCCTTTGACTTGGGACACTGAGGATTATTCATATCTTCCCTTCACACTGCTGGGGAGAGGTGCCGGAGTGACAGCCCTTGGACTGAAGCCCTCTGTTTCTCTACACGCCAGAGAGAAGCGAGGGAGAAAGCTTATTAACAATGCCCCACTGACCAGAGCCCTTGCCTGCAGCAACTCCCTCTGCTGCTGCATTTACCTGCCAAAAGCCACCGACAGAAACCTGCCGAGCCACCAAACTGGCTGCATGGCAGCTAGGATGTCACTGATCTGCCACTCCAAAGCATGTTGAACTGAGCCGAGATGCAGGTCAGCGGTAGTACCCAGTGCAGGTTTATTTGTTCAATGCAAAGTGGAAAATCAAGATGGGGGGCTGGTGCCCTCCACCAGGGTGACATGACTGTTTGGCCAAGAAGAAGGCAGAGGTGACACCGTAGGACGGTCTGTTGAAGACACCGAATGAGAGTCTGGAGCGTCAGTGAATAAATACAGCTGGAACTCTTGGATTTAGGCTTGGTGTCTGGCTCTGATGCATCTCAATCGTTAAAATTGCTCAGGGAATGACCCTGATCGGATTTGTCATGTCTTAACATGATCCCACGTGACCTTAAACCTCCTGATACACAACGTGATGGCAGCCGGCCAGAGACCTGCTTTGATGTGATGTAACCCGACCTGACGCGAGAGAAAGTTGTGTCCTAACATTAAGACGCCTGGTATAATGTCATGGCAGATTGTGACCTGGACCTCCTCTCTGACATTTTCCAGTCTGCTCCTGTCTGTGGTATTACCCACTCTGTTCCACTGCAGCCCCTGAGGGGTGTAAAGAAGTACTCTTGTTGTTATCTAGACATTTTTTAAAAGAAACTAGTTCCCAATCCCCCAAGCCCAGGAAAGAAATGATGAGGAAATGGCAGGCAATAAAATCAGCATCAGAGGGAACTAATGGCACCGATATGTAACCTCCAAAGGATGAAAAGCAGGCCAGCTCTCACTTAGTATCCAAATAGTGTTGTGCAGCGTGCCATAAATCCAGCAAAGGGAGCTATACCTCGCATCCATTAAAAAATTGTATAGCGAGATAGCTAATTTGTGCTTAGCTCTCACTGAAAAGGCAGTGCAATCATTGTCTTGCATCTTCGTCTGAAGGAGCTGCCATGCACTGTGCTGGGGGTTGGGGACCTGAGCCGTCGCGAGTGGCTTCCAGGGTCCTGCTCCATGCCCGAGCCCACGCCTCTGGCTGCACACCAGGGGCTGCAGACCCGAGCCGCCCCACACAGCTCCCAGGGTCTGGATGCCGTGCACCGTGCTGCACACCGAGAGCCTGGCTGCTGGAGCTGTCCCCTGCTTCCCACCGCCGCCGGAAGTCTTCAGGGGCTCTTCCAGGCTCCTGCTTCACCCTGCTGAGCAGCTCTCCCTGCTCTTCTCTTCATCCCCCGGCGTGTCTGCCACGTGCTGGGTGCGCTGTCCTTTTATTCTCTCCGGAGGCCCTGCCCCGAGGTCTGCCGGACCTGCAAGGTGCAGCTCTCAATCAGGTCCAGGGCTCCTCACCCCCTCCCTCCCCGGGCGGGGCAGGGCAACCTCTCCTCCATCGCCTCCTGATCGGTGGGAAAGTCCCACCAATGGCTTGAAGCCCTTTCGAGCCGGCAAGCCAGGCTGCTATTGGCATGCCCGCCACGTATCTATCTATCTATCTACATATAGATATAGATCTCTCTCTATATAGATCTCTAGATAGATAGATAGATCTGTGTGTGTGTGTGTGTGTGTGTGTGTGTGTGTGTGTGTGTGTATTTATGTCTCTTGGGAGTATCCAAACTTCCCTATGAAAACAGTCTATCCCATAAGGGTATGGATATATGAACAAATTACCATGAAAAAATGACAATATGGACCATCCCCTGTGGTCCACAGGAGAAAAGAGGACAGGGCATTACCACATGTCAGCTGCTCCAGAATAACTGTCACATGTATGCTCTTATCCCATGCTAAGTGGAAACTAAGACACAGTCTCTTCACCCTCAATAAAACCTACTCTGTTGCTTGACAGGAGTGTTTTCTGCCTTGCTTTCCTTCAATGGGAGGAGAGTAGGGGATCTCTGCTGAGTCCTGAGGCTTCAGCCCCATGGGTCTTGGGGATGCTCATGTGCTTGCCTACCTGTTTCTGGCAGCGGGGCTGCCGTGCACTGGCTGGGTGCCCCCGAAGCTGCCCAGTTTAGCAGCCATGGAGGGAGACTCAGAGAGGTGTGAAAAGGCTCTGAGCTGACCATCCTGGCTCTCATCAGGTAGAGACCAGAAAGCCAAACATCCCATCTCATCCACTGAGTACCACTACTGAGGGTGGAGTTATCTCGGTATGATGTATTGAAATACTGGGAAAGCCCTCCTGGTAAGTCATCAAGGGATAAAGGCAAGGGTAGGGCAAATGCACAGTGGCCTTGCCAGGGGAACAGCCCGTGCTGCAGCCAGAGCTCACACGCCTGCCTGGGCTAGTGCTTATGCACTCCCTGTTTTGCTGTATGCAACAGTCTCTTAATCATAGATCGTGCATTGCTATTAGTATTTAGCTTGCAGGAGCTTCTAAACCATGCAGGGGTGTTGTCACTGCCTGGAAGATCTCGGACTGTCCACAGAGCTCCACACAAGCGTCTTTTTTCCCTCCCTTCGTACTCGCTCTTCTCCATCTCGTCTTCTCCGTCTCGCACTTCCTGTGCTTTGGAGGTGCGAAAGGGATCTGTTCTTGGGGCCCCCTCTGGAGCTGACAATCCTGGCCAGGAAAAAACCTTTCCCAATGAAAGACTTGAATGCGTAGGGATGCTGCGCGGAAAGGATTCTTCTTGGGATGTAAATGCAGAGGATCCTCAGACAGAAGGGAGACAATACACCCAAGCCCTGCTTTTGCTTTGATTCTTGAAAGCACCAGACAGTGCAAAAAAAACCTCACAGGGTCAGGCCCTCGAGTGGTGACTGCCCTTGTGTTCAATGCAGTTGCACTAGCCGAAAGGCTGGCATCGATGCCTGCCCTGAGGACGAGCTCAGATCTCAGCAGGAGAGATGAAAGCCCCAGCAGAACTGCCAGGTGGCCAAGGTGCAGAGGGAGAGGGCTCGTCTTAGGTGCAAACCATCCAGGCCTCTGCATTGTGGTCATGTCCAGCGGCCACGGTGTGCGATCGAGGCCCCACCGTGCTAGGCACAGTCTCTGCTCCAGAGAATATACAGCATGAAATGGATGGGGGGAGACAGCCGCTGGTTTTCCATGCTGCCAACCAGTGAGTTCTCCCTGTCAAGGTCTCCGGGGTAAGATGCTCCTTCAATGAGCATCTTTCACAGCAGTCAAGACCAATGGTGATGGATGGACGGGGTCAGAGTCTGGGAGACCTTCAGCTTGCGGAGAACTTAGAGCAACCGATGATGCCTGATGTTTCATGTTGCTTTATTGACGACTGCTTGGGAGATGAACGAGGCAGATGATGGGGTTTTTTTCAGCCTTGCCAGCCTTTCAAGTGCAAATCTCATTAGTCGAAATTCATTACTGCTTGTAAAGCCCTTTCTGATCCACGGCTGAAATGCACAACCCAAAGCGCAGCAGAGAGTGATTCATCTGTTATCATGACACAGGTTTGAACTCAGGCCTTGCTTTCCTCTATTTGATCTTGGGAAAGCACGGCCCAGGCACAGAGGGCCCGCTCCTGCTCCCATTCACCTCGGAGAACAAGCAGTACCAAAGCAGTGACTAGCTTAACCGCAGCATTGGTATGATCAAAATGTGACTAATTGCTTCCAGGCTTTTTGAGCCAGCTTGAGGCTGGGTTACATTGACCCACTGAAAGCCAGAGCCACAAAGCACCCCCCAAAGCCTAAAGAAAAATGCATGTTGTGAGCACCAGAGTCCTTTCACATTCACCTTCCTTCCCCAAGGCTAAAAACAGACTTGCATTTTGCAGAGGAAAAAAAGCCTTTTATACTGGGATCCTACAGATGTACAAGCCTGTTGTCCTACTTTAAGTACCTGTCAATTATATGAGATAGCACTTACCCTCATTTGGGGGAGTGCTAATTCGAGTTAATTTAATTGCCTTTCAAGCTGCTTGTGTAAAGGACTGTCCCCTGCCTGTTTGGACCCCAGTCAGAGCCTCCCACAATCAGACGTGGAGAAACCCCACTGATTTGACCCTAAGGTGCAGCCACATTTGGGTAAGGTGGGACACATTTGGGTACATTTGTGTATTGGCTTCATTTGGATACAGATCTCATCTGCATTTTTAACATAACAGATCATTTCTGAGTTAGGAAAAGAGGCAGAGAGAGATGGAGATAGAGAGAGAGGGATGGGCAGACAGATTAGATTAAGTCCTCTATTTGAAGCATTCGTGGAGCTGCCAGGCTGGAAAATGTCTGAGAGGTCACATTTTCTCTACGAACTCCACCTTTGGTTCACTGAAGCAAAAGAGAGGAAGATATTTCCCTTGTTACCAGCATTTTGGTGCAGAAGAGAGGGACTGTAGACCGTGGTCTCTGGCTGTCATGGCAGTGTTGCTAGTCCCCGCTGGAAGAGCACCGACAGCATGTTTGGCCCCATGGACCCAGGAGCATTTATTAACACACACGTCATGAGTTTCCTTGGCCTCTCGACAGCAAAGGTCTCTTCACACGCCACTGCTACTTTGTGCTCCGCAGGGTCCGGCGTCCACGCGACGAGTCCAGGGAATGGAGAGCAGCGTGGAAGTGACATCTCATTCCTGTCGCACGCTGGCTGGTAAAAGCCTTCCAGGCACGATCAAATGCGTGCAATCAAATATGCGTGTCTGGAAGTCTTTGTGCACGGGCATGAACAGCCAGAGCTCATCACGCCGACTCCAAAAGCACCCTGGGCTGCCTTTGCGAGGCGCGGTGATTTCTGAGATAGCAGAAGCCGTGGAAAATGGATTCTCTACTCCACCTACCTCCCTTGCACTAAACCCCAGGAGCCCCTGGTGACATGAAGTGGCAATAAGATTAGCCGCCAGTAATGGGGAAATGCTATTTCTGCCTTTCCTGCCACGATGCTGCCTAGCATGTCACAAGGCTTCGAGTCCAGGCCCTCCAAGCACTCTGCTAACGGGACGAGCTCCCCTGGGGAGACGCTCTCGTGCCTGCATTTCACAAGGGAAAACTCAAGTGAATGAGGTCAAGCAGCTGCCCTGACCCTCATCAGTAGAGTGGGGACTAGGACACAAGCAAGGGGGGAAACACAAATAGTTTTTTGTGGGGAATTTTGAAAACCCCCCAAAACGGACACTTTTAAAACCCCTGTTAACATTTTCTGGGGATTTTGCTTGTTTTCTTTGAAATTCTTCCAGGAAACAAAACTCCCGGTCCATGTTTCTGGGGACCAACCTTTAGTTTTGTTCAAGGGCCAATGTTTTCTGCCTCTCGGCTGCAACATCCCCCTCCTACCCTCACCCTTCCCTCCGGCTCCCCCCTTCTGGGTGCTCTCCTCGGTGCCAGTCCCTCCCGGTTTGTATGTGTTGGATCCGTTTGAACAGGGATTGTCGGTGGTCGATGGAAATTCCCATCCCACGCCCTGGGCACTTGAGGCCCTGACTTTAGGCAGCACTGGCTTTGTAGCCCAAACATGGAGTTCAGCCCCGGCTTGTAGGAACAGACACGTCCTCCTCTCACCTGTTTCTCCTGGCCTGGATCCCGGAGCAAAACACTCCTCTCCTCTCCCTCTGCCCCTCACCGGGTTAATGTCCACGCAAGAACGAGGCAGTGCCACTGGGAGTCTCTTGGGCCACCGGGCACGTCAGGGTGCCAGGGAAGGAGTGTCATTCTTCTGTCCCAGGCAGGTGCGGATCCCAGCAGAGCAGAGACCCAGAGAAACGGGACAAGTCAAAGCACTTCCCCAGCCTTGCAACGATGCAGCGAGCTTCTGTGCAGAACTTTTAATTTTCCCCTTCGTTGGAGACCACTTGTCAAATACTTTTTACTGCAAACTGTGACCTACTTTATGCGATTGCTACTGTCTGGCTGGGATGTTTTCTGCTCATGTAAGTCCTGCCTATCCTACTATTTTGTCCCTAAGAAATATACTACAGCATTCATGAATGCATGGTAAGGGCCTAGTCATTCAACCTGCCAATGGAGCACTGTGTAGGTCTGGTTTACCTGGGAAAGTTATTCAGTATAAGGCAAGGTGTGAATTTAAATGGCATATAGTTATATCAGGATAACCTGCACCTGATATTCTTATTGCATATTAAGGGAGGAGGTGGAGCAGTGTAGGATGGAAGAGATCTGGATTCAAGTCCTTGCTCTGGACCCTTCTGCTAGGCAGTCCTGGAGAAGTCACTTTACTCATCTGCGCCTCAGTTTCCCTATTTGTTAAATGGGAGTAATGATACTGGCATCCCTTATAAAGCACTATGGGTTCTGCTAATGAAAAATGCTGTAGAAGAGCTGGCTAATATAACATAACATCTGCTGTATCACTATAAGTAATGGAAATGGAAAAATAAAGATGACGATGATGATGATATGTTTTAAGCTGTACGACTGAAGTAGAGGTTTAAGTTAGCCCAAAAAAGCTACTGTGGTGGGGAAGTAAAGTGGTGTACCTGCTCACTGTTTGCACAGTGGACAAGCTCTTAACCACCCACTGCAGGTCCATCTTGCAGCTCAGGACACATCAAGCTTTGGAAAAGCAGCCATAAATAAAACCATGCCCAACGGGGTTTCTTGCAAAAGCCTCCCAACGAGGCTGGCGCGCGTTTCACTTTCCTTGCGGATCATTCTGCTAAATTATGCATTCGCCCAGCATATGGTTTTTAATTTCCTGGGAGGGATATTAGGTAGGGCAACTGGCAGGGTTTCTTATGCTTTTCATCAGACCTTTTTATTAACACATGACTAGGCTTCCCTGCCTACTTGCCCCCACCGGGTGAGCGATGTGATGGTGCCTCCAATGCTCAAAGCCACGTCTGCTCCCTGTTCAGTGCCCAGAATAGCTGCTAAAGATAATTGTACGAGTGTGAAGAGGCAGGACTCGGTGCCTTACACACGACGGATGAATGCAGCTGTACTGGAGGAGAGACGGTAAGTATACGGAGTGTGCTAGGGTGCAACAGAATCAACCAGTCTGTTCCCAGTGCAGGACTGGCAGAAGGAAGCAGTGTTTTCCAGTGGTTACAGCAGAGGGATGGCACACAGGGCTTTTGGGTTTTGTTCTCAGCTCTGGCACTGACTTTCCATGTCGAGTCAGGCAACTCCTAGCCCACCAGCCTGTAAATTGGGAATGATGATAAATATTTATGATGCTCTCTGGGGTATAAAGAACAGGTCCTGATGCTGATGCTGATGCTGATCCTGGAAGCAGGCAGTGGAAAGGGGTGAGTGCATGCTGTGCTGGGCACCTAGGAATAGAGGCAAAGGGTGACAAGTGTTTGAAAAGGCACAACCTAAGTATTTGGTGACTTCTCTGAAGGTTTCTCGGCAATGAAGGGTTAAACCCCTTTGCTGCAGGAAGTTTGGGCAGATGATAGGGTTTTTTTCCCCCTGACATTTGGGGATGCTCCAGATTGGTTCCTGGTCCTGTGTCCCCACAGCTGGACCTGATGAGGGTCAGGAGAGCTGGAGAGCATGCTGGCACATGCTTGGTGGGGCTTGGCCAACAGCTCAGCAGTGCCCGGGCTTCACAAAGGAGCTCTGAAGGGAGGTGGCCAAGGCTCCTACGTGGGAAGTGAGTAGCACTGGGTCTTGTGGGAGAGCGAAATGCTGCAGGGGAGGAAGAAGGAAGAGGAAGGGAGGATGAGAGTGAAGGGAGCGGGAATCTCTATCTAGTGCCACCTTGGCTGCAAGACAACATCTCTCTCCCTAGCCCCATTGCTCACCAACTCGCCCACAACAGATGTGATCCCTGAGCTGAATGCCTTGGGCCAAAATGACTTGCCCCCTCCTATCCACCATCCTTGCGGCCTGAGCTAGCCCCTCCGAGAGAAGTGGTCTGGGACCTAAGGGCTCGCTAGGTGCCTAAGGGCATGGACAATCAGGACTCATGGTAGAAATGATCTCTTTTATTAGACCAACAAGATTTTTGCAAAACTCTTGTTGGTTTAATAAAACAGATCACCTCTACTACGAGTCCTAATTGCCTTTTCCTCTAGACCAATATGGCTACAACCTGGACACCTAAGGGCATGGATGAGGTTTAGACACCTTAGGGGCTGCTGTATCTAACCCGGTGTGAGCGGCTGCTTTTACACTCTGGAAATACCTTGCTCTTTCCAAGTGATGCTCCGCAGAGCCTGCCCTACTCTGTATGGTACTCGGAGGAGAACAGGCTGTAGGGGCCTTTTCTCCTCCTCCCAAACCCCAGGTCACGGTCCCTGCCATTGGGGGGGGAGGAAATTGCCATGTGTCAGTGCATGGAAGCAGCCAGCCCCACATCCCAGGAGCCCGCAGAAGCAACAGAGGAGCCTGAGCATCCTCAAAGCATCCTCATCCATGGGCCTGCAGCCTTTTTTTTTTCTCTAGTGGTGACAAATGAGAGCTGTCCCTTCAGTGCAGGAGTCACCACTAGCACAGAGGGCCTTTCTTTAAGGGGTGTGAGCCCTGACCTTCAGCCTTGCTACTCCTGCCTTTACCACCGTCTTCCTACCTCCCAGCTGCAGCTCTCCTCCACCCCTCCCTTTCTCCCCCAAACAGGGTAGGGGAGCAGGGGTGTCGTGGCAATGCCAGCAGCATATTGCAACCCAACTGTCTGCCTCTGTTCAAGGTCACAGGGCAAGAGGGATCCAACAAGGCCAACTTGTCCAAGCCACATGGTGAACCAGATGGTCTTTGCTCCAGCCAGCTCGTGGCTGGGCCCATCCCACAACTTTACCCATTGCAAAGCATATTGGAAGAAGCTGCTCCAGGAGAGAGCACAGCAGGTGGGCAAAGCTGGAAACCAGACCATGGCTACCTACCCTTCTCATGGGACTAATTTGTAGGGCCTGGGTTTGAAGTAGGCAGCACAAGTTGCAATACTGGTGTTTTGCCTTTAAGTCCCAGCTCCTGGAGTCAAGTAATCACAGGAGACCCTCTACTTCCATGTGTTTAAATGAGCGTCTAGCCCTCCTGGTTGCAGAGAAAATCTTGATGTTCTGAACCCTGTAGGCTCAAAACTAAAAAGCAAATTAGCACCCCCCGGGTGTTGTAATTTTTTAAAAATCAGTCTGATGATTTAAAGCCCATTTTTGCTGCCTGAGGCCTGACTCATGATTTCTGAATCCTTAACACCGGGAGCAAATCCCAACTGTTCCCCAGGGATATTTGTCATCAGGAAGAAAGTTTCAGGGGGAA
Organism: Crocodylus porosus; assembly: GCF_001723895.1. Taxonomy (NCBI): domain Eukaryota; kingdom Metazoa; phylum Chordata; order Crocodylia; family Crocodylidae; genus Crocodylus; species Crocodylus porosus. The sequence continues at coordinate 12,837,519 of NW_017728926.1, forward strand.
CGAAGATCCTGGAAGCTGCTCTTCCCTAGACCTACGATGTAAAAGCGCTAGAAGTCGAAGGGGCAGCGTTGATACGGCTGAGAGCAGGAATTTGGCTTAACAAGTGAATACAGCCCCATTGGCTGGAACAATCCTGCTTCCCAGGGGTATGAACAGAAGATGGGAAAGACCCCAAATGCTACAATGCTCTTCATCCGCCCCTTCTCCCAAGCGCACACAGTGGAACCGCTAGCCAAACGTGGCTGGGAATAGATCATCTTTGTTACTAGCCTGCATCCCGTTCGGTGTCCCCATAGAGCATCCATTCATCTAGGTTCACTTCTGCAAGAGGAGGTTTGTTAACTCCAGTGCCCTGGCCCAATTCCAATTTGGATAACTGCAGTTGTGTGCCTGATCTTCCTCCTACGGTTTCAGTTGGATACAGTATTCTCCTTTCCTGCCTTCATCAAAATGTTGACTGTGTTTCTGTGCATCATTAAACAGCTGCTGTATTTCACCCCCCGAGGCAGCCTCCTTTCAGTGCCAGGGGAAGCTAGTCTTTGGGCTCTTCGAGTTTGCAGATTGCTTTGGGATATTTTAGGCTGCAAGTTGCTAGAAAAAGGCTTCACTGACATATATGTACGCACAGGCATGCATATGTCCGTATAAATGTAGCCGCGGTGCTCTCAGCTGCACATGGCAGTCCGTATGGTAGTCACGTGAAATCATGCAGCCATATGCTCCATGAGACCCCTTGAAACAGGGCAAGGGAGCCTTCAAGCAGCCTGTGGAGATATAGTTACCAATATGGATCCCTTTCACATGGAGGACACATGTCTTTGCCTCTCTTATAGCAGGCACTACCTTGACGAGTGACTCTTCTGCCTCTCTAGAGGTATCCAAGAAACCAGCTTGATAAATGAAGCAGGTGGAGCCAAGATGGGAACAGGAGTTATATCCTCCAGGGGCTGCTTTGGGGAGAGCAGAGAGGCTGTGTTACACCCAGGGTAACACAGCAGTAAGTAGCTTGTGTGTTGGGTACATCTGCTCTCTGGAGGGGAGGTTAGGAGGACTGAGTCTGATGTATATGTGGCTACTTAGAGAATGACCTCCTGGCCTGTAGCTCTGAGCAGCTCTTGACCCCGTCATTAATTTGTTCCACTCCTCTTTGCGTTTCTTTTAGGCCAGGAAGAAGCCGAACAAAAGGGGAGAGAGCTGGCTACAGGTCCCTTGCTCCCTTTTTCTACCTCTTGTAGCAGCCAAGGAGAGTTGCTCAAAACTGGAGTGCAGAAGTGCAACCAGCTGTTTTTGTACCCTGGGTAGGGGTGGCGATGGCAGCGGCCAGGCCAGCAGCAGTGGCCGCCATGCATCTTGTGCCTCCTCTGCGGCAGTGCCCAGGCTGGGTGCCGCCCCGACGCTACTGCAGGTGCGACTAGACCTCGAGGAAGCAGCCTGGCCTCAGGACATCCCTCTCCATAGGCCCCGATGGAGGAAGCGTGGCACAGAGGGGGAAATCTTTGTCAAGTTTCTTCTCACACATAACATATCCAGAGGATTGGGGGTATTGTGTTCAAACAGGCAGGAAAAAAAAAAGCCTTTTTGTTCCTCAGCTCAAACTTCAGGGCAGCTCTAGGGAGGAAGAGAGCAGTGTTAACCCTTTGCAGGCTACCTATATCCCCAGTGTAACTGCAGCACCCCGGGCACTAAGTTATGGTCCCACCTATGGCAGCACTTTGTGCTATCGCCTCCCGGCTCCCTGCTGTTGTTGGAGGCAGTGAGTTTGCATCCAACATGCATTTGTCCCCCATTTCCATCACCCCCCCCCCATTTCTCCTACCTGCAGCTTGGCTGAGGTCAGGTTCCCTAGCAGTCTTTTCCTCTCTAACCCGAGCTCCTCTGTGCTTCACAGCCAGTTCCCTGAGTTCATCGCTGGTTCCCTTCCCAAGGCCTAAAGTGGAAGGAGTCATTCACCTGTCAGAGCTCATTGCAGAGAGCCCCTGACTGGCTTTTCCTCCTTGTCAGGACCATACACTACAGGCCACGGTTTGTGCCCAAAGACTGCGCAGCATTGCATCTCTCCTTAACCTTGTCCCCCCACCCTGCCTTGCAAATGGCTGAGCAAGCTTTCACCTGCTTGCTCCTTGGGTGCTTCACACAACACTGTCAGGAAGCCTCAGTAGCTGGTTGGCAGCCAAGGCTCCCTTCCTACCCCACATCCCATGCAGTCCCATTGCAGTCAGGGCCTGAGTTGGTTGTAAGCTGGGAAAACCGGTCCTACAGCTCTTAAGAAGACCTTTGAATTTCTGAGAATGACCTATTGGAGTCGAGCTGCCTTCGCTCGCACAAGCGGGGTGTCTGCTCAGGCAAACGCATTCAAATTCACTTTTAAAATGGACTAGTGAAATCATGCAAAGTATGGATCAGAACGAAAGCAGCCTTACTCTGATCCAGTTTAACCAACTTTCCATTCGGGAAGAACATCTCGGGGCAGCGGGCTATGTGCAGGAAGGTGCCAGGCTGGGAAACCTGTTGTGACCAAGCTTGTGCTTGGAGAAGTGGAAGGCCCATTAAAGGAGGACGAAGGAGCCAGGCACTGGGGGAAGGAATCACCAACATGGAGGAGCCATAGAAATGCAGAAGAAGCTTTGGGTGGAAGAGGACAGGAAGACCCCGTGATTTGAAGGGGAAGCCATGGGCTCCAGGGAGGATGCTAGACCCGTTAGAGGACCCTGACCTGAGTCCAGAGGATGCTCCATAGGGGAACCAGGGATGGGTGGACAAGTTTTCATGTAGCTCTGAATATCTTTTGTGCTAAGATGAATTGCTAAGACATAGAGCCCTTGCAATGCCCAAGTGCGAGCTCTCAACTCTCCCGGGATCTCAAAGGGTGAAAGTGCAAGGCCAGAGGGCCCCCGGGTTGCAGCTTGCTTAAACATTACCGTTCCAGACGGCTTCCAGCAGCGGGACTAAGAGGACTCATTTCCATGAAGAGGCAACAAGCAGAGGGACAGGGCCAGGGCAGGGAGGCCCAGGGATGAGATGGGAGCACAATAGGACATGGATCCAGGGGCTCGGGACCCAAACCCAGAAGGCTGATGGGAGAGGGACTTCAGCCATTGACTTCAGTGTGAGCTTTGGAGCCCCCCATGGCCATGGTCTTACACGTGTTTTCAAAGGAAAGACGCTTCTCGCCGCCAGGTCTTTCTAATGATGCCTGACTGGAGAACGAATACAATAAAAACTAGTAATTAATCACAGCGAGGCTCCCGGCACAGCCGGCCTGCAAGGACAGCACACAATTCAGCGAGGGCTGAGGGGGGAAGTGACTTTGAGCTTAGTTTGATACTGGGAACATTTTGTGCGGAGAGATGTCTTCTTTCCGCTCCCTCAGTGTTTGATCTGTTCAGTGGGTTTCCTACTGGGTGTTGTTTTTCTTTTCTTCCCCCCCCCCACCTCTCTGTTGGCTTTTAATTAAGTTAAAATTGGTTCTATTAATCCTGCTCCTGCAAATTCCTTCTGGTTTTTAAGCAAATTTCAGCCTCCGCATGTTTCACAATAATCGGCCCGAGCTTTTTCCGAACCTGTGGAGTTATTCTGTTTCCATCAAAGGCAGAAAGCCATGTACCTGACGCAGGCTGCAAGGCACGCAGATGCCTCGCAGGAGAGAGACTGCTTCAAAAACACCACCTCCTCTCCGCTCCACGCCAATGTTAAGGAGGTTTCCTGAGGTCTCGCCTCAAGAGACTCCCAAATAAGCACAGCAGAGCATTGGAGCGGTTTTTGTTTCTTCCTCGCCACCGTTTTATTGGCTCAACGTCATGCGGCGGTAGGGGAAGGGGGACCAGAGCTGCTGTTACTGGTGTCTGAAGATGGTTTTGTAGATCCACTTCTGGAAGTTGGCTACAGCCGTGTAGACGCCTGGATACCGCGGGCTGGCACAGCTGTGCCCCCAGGACACAATCCCGAACACTCGGCCCTCGCACACCAGTGGCCCACCAGAGTCCCCCTGCCAAAGGAAAGCATGCAATAAAGGTGACAGCTTGCTCAGATGGGCTCGTTCATGGCAGTGGGCACCTGTCTTCTCTAGGGCTTGGAGGGCTATGACCTGTGGTGGGCTACGACCTTGGAGGGCCGAGACCCTGCATCTGGCGCAGCTGCGTACGCTAGACCAAAGTGGGTGCTGGGTGCTATGAAACCCCCTTTCCCCTGGTGTAAATGACTGGGCACAATGGATCATCTGACCCGTAGGGCCTAGCCCTTTCTACACCTGAGCCCCAAAAGGACCAAGACAGCCTGGAGGGAAGTCCGAGAAGGACAACAAGCGATAGAGAAATGTGGGGACGGACGGGCCTGCCTGTTTTCTCTCCTGGTTGCGAATGCACGGGGCTCTGTGGACTTCAGCGATGTTTCGCCCATTTGCACCAACAAAGAATCTGGCCCCACGAGTTACGTTCCAGCACATCTCTCCCCTCCTGACCCTCAAAACCGGCTCAGCGGAAACTGCACCAGACCCTTCTCCCTGGTGGCTTTGGCTGTATTAGATCGGCTCTCCCAGAGTTCAGCGAGCGTCCCACTGCGGAGACCTGTCAAAACTGAGGGGATCCTAAGCCCTCAGAGACAACGGTGGGACCCAGAAAGATTCAGTCCAGCCCCTGAAACACAATCTGGGTCATCACCTTTTCCCCATGCAGCGCTGCATTGTTTCGCAATGACCTACATTGTGAGCGGTGGGCACAGCAGCGCTGCAGGATGGCATCAGTGCGATTAGGTCTGGCCGGATAAATGAAAAACAAAAGCTGGCAGCAGCTGCATCACGTTTGGGGCAGACCCTGCTGGGAGGCACACCTTCATGTGCTGCTATTGTCTCACCCAGGAAGAGGAAGAAACTAGATCATCCCTCGCTTGCCATACTGTTCTTTTGGTTATAAAAATAGATCCTCCTTCTCTTCCCACCCTCTGCGCTTCATTTCCAAGGGTGAGTCATCTTCAGTTAGAAGAAGGTGTGATCAAGGCTTTAACTCTCTGGAGACTTGATGGCAGCTGCTTGCTTTATATCTGCACTAGCATTTTTCTCCCGGTCCCCCACTATGATGTGCTTTGCTTGCTGGCACCATGGCCATTAGATGGGTATACTAGTGATTTTTGGGTGCCTAACCTGGCTCTGAGTTTTTCCAGAATGGGACCCTGCCACCGAGCACCCTCAGTAGCTTGGACATAGCCAATCCCCAGGTGATTTGCCCTTGGGTCTCCCCCTCTAGGTTTGAACTTGCAGCTTCGTCTGCAGAATATAAACAGGGCGGAGGTACCTGGCAGGCGTCTTTGCCCCCTGTGCTGAGCCCGGCACAAATCATGTTGCTGGTGATGAATCCTGCATAGGAGGAGGTGGCGTTGCATTTCCAGGAGGGGACGATAGGGAGGTGCACGCTGCGTAGGGTGTCCGATGTCCTCCCGCCGATGGGACTGGTGTAACCCCAGCCAGAGACTTGGCAGAGGCGGCCTTCCTTCACCGTGGCGCCTTGCTGAGGAAGTGGCACAATGGAAACAAAGGCGTTATAGACCACCGGCCTGTTCAGCTGTTTGGAGACATCAAGGAAGAGTCATTACTGATCATGAAAAAAACAGTCATAGTGCTCATGTTCAACTCTCTGGGTCCTCTTTACTTGGACCGCCTGACCAATGTCTGCCCTTAGCTCCCCCCCATCAAACTCCTCATAACATGATCACCGAAGCACTCCTTCAAGCCCAGGCCAGCCCCCCAGAAACCTGAAGTGACCATAGCCCGTTTCTGCCGGCCTTCCTTCCATTAGAGCCCGGAGGAAGACCTGGTACCTTAATCAGCATGACGTCTGCATTTTTGGTAGTGGAGCTGTAGTCAGGGTGAACCACCATCCGGGAGGGCCGGAAAATCTGTTCTGTGCCTTCGAAAGTGGAGAGTGAATATTCACCAGCAACTATTAGCATCTGGTTTAGTCTACAGGGGTATGGCAAAGAAAGGCAAAGTTATTGGCGTTTCCCTTGGGGCAAAGCTCTCCCTTCTCACATCTGACTTAGACTGCGATTACTCGGGTGACTCAAATGGCTTTAAAAAGGCTTTTAGCACTTCCAGAATTGACAGCACAAGATCTTGTATCTCGCTGCATCTTTGCTTCAGCCCACCTGGCATCAGAGCTGAAGCGCTGCGTGTCGATGGTGCCACACATCTGCCTGGCACGTGAATCAGATGGCATGAATGTACCTGGGAGTGTGTGGGCAGATGTTGCTTTTGTTAGGTACCTGTGAAATTGTATTATCTCCCCAGAGAGGAGGGGGAGAGCAAGAGTGAAGTGACAGGATGTTCAGTGATTTACTGGGAGAATGGGACTGACTCCCCTCCCTGTCCTCTGGTATGATCACGGCTGGTTTCTTCTTCCCAATACAGGGTTTGGATTTCCAGTGCTGTTCATCAGTATCATAGACTGTAAAACCCCTGGCGAAGCCCCAAGTCAGGAAACTGTCCTTAATCAGGGAAGCTGATAAGCATATGCTTACCATTAAGCATAGATTTACAACCCAGTGATTTAAATGGGGACTTGAGACACAGGGGGCACGTCTACATGTTCATGAACATGCTTTTGGTAATGCACATTAAATTTAATACCTCCATTGTGAGGTGCTAGAAAAAGGTGCATTGGCCTATTTTAAGAGCCCCTTTTTTTGTGGCATGGTAATGCGCATTAAAATAGGCTAATGCACATTAAAATGCATGTGTAGATGCAGCCGGGATAGTTTAAGCACTTAGGATCGATGGGAGTCTGGGGCTGAGCATGGACATGGATATTGGTGAGAAGTAAGCACTTGCTTAAAATGCCGCGGTGAACTGTAGCCCTAGCGTGACGGTCTGGGAAGGCCGCGTGGTCAGGCCGAGAGACGCCACCAGACTGCTGGGTGCTCATAGAAGTGGAAGTCCCTGCACTAGATAAGGTCATGGGTATGTGTGTGTAGGAAGCATGAGTGGGTGCATCTGTAGGGTCTAGGTGTACATGCAGGATAGGGACAGCTTTAAATATAGGCATCAGCGCCTATACTTAAGACTTAAATATTCACTTAAATATAGGCATCAGCACCTAGACCTAGAAGCAGGTGAGTACCTAGAAGCTGAGCCAGGAGTCTGTATTTAGCTACTTGCATGTCCTCACTTTGCTCAGAGGACTCCTAGGTGTGCAGTGCCCCGTGACCCGGGAAGCCAGCTCAGGGCGGCTGGGCTTCTGTCTTACTGCACGCAGCAAAGAGCCAGTGTTAAGCAGGCATCCTGGCTCTTGCCTTCCTTACTCGGTCTTGCAGTGAGCAGCCGTCAGGACCCAGCTCCGACTAACCAGAGACCCGCCACAGAAGTGGGAGCCCGTCATCCTCTTCAGCGACACCAGGTACTTGGCAGAGTGCGGCCCCACGATGTGACCCCCGATGATGCGCTGGAGCTTGCGCTGTCCCCCTGTAAGTGAAGGCGAGCCCGTCAGGAGGAGACAGCTGGCAAGCCCAGTCACCGGTCACACACCAAGGCAGTCAGCCGGGCCTCTCTGCATGTGCGGAGGTCAACGTAGCACCGCCTGCCTCTGGGCTGATCAAAGTAGCCTTGGCCTTCAATCTAGAGGAGAGGTTTATTGGAAGGGAAATATGAGCTCCTGCACCTCCAGAGGCTGTGGTCACCTGCAAGGGTCTCTGAATCCCAGCTGCCATATCTGGTGCTGCTGTTACACCTGAGGCCCGGCTAGGGTTGCTGAGTGAGAACAGGAGAAGACACTATTTTAAACACCAGAGAGGCTCTTTAAAGCCCAGAAAAGGTGCCAGATCCCTGCCGATCTGCTTATGTATTGTCATTAGCATCAGGAGGAGTTAGAAGTGTGCATCAAGGGGGTGGATAAATCCCCGTGGAGGGATTCCCATTGATCTGCCACTCTCTTAGCATCCTCTCGCTGGCATTAGCAAGAGGGGAGTCCCTGTATTATTTACCAAGCTACAAGGCCGTGATTTCTCCAGAGACTGCTGAGCAGTGATCAAAATGAAAACGAATTGCTCCTAATAGGCATTTGAATCATCAGCATCCACTCCAGTGCTCACCAGAGCAAGGGAAGACTCGCATCAACCCAACTCAGGCTGGTGCCTCCTTCACACGCTCTGCTCCCCGGGACTGATCTGATCGGCTCTCCCCTTCCACACCTGCCTTGGCCCACGTCACCCCTGCTCTCCCAAGTCCCCATATCCAATGAGGATCTGTGGTTTTGTTGTGTGTGCCGTTGGGCTCTGGGATAAGACCATCAGGCCCAGTTTTCAGTCCCACCCTAACAAATAGCTTGGTGCCAAGCGGAGAAAACCAGAGCATGAATGTAGTCACCTCCAAGACGGATGATTCATCTCCGTCTTGTTAGACGCTGACCCTGGTGGCACAGAAGGATGTTTCTTGTAACGGGTTCATTCTGTTCCTTTAATTAGCAGCCATTATGCTGTTTTGCTTCCAGAGCAAGGGCCTGTGCAAGTGCTTCTTGTGCTCAGATGTGCTGCGTGTGCAGAGCACCTGCACACTGGCTCCGGGCACGGATAAGTCCAGAGCTCCCAAGGGATCGTCATGATCTTTGATTAGTAAACTGGAAATGTTTTAAAGGAGCCAGGGTGTTTTTTTCCATCACATTGCCTGGGCCAGTGATGCTCCAGCGCTATGCACCTCCTGCCACAGGGAGCCAGTGGGTCATTGCAGTGACCGCCAGATGGATCCCACTCATAATGACATGGACAAAGGCAGGACCTAGCCCTTGGGCTCTGTTGGATTCCCCTCCCTGGAACGAGGTGGACAACGATGACCGTACAGAAGTGATACCTGCTGGGGCAATGGTACCAGCATAGGGTGGATGCAACACAGAGATCCCACCTCCCATCCATAGGAGCAACAGATGCACAAGTAGCTGCACTCCTTCATCTCAGAGGGACCTGCTGACACGCCAATGAAGCCAACTTGCTGCACTGGGCCTATGGGGGACTCTTGGTGAATCGGGCACGGCCCAAAGAAGCTGCTGAAGCTTCAGTCCAAGCTGGGACACCAGGAAACACTGCCCCGGGCAGGCGTGTTGGGGATCTGCTGCTTAGTGACGAGCTTAGGTAACCCTTCCAGAGGCCATGCCACAACCTCACTGCTCCTTGTCCTTGGCCCCTTGCTCCGAACTTGGCTAAATAACAGCAATATCATCTTTAGCATCTTCTGATTTCAGCTGCAAGCAGGTCACCTGCATAAGAGGCGAGTGCACGCTCGAGGGCATTATGAGATCCCCTTTTTGGGCTTGGGCACGAATTTAGGGCTCCAAGGGCTTCTGAAACCTACAGGGCACCTACAGTTCCCATGGACATCACTGGGATCTGAGGGTGCTCAAGCTCCCCCAGCACCTTCCGCGATCAGGCTCCTATCCCTGACGCAGGCACCCCCCACCGCAGTTTCAGAGAGCTGGTCCCGGGTTAGGAGGCACCTCAGGATCTGGCCCCTTGCCGAGCTGCTGAGCTGAGGCATGGCCCCGTGCTAGCGCAACCCCTTTTCACAGCCTCTGGTGGGAACCCATGTGCCACCGTAGTGCTAGTCCCTGAGAGCTGGGGAACGTGTTTAATTCTCTGGTGAAGGCCGTCATGCTTCCAAAAGGTCTCTTTGTATGTAACAACTTCACTTAATTGTGGCATTTTTAGGAAGCAAACTTCCCCTGCTTACATTTCCACTAGATCCACACAAAATAATAAAGATTGTTTCAGCACGTTTCCTCCTCTCTACTCCTTCTGCAGCTCTTTTCAATGCAGGATCCCCAAATGAATTGAAAACATCCATTAAGCTTCACATCGGACTTGGAAATATTATTATCCCCTTTGCAAAATTTGGGAAGCTGAAAAGAGCAAGGGGGACTGGTGATTCCCTGGGAGAGCTAGGAGCAGAAAACACAGGAGCCCTCATTCCTGGTCCGCTGCTTTAACTGCAATGTTTCATTCACCACCGAGCACCTGCAAATGGCCAGCGCCATAATCTCCCGGTCCGCTGTCTGTTTCTCTGGAGCCTGAAAGACCCTGCCCATGATACAGCTCTTATGGAGGGAAGACAATGGACCAGACTCATCCCTAATGTTTGTGCCTTTGTAGTGGACAGGGGGATTGATTTTCTTCCCATGCATCTACATGGATAACAACAGCCACAAGCAAATCCCCAAGTTTCCTAGCAAGCTGATGAATTCAAGCAAATAATGTTATCAGTTCTGTAAGAAAAAGAAATATCAGCGAGACTGCAAGTGAATCAGATGAAAAAATGTAACGAAATCTTGGAAGGTGGCAGACAGGGCAAATGTGCGACGTTTGTATGTGTGCAGAGATGCACACTCTAAAAAAAAAAGGGACACCGATCATACGTCTTCTCTACATTACAGATGTGCACAGGTAGCCGACTAAAGACTTATTATAGGCTCTCCTAACATAAAAGTCCACCAAAAGCCAGATATACGTATGAAACACTCACCAATCAAAGAGCATAACTGCAGGAGCAGCAGAAGCCTCAGATCAAGGCAATTCATCTCCGAGTCAATGTCTGATTATATAAGCACCTGCCAAAGGTAACTCCAACTCTTAGCTGCTGAGTGGACAGAGACCCAAAGAAACTTCAATTCATACCTTGGTATCCTGGTTCCCCTTTCAGTTTCCATGGAAACCCGAATCCCAAAGAGAACAATCAATTATTCATGGAGGCACTCCAGGACACTGGTGTTTGACTGACTGGAGTTAACCTTGTGTTCTCATCTTCCCTTTCCTCCGCATGCAGCTGAAAGGGCCACAGCGATTACCACTCCTAAACACTGAATGCAACTTCTCCGGTTTCCCGGCAGCGAAGTGGCACTGGTTCTCACAAGCCATCCCTGGGCTGGTGAGGGAAAGCATTTCCTAGAGGCTCTCCATCACCGCTCGCTTTCAGGTGGCACGATGCATAAAGCAAAGAGCCTCTGATACGGGCATCCTAGCCACAGCAATGGCATCCCAAAAGCCGCAGGGACGAGCGGCTCACCGCAAAGCATTGGTGCAAACATAAGAACAGGGGGCGCATTTACACTCGTTAATGCTCCTTAGTTACTGCACATTTAGTTTACTACTTGCTTAATGAAGTACTAACTAAATATGCAGGCACTAGAGTTACTGCCCAGTAGCGCACATTATTGCGCGTTAACCTAATAACACTGTGCGTTGGGTTATTTGCACGTTTGTAACCGCCACGCTGCTGTGCAGTCTTATTAGGCTAAGGCACAGTACGCGCATCTCATGTAGACCCACCCACGGTGCAACTTTCTGAGTTTGGGGAATTCATTAGCAAACGCAGGCTGTGAGCTGCTGGGCAGCCAATATCAGGGCACCATGGCTGGATATTTTATGGCAATATTCACACCAGTGCAAAAGCGCACAGCTGGTAATGTTTTATACCCCCTACGCTCAGGAACAAGGAGTTGGGATGGAGGTGAGTTGTGCTTCTGCAGGAAATGTGGATCCTTTCTGAGACATAGCAAAAGCTATTTATAAAGACAGAATGTGGCCCATTGTCTTCAATAAGAAACGCCCCGTGCAAGTGTCTGTGACTCATAGGCATGATGTCTGCAGGCTGAAGGGCCTCAATCAGAGTGGTCTTGGCTGAGACCTCAATGGGCCTCCCCCCCACTAGGCCCAACATCCCAGCGTGCCCTGGAGAGGGCTGGGAGAGATGTTCAGCGCGAACATTTTGTTCTTTTCAATGAAACCTGCGTGCAGTAACGATGATTCTGCAACTTAGGGAGACACGAATGCATTCGATTCCATTTTGCAGGTGCACGGTGATTTTAGTGCCAAGCAAAAAAACCCCCCAAAATGCAGGCCTGAAGATGACAAATGTCAAGGCATTACTCAAGTTCACACACAAAAGAACAAGCCATCTGTTTCCACTGGCAACCGTTATCCGCTCTGAAGACGAACGGCTCTCTCTGCCAGCTCAGCATAACCCAACTTCTGCAATCTCCCCCAGCCCTTTGATAGCCCTATTCCCATCACTGGCATGATCCATACCTCCCACAGGCTAATGTTTCTACCGGCCTCTGGTTCTGAAACAGTCGCTTCCCCCTTAGGTCACTCGGTGCTGGTGCAGTCCCCGGCCTGAGCTGGCTGCATTTCATCTGTGCAGGGAGATTCTGACCTGGGACCGGTCACTGAGCTGCAAAATCAGAGCAATTTTGCAACCTCTGAAAATGGTTTGATGACTTTTTAAGCAAGCTGGGTTTTTTTACTATCCTGGTGGTTAAATTCCACCCGGTGGAAGGGATCCAGGCATACCTGTATGCCGATCCTATGCATGTTATCTCAGCTACGCAATCAGCCCAATAAAAAAGATGTCACCCTAAGAAATCCTTGTATCTCGCATCATTTCTGGACCATCACAGCTACAACATCACTCTCAGGCTACGATACTGGTAAACACGTCCGCACGGCGCTGACCCTAGTGAAGGGCCAGATTGCAAAGAGTGCAAGCCAGTCAGATGTACTTATGTAAAGAGTCTGCCTTAGTGCAGCTCTGATTCTGGCGATGCGCTATACGGGGCTGGGCCCTTGGCACTACGTTAGAGCAGCCTGAAGATGGCTGTCACTCATGTCACACTGTCATGCCCAAGGAGAATTTAAAACCCAGGTCTGGATAGGTGTGGATTAGTGGTGTTCTGGCACTGTGCCTCTTCCTTCAGCCATGCCAGCAGCAGGGAGAGGGATCCTCCCAAAGCTCGCTGCACTGGCCCAGTGGCCAGCACTAGGAAATGGGGCAGGAGCAAATGTGGACGATAGGCCAGACACACACCAGGCCATGGAGAACTCTGTGCCTACTCCATCCCATACCTAGTTTGGCTGTAGTATGGGTATCAGGGGTTAGTCACAGCCAGACGCAGGCTGCTGCGTTTAGGGTTGAGCATAAGACTCTAGCCTCTGGTTGGGAGTCAGATACGGACTCTGCCTGACCTTAATTGCAAGACAGCCTTCGTTCAGCCAGTCAACCTTGTACCCCTGGAAGAGACCCGGTCTTGCCAAGTGTGGCTATGTTAGCTGGACAGGAGAAAGGACAGGGCAGGAGGAGGTGCAACCTTCCCAAGGATTTCTGAGACTGCTGAGCCTGTCTTTACTTCCCAGTGAGGAGGTCAGTGGGGTTTTTTAAATGCAAAACCTCTCCCCCCACCCCACACTTTCCAGAGCGAAGGCGACGGGCACCTCGTGCACAAGGCAAAGCACTTGGATGCAGCCTTGAGAGTGCCAGTGCTTTAAAATTCCTCTCACTGCGAGCTGGAATGAAATGCTAAGATGGACTGCCAAGCAGCCACCAGCCCCTCCCCACCGGGAGCGTGTCTCCAGCTCCAGTTTAATTTCAGAAAAGCATTTTTATGGCTCTACATAGAGGAGAGAAAAAAAAAGAAGCCCTTCTAAGTTGCTTGATCAATAAATCCTCTCCTTGGATAAATAAACTCAGGGATATCCGCTTGCAGGAGACCTCTGGGCTGTTGTGACACCCCTCAGCATGGCAGGGGGATCAATACAGGAGGCTGAGTAAGTAATAGCCCCTTTTTATTATTCATGCTAGCATTGATCGCCTGGAAGAAAGATGGGACTGTGACCTGTGCAGGGCAACCCATCACAGGCATGTTGGGGGAGTGTGTTATACAGGCCCCCTCTCCGTCCAGTCCGTCTGCTCCAGTCACGGGAGCGCGGCTGACAGCTCCCGGGTCAGCGTCAAGTGCCTCGGCCCAGCTGACGGCCACCGTGGCCTCCCAGGGCTGTTCCTCAGTCCCCCCAGGGATGAGGGAATGTATTCAATCACGTTGGCATCCCCCTGCGGCTTGGACCTCCAGCACAGGCAGTGACAGAAACCTCCTGGAAAAGAGTCCGTCACTGTGAGCTGTCCCACCTAGTTTCCCAGCCAGAGGGAAGGGGATATATATATCCGGTGACATCTCATGATAGCATCCCTGTCTCGGCAACTGAATGTGTTCGGTAGTTCAGAAATGCAAAACGTCTGGAGCTCTTGGTTCAGAGACAATGCCTTTTATTAGACCAGCTAAGAAATCACAAAACAAAAATATCTTTTTCTGCAAGCTTTTGGGCACACGCCCTTCCGCAGGCTCAGGGGAAAGTAAAGATGGTACTAAAAAGGTCCCCACATTCCTCCTCCTGATGTGGGGCTGGGACTAGCCTGAGCAGGGCTTGAGCCCATAGCTAAGGGGCATCTTTCAGTCTCCTGTTCAGACCCCTCAGGAGCCCGTCTGCACTGCCACCTCTCCGGGAACTTGAGGCACATAAAGGACCCTGTGTTTCAAGCCAGGAATAACAGATTCTTCATGGTGACTTGCCCAGCCTGAGGACATGCTCTGCTCTCCCCTATAAATATCCCCTCTGTGTATTGCCCGGTTATATGTTGCAGAGGGCGAGTTCCCACATCTGCCAGGACAAGCAGGCACACCCAGCAATGGGGAGAACAAAGAGGCTTGTCTACTAAGGTCTCTACGACCATCGTCTCCTTTTGGGTGATGGTCAGTATGATGGCTGCCCCCAGGAAATGACTCAGGGGCCCTCCAAAGTTAGAAGTAGGCACGTCTGTGAATTTAACTAAAGAGCCTGACTTTCCGAGAGCTGTATGGGATCTTTTTTGCCCTGCGCGTGCAGGTGGGCGTGTAACCTGCACTGAGCAGTCAGGAGGGAGATCTGCCTCCTCTCTAGCAGAGAAAGGCAGGGGGCCGCAAGCCCGTGCACATGCAGAAATTCAGCTGATCCTGCCTGAGCTTCTCTATATAGGAAATGTGCCAAGGCACCAAGGACAAACCCATCACCACGCGAGGGCTGCACCACTAGTGTCCTTGGAGCATCTGAACTTGCAGTATGTTGAATCTTCCCAGCACCCTGTCACTGCTTCTGTGCTGCACAGCTCAGCAAAGGCCCTGGGGTTCACAGGAGGAAGAGGGATGCAGAGAGGGAAGAGAGAAAAATGTGTGCTAGTGTCACCACCAGCAAGCCATCAGGAGCATGGCAGGAAGGAAAGGAAGATACCCAAGGAGAAAGACTTCTGTGGCAAGCTCTACACAAACATCCTTTGCCCAGGCCTGAAGGATGTCCCTGGGCCCAAGGCTGGGAGAATCTGTCACATCCAGCTTGTATATCAATAATTTTTTCTGGTGGCTGGAGTCTTTTTGCATGCAGGTAGGATAGCATCGGACCAAGGCATGGACTGATGCTCAGACACCCCAGCAGCCTCTACCAAGAATGTCTACTGCTGGCAAAGGGGCACAGGTCACCCCGGCTGCTCCTTCGCTTAGGGGCTAAGATGCGGCAGAGGATTTTGTCAGACTCAGACACACCAGTGTTGCTTGCCTGGTAGCTAGAAACGATTCAGCCTTCACTGCAGAAACCCCCCTGCCACACATACATACACTGAATATAAAAGCCACAAGCTTGAGTATGACATGTCTACCCCCGGCTCCCACATACACAGAAGTAGTCTCCTACCTGTGTGCAAGTGGTTTCCTCCCAACCGCACAGACATACGCAGAAGTTATAAGAGATCCCCAGTGAGATGACAGCGTGTACCTGGCATTCACGGCAGGCCCCTAGCTCAGCCGCACCGCTGCACCTGGGGCCTCTCCTCTTCCTAAGGAGGGTATCACTGCCCCATGCATGATGTCCTCAGCCATCCGACCATGCACAGGGCACAGCCTGTACCAAGGTCTCCCTCCACAGGGCAGTGGGCCTAGTGGACCTGAGCTATTTGCTGAGCGGTGCCCCGGAGGTGATCCTTGCTGGGACAGAACAATGCTTTGTTCATTTACCTCCTGGGCTGGAAGCCACAGTCTTTGATCCAGAAAGACATCTCCACGCGGTCCAACTGCTTTGTATACGCTGGCTGTTTGGCGAGAAGCTAAGGAAGCCAGTAAGGACACCAATGCATCTAGTTTTCTGGGGGCTGGGGAATGCCATTATCAGACCTGTGGCATCTACTTCAACTCTTGGCTCCGGCAGTAGAAGGTTAAGTCCCTATCATCTGCTATCGTGTGAAACAAGTTGGGACTCTCAGGCCACTTCCACCTCCGGCTAGGTGTGCACATGGCTGTTGCTCCCTGACTGCAGAGAAACCCAAGGCTGAACGCTGCACATTGATCTACCTTGCAGAGGGGCGAGGTGCCAACGTGATCCGATTCAAGCACCACACTCTCGCTCCCCGCCTCCTTTCCTCGCCCACTTTCCGCCATCCTGTTGGAAAACAGAGAGTTGACTTGAGTGCCACCAGCATCCGACCCCGTCTCCAGGAAGCATCGCAGAGAGTCTGTTGCCAACAAGAGAAGAATTTATCAAGTGAAAATGTCAAAGCAGAGACAGGTTAATCAGTCTCCACCTGCACCCACATTTCTGATGCCCCCAGGTCTGTGTCCAGGACCGCAGTTGCACCGTGAAACCGCAGGTACTGTTTGCCAACTCTGGTGGGACTTTGATGCAAAAATTTAAGATCAAGATGAGGGGA
The DNA here is from genome assembly GCF_001723895.1 of Crocodylus porosus. Classification (NCBI taxonomy): domain Eukaryota; kingdom Metazoa; phylum Chordata; order Crocodylia; family Crocodylidae; genus Crocodylus; species Crocodylus porosus. The sequence goes on from NW_017728926.1 coordinate 12,854,044, forward strand.
AGGCATCAGGTTGGGCTCATTTCTTTCTGGAAGGCAACACCAGCCTCTTCTAGTCAATACTGCAGGATTCCTCTCCTCTCTGGGCACTACAGCAAAAATAGCAAGTAGAGGCTAGCTGGATGGGAGTGGGTTCAATTAGCAAATAAACCAAGGAAGTAAAACTGGTCCTTGATTCTCCCAACAGCTAGAAAACACTGTCTCTTAATTAACAGTAAATTAGGCTCCTGCAGGAAGATAAAAGTAAGACAATTTGCCATAATTAAAGAACAATGAGTGCAAATTGCTTTGCCTGCCCCATCAGTTCTCCCCAGTGCAGGGGCAGGCAATTATTTTGGGCAGAGGGCCACTTACTGAGTTTCGGCAAGCCATCAAGGGCCACCTGACAGGCAGCCCATGGCAGATTAATATTAATTCTCTAAATTTTTAGGGGCCCTGCAGGCCAGATAGAGTGGCCTGGTGGGCCGCATCCGGCCGCCCAGGCCACATTTTGCCCACCCCTGCCCTAGTGGGCCCTGCCATGAATTGGAAATGTTCCCCAAGCCACCCTGCTTGCATCGTGGATGTCATTTATTCAGGTGGATATCAAGCTCAGGGGCTCTCTGGCCCCCACCCCCACTTGGTCCTGCATCAGCTCTTAGCAGGAAGCTCCATCCCGCATGCAATCCCACTTACTTTTTACTTATCACAAATGGAGCCTAGATGTGGGCATTGATTGAGAGCTCAGCTTTGCACCCCTGCAGCCTTTTTCCTCTGCAGCTGGGTGCCCTTCGCTTTGGGGCCTTCCCTATCAGATTTGAATCAGCAAGAAGCCAGGCAGTCTAAACAAATTCAGAGCATGGCTTAGCTGCAGGTTGCCTGTCAGGCCCCAGCTCCCTAGTGTCATTTTTCATCTGTAAATCAAAAAGGCTGGAGTTCAACAGACCTGGCCTGAAAAGTTACTCGAATGCACCATCTAGCGGCACTCGGGGGCTCCCACAGTTTTTATCATCCTGCTAAGGATGCTGTGCGGAAGAACCAAAGATCACAGGCCACTTTCCAAACCTCACAACCCCCCTCTAAGGTAGGAAAGCATCCCTGTTTGAAATGCTGTAGCTTTAGGAGCCTTGCTTGCCATGAATCGCTAGGCTGGGCTGGGCTCCGGCCACGCACAGAACAGAAAATCCCTGCCCCAGAAGCTTTTGGGCAATGAATTATCATCTTCATTTCACAAATGGGCAGATGGAGGCAGAGGGAGGTTGAGATCCATCTAGGGATTTGCTGTGGGTCAAGGGCAAAGCCAGGTTTGGGTTCCAGGGCTAGGGACAGACATTACATGTAAGCCGGTTTAAGCGATCAGAAATGGGTTTAAACCTGTAACAGAACAGAAGTTTGGTGCACATAGACCAGTTTCAAAATGGCTGAAACAGGTTTAAGATAAACCTGGCTGAACGTAGCATCAGATTTAACTGATTTGAGTCGAACTGGTTTATAAAACTTCTGTCCCAGACCTAGAGGTCCACCTGCCACTCCCACGCTCTGGGCATTAGATCACGTTGTTGTCCCTAGCAAGGGAAAGGATGGATTCAGCTCTTCCAGTTCTTGCTTTGGGCACCGTGGCAGCCTAGCACCTTGTGGTCAGGTTAGTCAGCCACGGCGGAGGATAAGAAAGTAGTAAACAAGTGATTGCTAACACGGTGCTTTAAAATGCAATGGAAACATTTAATCCCCCAGTGCCTCTTTTACATTAATTCTTCCAGTCTCACTTACCTATGATCTATGCTCATTTTAAATTCATGCAACCAAATCTCCAGGCAGGTGAAAGAAGTGTACTCAGGTTCTGCTATTATTCTATATTATTATTATAATAGTCTATATTATTATTATAATTCTGCAATTAAAGATTCTTTTGTTGTTGCAAAAACCTTGTCGATCTAATAAAAGATGTCACGAGCCCTGATTGCAGTTTCTGCTGTGTAGTTTGTATAGCTGCATAGCTCCATTACATTGTTTTGGCTTAGCCAAGATATCTAGGATGGGATTTACCCTACCTAACCAGAACCAAGTTTTTACACATGCGCCAAGCCCAGCTCTCAGCTGGTATAAATCAAGACCACCAGCTGAGCTGCAGTGACCTAGGCCACCCGAGAACCAAGCCCTTCAATGCAGGGGTGAACTTAATAAGCTGTGCCATTTCTCCCAAGGCTTCCAGGCCTGGCCGAGTGGATTTTAAGGGACTAGCAATGAGCTCCTCAACGTCTGCTCATTCATTCCCAGCTGCAAACCTTGGCACAGGACCTGGACAATTGGGCCACACCGCTGAGGCCGATTAAAGGCTATGGGTGTGACATCAGAATGAATCAATTCCAGGCTCCACATTTCTCAGCTATCTTTGGGGGGGGGGGGAATCCATTTTCCCTTGTTTTCTGGACATGCCAGGTAATAGGATCCTTCCTGGGGGGTTAGGAGCTGCTTCAAAGATATGCAGCAGCAGCATAAAGGTCACTGAGGCGCTGACAGCCTGGCACAGGATGGGAGCGCTTCTTTGCCTTCGAGGTTGTTAATGTTCCCCCCCCCCCACAATCTCTCCTGACACCAGTGAAAGGCTGCAGAGAAGCATTAGCAGCTCCCATCAAGGGCTCATTGAAGCCATTCTGTGTGAAGAACATCCGTGATAAAAACCTGCCTGGAATTTCAGCAGGAAATTAGCTTGCTGGCTGGAAAATAACAGAGGGCTTTACCCTAGGAGGTACTGAGAAGCTGGGCTTGCACGGATGGCAAGGCTCAGGACCTCCCAGGAGGAGTTCTGCGCATGCAGAATTGGGCCATCAATACAGTGCATGCCCTTTAAAAGGAGCATCAGGACACAGTTCCCTCTCTCACACAAACCCTGGCAGGATTGTGGGAAGCAAGGCATACGGCAACCCCGGTAATATGAACTCACCCGCTGTGCTGTGGTCAGAGGTGCTGCTTTGCCCAACACAGGAGAGCTCAGGTCCTTGTGAGGCAGCAGGAAGGCACCAGGTCCCTCCAGGAGGAAGCGCTGGAGGCTCCCGTGTGAATTAGAGGCATCCTGACACACGCTTTCCAAAAGCCTGCTACGCACTCAGTGCCTCCCCGTAGGAGCCTGCCAATGCCTCCAGGGCCAGAAAGCTTGTGAAGAAATGTCACATTGGCAAGAAGAACACCGGCTGGATTTGGCCTCCCAGGATGAGCCAGTGGCCCGTTTCATCTGGTCTGTACCTCCTGGTAGCGGCTGATCTTGAATGCATCAGAAGGAAGTGAAGCAAAAACTTTCCCACAGTGCATTTAGCCAGTTGCACAACACAGCTTATAGTCTGTGGGGAGAGAAGGGGAAGAAAAAAAAAAATCCTCCCGGTCTCTCAGGTAGTCAGCAGAGGCCTTGAAACAGGAGAGCTGATTACCCGAGATTGGCATCTCTCATTCTGCATACAAGTGAATGCCACCTGCGGCCACTGAATTACCCAGCCACCCGGCTGGACTTGCCGCAGCTTGGAGTCACCTGTGTCGTATGAGGACATGTCTCTCCGGCTGTTTGGTAACAGCAGGTTTAGTGAATGCTCCAAGGGGATGTGTTATGGGCTGCTTACTAGCTAGCGGCTCCCTACAAAGTATTTCAACGCCAGGGGGTCAGAGCAGGACATGGGATACCCGTTGACTAGGGCCCTGCTTGTTTGCAGCTCTTGCTCTGTCCATGTCCAGTCTCGTCTTCGTGCTGCATCCCATCACCAGGACAGCATCACTTGGTGGTACCACATCCTGTGACACCAGCCACCAGAACTGGATGGCTCCTTGCGCTCTGATCTTCTTATATATTGAAGGGAGCTCGCTGCGCTCCTGCAGGACCCGAGGCCCAGAAGCCTTCCCCCCCAGGGAGGGGAATCTTACCCCTTCTCTCCTCTATCATCTCAAATAACCAGACAACTCCCGAGCATGTTAGTTAATCATTGCAGGAATCAGGTGTTTACCAAGCCCGAGCCTCTCTACTCGAGTCAGAGGCCAAGTGCCAACTTCCTCTCCAGGGCAAGGGATGTGGTGTCACACAGGGGACTCTAGTATTGCAAGGAGTGCACAGTGATGAAGCAAACACCTCGGCCTAGCACAAGCCAGTGCAAATGTAAGTCCTCCCAAACATAACAGCCCATGGGGCTAGCGTGGTTCAGGCACACCGGTGTCTGTAGCTAGCAGCACACAAGGGAGTGATGCAGCTGGCATCACATCCAGACACCTTTGCCCCTACACTGCCAAATGGCCACATGCCTGCACATAGCTAGATCCACTGACAGCAGCCTCTGGCAGGGGTCCAGAGCAGGCACCTTAGCCACTCTGCCAGTGGCAGAGGCAGCATGAAATGATGGCTCAGACAACACCGCCATCCAGAAGGATCCAATCCAATGGGCAACTTGTTGACATGAGGCCTGCAGAACTGGGCCTTGCTTTTCCCACCCCGTCTCTGCCCTGGGTGACACTTACCCATGCACAGCACCTCTGGAAACGCGTGCACATCCCTTGCCATCCACTGGAGCCTGCCTGCCTGTTTCTATGCACCATGACTCTGTACACCCAGCTTTTAATGTAGCTGGATTTTAATCACACGATGCAATCTTAATTGCACAACATTCCCTTTTCCTCCTGTTAAATCAACAGACACATAATCCGCGATTACAAATGCACTCATTTTCCCCGAAAGATTATTACAAAGAATGCAGTTGTTCTGCTCTGGGGCTGGCATTTAGGTAGTCATTTTTATTGCATCATTTTGTAGGTGCTCCAGCCAGGAGAGAAAAGTTAGCCCAGAAATTGGCATTGGTCAGCTCCTGCTTTTCCTAATTATTACTGGTGGCAGGACCCTAATACCTGCTTGCACCAGTCAATATCAAAGCCCAGGAGTGCCAGATTCTGCCTAAACCCTTGGCCTGGCCACAGATTTTACCTGCTTCAAATAACATTTTTCCTGTGGAAAGTGTCAATGACATTGTGTGGCAGGACCATCCCTAGGGGTGCCGTGACCTCCCCTAGCGCCCTTGCCTACCGTGCCAAGTCTAGGTCCCGAACGCACCCTCTATCTTGCCCGCCACGACTTTGATCTTATTATTATCAATGGGAGGCTGCCTTCCTTGGCACGGGGCTGGCCTCGCTATACCGGGATTCCGTTCTAAGTAGCCCGCTCCTTCTCGGGCCTACTCGATACTCGTTCCTTCTCTCCGGGGCCTTCCACTGGGCTTGCCCCCTTCCGGGGCTTTCCCCTCCCAGGCCGTGCCCCACTGGGGCTCTTCCCGATGTAATATACGCGCCCTCTCCTGGGGCCCTCGCCCGCGCGCCCTGGGGCCCTCCATGCCCGACGCAGGCTTCCCAAGGTTGAGGCTCAGGCGGCCTCAGCCTCACCTGGCCCCCAGACCCACCTTCTCAGGTCTATGCCCCACTGGAGCTCTTCCCAATATTGTCCCACTGGGCTGGGGTCGGGATCCCCCCCACTCTCAGACCCACCTTCCTGGGCCTGCACCTGCACCCCACTGGGCTGGGGTCGGGACACCCCCACAACACAGCATCCTTGGTGCCAACCTGGCTATCCTTCTCTCATCCCTGTCAGGGTCCTCTCCACCCTGTATCCACTCGCACTAGCAGAACTCTCGCTCCTTGGGCTACCGGGGGGGGGACTGGCTCTGGCCTTGGCCTCCTCTGTTTATAAAGGCCAGGCCCTGCCCCCGGCGGTCAGCTGACCCAATTAGTTGCTTTGGCAACTCACAGCTGTGCTGCCCTCTTGAGTGGCAGCTAGGCCTATATCACCCTATCAGTAGCAGGCTCCTTAGTGCCCTGCTGCACACCCTTATCTAGCAGCAGGCACCCTGGTCTCCTGCTACACATTGCAAAAACAGAGCTGTTCTTATTACATTTTTTGGTGGAAAACCTACTTTTCATCCAAAACAGTGATGCTTCCAGTTGTCAGACAGAATTTTGTTTTTTGTGAAGAACCAGGTTTTTCAGGAAAAAGGAATGCTTGAAGTGAATATACAGTTGTTGTTTTTGTTTTTAAATCACCAAAAAACACTAGAAGTCATATTAGAGTGATATTGTAGCCAGGCTGGTTCAAGAAGCACCAGTATGTGAGTAAAGAGGGTTTTTTTTTATTTCTGGTAGTGTTGATGTTGTAACCATGCTGGTAAAAATCTTTACGCTTTACTGGAAGATAGTTTATCAGCCCTGTTCAAGACTCTTGCTGTCGTCAGAAACATATTATTTGTGCAAGCGAGGGAGGGGAACAGTGGGACGGGGAGGGCACAGAGCAGAGAATAGATGTGATTCGACTATGGGGAGGCAAGGAAGGCAGTGGCAGGGGTGGCATCAGGACCCTGGCACCCAGGACCACATCTTATCTAGTGATCAACACTGCCCCTCATTAGCCAGTCTGCAGGCATGCTGTAGCAGTCTGAACCCCAATTCTGCAGCATGGGGGCTGTCTTGGGTGCTGTCCTGGACTGGCAGCTTTGCCTTCTGCTTTGTGTTTGAGTAAATGGGGAATTGAGCAATGCAATCGTTGCAGCAACTTCTTTGTTGTTTTAGCTACCCAGATTTGCTGGTAAGTCATTGGGTTGGCACATAAGGGGCCCGTTTCATGGTGTAAGCTGGCAGGGTGATTCAGGGAAATATATTTGCAATCAGCAAGATGTCCTCAAGGATTAGAGCTGAAAACTATGAAGGAAAGGAGAGGTCCCTTCCAGTCCTGTGATGACCTGTCTGGATCCCGCCCCACATCTAGGGTGGCTATCATAGAGGACAGAGAAAAATAGAGGCCATAAAGGCATCGGGTTTTGTATCAATAGAGGACAGAGTAGCAGAAAACTGGAATGTCCTCTATGATGGCCACCCTGCCCACGTCCCAACCAGCCGATCCATTGCCCTTTCACGGGGCATCACTACACCTTGCACACCACCCGCGCTAGTGCGCGCAGCGCCACCGTGCTTGCTCGGGGGGCTGGGAAGCGTCCCCCTCCACCGCTCGCATTCTGGTGTAAGACGAGGGAAGGGGACACGGGCCTTTGATTAACCTCTTGCTCTCCAGCAGCCGGGGCCGTGCCCTGACCCATTACATGTCGTGTTGCTCATTCACAATACGCAATGCCAGGCTCGTTGTGAAACCCAGGTCAGTGGCTGGAGTCCTTTAAGGTCACAGAAATATTTAACTGCAGCATTGCTCGGGGTGGGCCTGGCTCAGTGTGGCAGCCGGAGGGAGTTCAACAAGGGACGTGGCTTTTAGGCACAAAGACCAGCTTCCCCTCGCCCAGCTCCAGTGGGCTTGGATAGGATCTCAACAATGATTGCGGACCTGTCTCCCCAGGGGACTTTTCCTTGTCAGCCACATCCCTGCATATCAAAGCCTTTGCAGGCACCCCTCTCCCCCCGCCGCAGGCTAGGACCCATTTTCCTGCTAACCCTTTGCATCACTGTGCTCCTAGAGGTCCGGCCTGGAAGCTAAGCCCCAGCTTTGCTGGCTGCTGTGCTTCCCTGGCCCTGGTCTCTCCCCGGTGCCAGGGCAGGAGCCGCTCAGGCCCTGCGTCTGGATGCCCCGAGCTGGGCACGCTCCGGGCTCCCGCTCCCTCCGGCCGCTGCCGCTGTCTCCGCCTCAGCGCTCCGTGCCCTGGGCTGCAGCAGGGTGGCCCGTTAAGAGGCACGGGCAGGGCTGGGAAAGCGCCCGGGCAGCGCTGGGGCTTTGGCCCCGTCCAGCCTCCCACGGCTCGGGCCCCATATGTTCCCGTGCGGGCCGCGGCGCCGGGCGCAGGCTCCGCCCGCGGGGGCAGCAGCC
>NW_017728926.1:12862201-12875975 GCF_001723895.1 Crocodylus porosus
ACACCCAGCGCACGCCGGACTCCCTCCCTCAGACAGGGGACGCGCTCCCTTGCACACCCAGCGCACGCCGGACTCCCTCCCTCAGACAGGGGACGGGCTCCCTTGCACACTGAGTGCACACCGGACTCCCTCCCTCAGACACAGGGTCACACATGGGACGGGCTCCCTTGGACACCGAATGCACATGGGACTCACTGTGTCATGCCCCCGTCACATACAGGACTCACTCCCTCAGACACTGAGTCATCCCCATAGACATCAGCTGACACCCGACTCGCTCCGTCTTGCACGATCGCTCTGGCTCACGTCCCTTTCCTCCTCTCCCTTGCTGCAGGTGCCAAGAGGAGAGGACATACCTGAGCGTGCCCATGGCTCAGGTGTCGGGCAGCTGTTCCCAGGGCTCTGCACCAAACAGTGCCAGCTCTTCGGTAGGACCTGAGCAGATCCAACACCTCTTGCATGTGTGCAAGGAAGCCAAGAAAACAGCCTATTGTCCCTACAGCCACTTCCCAGTGGGAGCAGCTCTTCTGACTGGTGACGGGAAGATCTTCTCTGGTAAGTGAGGATGGAGCCTAACATCTCAGCAGCTTGTCAAGCCGTGCCCTTCCCTGCCTAGCAGAGCCTCTTCCCCTGAGCTAATGTAGCTACACCGCTTCCCTTTCCAGAGCTGGCTTGGAGATCTCTGCAGAGGGCTGCCCCATGCTCTTCGGGCTCTGTTATATTCACAGCTCACTCAGGGTATCTCTGCGCCTGCAGCATGCCACGGGGGTACAACCCGAGTGCCTCTGCATGGGCAGAGACATCTCACATCCAGGGTGACGCCTGATAGAGGTACAGGTGCTGGGCGTTGGTGTCTGGAAAGCAGCAGGCTGTGCAGTAACAAGGTTTGGTCTGTACTACGAGCACAGCACGATGGAGAAAGCTTTGCTCTGTGCTTTTCATATCCTTACTCTTTATCTCCTGATGTCACCTCACTTGGCTGCAGGGGGACTCGAGATTTCACCTGTCTTTTCTAAGCTGGTTTAAGCCCCTAAAACCATAAAATGCAAGCCGTCACTCATTAAAAAGTGTTAGCTTGTGATAAGTCCCCTCTAAATGGTTTACAGTTGTGTTGCTTTGGGGTGAGATTTATCTTTGAACCATTTTACCCAGGTCATTCCTGAGTACTGTTCAAATGCTCTGGGGAGATGAAGTGCTCTACTCTCACCCCTCCAGCATCTCAGGGTGCACCTCTCCTGTCCCTAGGGGTGTGACCCTGACCGCTCTGCACCCAGGGGCAACTCACCTCATCTGTTTGCTGCTGGCTCTGGCACCTCTGTGCAAACAGCGGCAGCGATTGATCCTACTACCTCTGTAGTGCTGGGTCTCAGCGCTGCCCTGGTGTGACATGCGAGCCCGCTGTGTCTCAGCTCTGCCCTCGGATAGCATGCAGCAAGCCCGCTGGATCTCAGCTCTGCCTCGGTGTGAGCACTAACCCAAGCCCCCTCTGCCCCAATCCCAATTCTGTGAAACACATGCAAAATTTTGGTCCTTTATTTATCTTCATTGTATTCTTTTTTCCCCCCCACTCCGTTCTCTTTACTTCTCCCACCATCCACTTCACTTCAAACAGCCTTTTTTCCCCCAGACTTTTATCATCCCAAGCCAGAGCCCCCATGCTGGTTTCTTTGCCTCCCAGCTACAAACCCCCCCGTCCCCTCCTTTCTTACCCCAGAGCCCCGGGTCCTGGCCAGGCCCCTGCGTGCCAGGCTGTCCAGTGGCAAGTCACAGCTGTACAGGTGTGAGAGGGCACAAAGGCTTAACCTGGGACTGCTCTGAAACTCTTCTCACTTTGTCGCCACTTAACAATCCCAAAAGTAAAATGTCCCAAAAGTGACCTGTAACAGTTTCAATCCATATTTAGCCTCTAGCTCTTCTTTTTGCCAATGGTCTCACCTGCTTCCCCACCCACTCCAGCACTAGACTAGAACAGGGAACTAAACAAGAAAGCCTTTTTTTGCATCCCTGCCTATGGAAAGTCCAGTGCACCTGCTTAGATTTGGTGGTGGCGATGGGGAGGTTGTTTTCCTCGCTGTTTTTGTTAAGTTTGAAAAGCTGAAGCTCTTTGGAGGCCAACAGTGATGTGAAACTTCGGGTGTGCAGGGAAATGCTCATACAAAGATCAAAGCTTTGGGAAACAAACTGCCTGCTCCCCACACACACTTGCTGCTTTTTAAAAAAAGATCGCTTGATTTTTAAGCCAGTCTCATGATTTTTGGGAAGCTGGACAAGGAGGGGACCCTGATCCCTGACTTTGATCTCACTGTTTCGTTGTGTGCCTCCATCTGTCTGCATCCACCAGTTGATTCGTGCCTTATACCTACATGATAAGGGCTTTCGGGCGGGAACCACCCTTTGTGGCATAGTGAGTTCTGGGGCTGCAACTGGGGTTTTTAGGTGCTGTGGTAATACAAATACTGACAATTTTTGAATGGTGGCCTGCCAGCCATCAGCATTAGGATCCTGCTGCCTGCTCAGGCAATCTTGTTCTCCCTTGCCACATCTTAATCTCCCAGGCCACATTCAGGTCTTTGCAATCCTCTAAGGCTGGCAAATAAATTGGGTGTTGAGAAAGCCCAGGAGACATTACTGAATCATACGAGGAACTGGCTTTTGGTCGGTTTCTGTCTGCTGGGTGAGGTTTTCTCTGGGCATGAACAAGCCCCGATGGATTGAGACCAGATGGGGACTACTTTGTAGGCTATGAAACTATGAATCCTCTTTTCCTGACAGCAATTAGCACAAAGGTACAGAAGAAACAGTAGGTACATTTCCCACTTTGGACTGGAGGTGAAGAGATGGCTCAACTACAGATCAAGCCTTGAGTCCTCCTTAAAAAACACAGAAATAGGGCTTGTTGAAAGATGGAGAAGGCTAAGGGCAACTCCCAGCTCCTTCATTTTGCTCCTCCTGTGAATAAAAACCAAGGAAGGTGGGAGATTTCCTTGAACCTTCTGACAGGGGCCAGCCTGGGCAGACACTCCCCAACAATGTGCCTGAATATTTGTACTTGGAGCTAGGTGGGCAGGGAAAAATGTATTTACCAATAACAATGCAAAGGGAACAAATCCAGCTGCTGCATTTGGGCCTGAGGGATCCTTTGCTACCTTTGGTCTTCACATTTGTAGCATAGCTTTATAGCCTGGTTTGCAGAGGTGCTGAGCATCTCTAGCTCTGCTTGATTTCAGGGGCAGGTGTCAGCTCAGCAGGTGAGAGAAATGAGAACATCCTGAATACACAACACAGGGGCTTTCTCCACTTACATTCTGCACATCAGGCTTTAATTGCTTTTCCTCTGGCCCGTGTAGTACTGGAAGTAAGGGATCCTGCACAGACCCACTTGTGTGCACCCCACCAAGCAGGTAGTCATCCATGCAGGCAATCCAATAATGAACAAAATACAAAGGCCGAGTGGTCAAAGCTACCAAACAACACTTTTGCTGTGTGGGGGGCGGGATCTGGTGGGTTTAATGGAAAGACATACAGGGCGTCTGCAGCATGGAGGGAGGAAGCATGCAATCCTTGCTTCCTTCACCAAATCTTAATTGCACATCAGTTATGCCACCCTGCATCCTCCCGCAAGCCGCAGCCTGGCCTGATCTCCCCGTCTAAGCAAAGCTGGACCTTATTAGTGCTCGGCTGGAATCCAGCTGAAGTTGGTGCTGGCGGCTCAGGAAGTTGAGTACTTCTTTCTGAGTCGGTCTTGCCCCAGCTTTCACCATCAGGCCGGAAGCGCTTACAACAGCCATTTAAAGTGCAACATTTGCTGCTGGGAGGAAATGGAATAACTCTACTCACCTCATTGCACCGTCTCTGCTTACACCTAGGCTCCATTTGTGCTGTAGTCCTTAACAAGCCCATGTTGCTTTCAGGACTGTTATAGCCATCATGAATAATCATTTTTATTAACCTAGAGCAGATTAAGCACTAACGTAATAAGCTGTGCAGAGGAAGCCATTTGCAGTGCACAACAAGTATTATTGATCCTACAAAATACGTATTCATGAGAGAACTACGATGCATATTCATGAATACCAGCTACTGGCACTTTCTCTCTTGACTAAGTGCTTGCGTACTGTATGCGTTTGCAGCTGGAGAGTGCTCTTGTAAGTGAATGCAAAGGCCTCCGGCAGGATTGGGACCTCACTGTGCTGAGCATAACTAAGGTTTAGCTCACACAGTCCTGGCAGGTTTCTCACGTAGGGGAATTACTGCCTGTTCCCTTAACTCTTGCTTGTGGTTTCAGTTTGAGAGCATGTTCCCTGCTCCCTCTGATAGGGCCGTGTCCTGGTGTGGTGCCTGCCCCACCCCAGTGATGACACTGATCCCTGACTCTGCAAATTGAACTCCAGGGCACTGTATCAAGGGGTGAGAGATTCCTATTCTTGGCAAACGAGTCCGAAAGATAACAGCTTGCCCTGTACTTCCCTCAGGGTGCAACGTGGAGAACGCCTGCTTCCCGCTGGGGGTGTGCGCTGAGCGCACTGCCATTCAGAAAGCCATCTCGGAAGGGTACAGGAATTTCAGAGCCATGGCCATTGCGAGGTAAGAGATGGGGATGAATCAGGTCTTCTTAACAGAATCATTTCAAGATGGGCTTGGATGGAAAAACAAGCTGTTGTTATTCCTCTAATTCTCCATTTCCTTGGTGTAAAACACACAGGCATGCACAGCCGGGGGTGGTTGCACAAGGATGTATTGTGCTTTCAAGACAAGCTTTCCCTTTTGACAATTTTTGCAGAATCAGCTTTGGAGATTGGGAGGGAAAAAAGCAATCGGAGAGTTTTGCATTGAGAGATCACCGTGCTGCAGCCTGTTCTAAGGCAGCAGTCTCAGTCTGGCCAGCTCTTACTCACCAAAGTTGCCCTTACTCATGTCGACAGTGGCCCAGACATGAATAGGAATGGGGCTGCAATGCACTTTATTGGTCGCCTCTTAATTCACAACCCCCTGCAAGAATTATTTTTCCCAAAGCATCTGTGTACAACCCTGGGGGAGGCAACCGGACTTTATGTTGGTAGAGAGGTCTAGTTTGCAGAACCCAGGCTTATGTGAGCAAAAACCTTGCCTGGACTGTGATCTTGCCCTGGAGAAACCTCATAGAGATTTTCAGTCCCATCACATAAAACAAGAGATGGCCAATTTCACTCAGTCTTTGTTGTAATCCTCACTGCTCAGCAGTGTGTGTATCTCAGCCTCCGCATTTCTGGCTTAACACAAGGCAGATGAGGAGTTTGAGACTCTTCTGTCTTGATGGACTGAAATCAGCAGGCTTGTTAAATGCAGACAAGTCCTTGGCACTCATCAGCCCCAAGGCATGAATTTCATTCAGAACAAAAGGGGCCACATTCATAAAACGGCACCAGAAAATTGTAGTCTTGAATATTACCAGCTGCCTGGCTGGTTCTCTCTGGTTTATTCTCTCCTTTCAAATGGTAATGATTATTTTTTGTGCTAATGAGGAGGTTTCTATAGTTATGTGGACTTGGTGCTCCCTAACGTCCAGGTTGCTTTGTCATGTGCTCGCGACAATATTGAATGCTAGATCTGGGTCTATGTTGATGCGTGCTGTGGTCCATTCCCTGAAGGACACCTCAAGAGTTTTAGTGACAAGCCCCTTCTGAGGGCTTGGTCCAGGCTAGTATCTGGAAATATCCTTGCTGGGACAGGTCTTCTGCTACAGTGGGGAAGTGTATCCCAATATTCACCTGCATATTCCTTTCTGGGGGCTGCACTGTCCTTTTACTTCATCCCATAAGTGCTAGAGATACCCCTTTGCATTGCCCCTTCTCTACACAGTTCCCTTGATGCCCTTTGGATACTTGGAGAGTGACAGGTACCAGAATCCCAGAGAAGGGGCAGCATCTTCCCCACAGGGTCTACCACCAAAGGATGAAAACTGAGCAAGTGTTGGCAAAGAGTGGCCAGTGCATGCAGAAGAGGCTGAGGTTCATGGAAATAGCATCACTTTTCTTGCCCTTGAAACCTCTAAGGGCTTGGGGCTGCATCATGGCAGGGAGGTGACATGTGCTACCATTGGCACAACCTGATCCTCACGTCATCAGCAATGCCTCAGTTGAAGGATGATCTCTACCATGACTCATTGATGGGTACGAGGTGTCTTAGAGTCCAATCTTTGAGCCATAGATCTGTCCACAGAAGTTGTAGGTCTTACAGAGGGGAGAGGGTAGGTTGTAGGCTGGGGATGCTCTCCTTTTAATTCCTCTGCTCTCTCCTCACCAGCACACACACACTCCTCAGTGGGAATTCACTGCCAATCCAGTTAGCATAAGTATGGAGTAGTGCTAACTGGGTTGAGCCTCCCTGCCATGCGGAGCCTAGACTCCCTGCATCTTTGTTGGATAGTGAAATGAAACGGGGGAGATTGGCTGGGCCAGATCTCCCACTATCTTTTTGACTTGAGAGGCATGTCCCCAGGCCTATAGAGGAGGGCGTTATCCCAGCCTGTGAGACTATGTGACAGCTTTAGGGTGCCCTCCCCAAAAAGAAGTATTCAGAGCCCATCCCAACATCAGGATTAGTGAGTAATCCATGATGTGCCAGGACAACGCAATTTTGGGTTGTATAAACAGGAGAGCTGTGAGCAGAGGTAAGAGGGTGAGCATACGTCGATGTACCAATAGAGGAAAGCTGCAAGCAGTTCTGTTTTAACAAAGAGGCTGAAAAATCAGAGGGCTGGAGAAAAATCTTCCCGGTAAGAAAGCCAGAGCTCAGATTTTTTTACCTGAGAAAAAAGAAGGGTAAAAGGTGACTCGGTTGCAGTGCAGAAGTACCTCGATGGGGAGCAGATACCGGTTTCTGAAAGGGTTTTCAGTTTAGCAGACAAAGGCATAAAAGAAGCAATAGCTGGAGCAAGACAAATCCCAATTAGACATGAGGAAGAACCAAGGGTCGTTAGCTAGTAAAACAAACTCCCATTGGAAATAGTAGATTTTCCATCTCTGGATAAGTTCCCGTTGAGACCAGGAGGCTTTCTAGATGGCTTGCTGTGTAACTAAATGTGCAAGATTTTAGGCTCCAAGTATATAACTGAACGACCTCTCATCTGTTGGGCCTGAGACTCGATAATCTCATGCTCATGCCTGGTCTCAGACGCCATGAAACCAGTCGCTGCCTTGGCCTTCCTGGGGCTGTGCCTCAGTTTCCCCACTAGTTAAATAAGAACAGCGATGTTCACTCTCCTTTGTACAACTATCTGGGATCTATGGAGGGGAACCTTCTTCTGATGTCACAACCCCATCTGAAGGCTTGTTTGAAACATTAACATCCTCTGTGGGTTCTCCCTCCTCCCCCTGTGCTAACCTAAGCTCTGTGTCCCTTTCTCCTTTGACAGTGACTCAGAGGAGGAATTCATCGTGCCCTGTGGGGCCTGCCGGCAAGTAATGAGAGAGGTAAGCGAGTTTGCTTTTTGTCTCTCTGGATGAATCGCCACTGCTTTCAGTCCAATCCATCTGCCTGCTGGGAACATTTATTTCTGTCAAACCCCATGAGGCTGTGTCCTAAATGTCAGGGGACACAACGAGAGGCTTGCTGAGTAAGGAAACCTTCAGAGATGTGCAAGTAGGTGGGCATCCGACTCCCAACACCGCCCAGCACCAAGCTGTGAAGCATAGTTAGGGGAGAGGGGGCCACTCAGTCAATAAAAAAGGGCTGCCTGCAATATTCATCCCACACCATTTGCTCAAGGGCAGGAGCAGATGGATCCAGGAGTTTAATTGAAGTCAGTGGGATGAGACTTGGCTTGCCCTAGTGTTGGCCTTACAGTAATGTTGGGCTAATGCTTGAAATTGAGCCACAATTAAATAAAGAGCGCTGTTCTGGGAAAACCACCTTGATACAGGACTACAGAGATGAAGCAAAGAGTCCTTGGCCCCAGCACATGCTCCAGGGTTTTCTAAGCAAGGACATCAGCTTACGACTGGCTCCTACAAGGGACCCGGGGAAGAATTGGGTGCAGAATAGTCAAGTGCTCTGAGAAAACCTATCAGCCCTGCCCCGCAGCATCTACCCTCTCCCCCACCTCATGCTGGAGGGCCTGCAGAGGGGCCATGGGGGGGTAGCGTTCAGCCAGTGGGTGCTCCAGGCTGCAGATACAGCAGCGATGCAGCACGTCTGTTGCTCTCCTGCCCTGCATACATGCAGAAGCCTGCTCGAGATTCAGCCCACAGCATTTGGGGGAGTTATTGCAAAATCACATTTCCAGAATTTTGCCCCAGTTGGCTCCTAATAGCTTTTCAGACACCATGTAAGGTGTGGGTTTTGACCTGTGAGAAGCAGCTTGGGCTCTACATAGGGGCCATCTTTTCTCTTATGTCCCATCATGACCCCTAAGGTCTTTCAAAAGCAGTACTCACCCCTCAGCTTGCGAACTTGCTGTCTCTTGGGACCCCCCAGAGCCTGAGGCTGGACATCTTTCAGAAGCACTGAAAGACCTTCCTGTCTGGACGTGGATTTAGCAAAAACAACTAGGCTGAGATATTGTTTGGGGGTGGTCTCTGGTTTATGTTGATATTCTAGTTCCCTTTTCAGCTGCTTTGTTCTCTCGGTGCTCTGTTTTGTAAAGGATGCTGTTCTTTTACTGTAAGCTGCCCTGAGGCTTTGTCATGGAGGGCGAACAGATCAATATTTTCAAAGGGGCTCAGTGAAACATGGGGACAGTCAGTACAGTTTCGTAGCACTTCCCAGATTAATTTTCTTCCTGGGCACCAAATATGCATCGCTCCAGAAATAGGTCACTAAGCTGCTTTTAATGTTTTCAGCATCCCTCAGATAGCTAATGCTTCTCGCTGCTTGGATAAGCAGCATTATTTCAAAGGTATGGCTCCTTGAGAACCTGATCTTGGGATTGCTTATGCACTCAACATTATCTTTGGAGGACAGTGGGTGTTTGGGGGAATATAGGCTATGCAACATCAGCCCCTACATTAAAAACTGGAAGAGGATGTAAGAAGTGGCTTGGGATTTCACACTCCTCTGTTCGGTGTAATACTCTGGCACGGTACAGGCATCCTGGAGAGGCTGCCTGGAATCCATTCTGAGGGTGTAAATGGGGGTGTGAGCTCTTGGCGGGGACCTGGCAGGGATGTTAAGGAGATGATGGCACAAATGCAGAGGATAAGGGGTCCAGGCTGGAAGAAAGGTTAGAGGTAGGAAAGCACAGCAAGCAAGCGAGGCTCAGAAACCAGCCTACAAAAGGAAGCTGACACTGGTTCAAAATAAACCAAGCAAAAGCAAATAGGCCTGTGCTAATCTGAACACAGCGATGACAAAGGCCACCGGTTAAAGGGTCACCATGATAGCAGGGTGACGACTACAAGATGGAAAGTTCATTGCATGCCATGCTGTAAGTCTTAGGGAAAGTGGCTTGGGTAGCACCCACGCCCTGTGCTCTGCAAGGGCCTTAGCTAATGGCTCTGGGGCAGAGTCACTCTATGAATGTGAGTCTTTGCCAGAGGGGCTTTTAGGTTCTGTTCGGTGCTCATTCATGTCCATGGCACACCCTGCAGCTGCTGCAAGGGTCAGCCGAGGAGGACAATTTATATAATCCTGCGCACAAGAGCAAACTTTTCTTTATCTACCTGCGTGTCCATAAAGCACTGGCTTACACTGGCTCCTGTCCTATATTGGGATCCCTGTGGGCACAAGAAAGAGATTTCATCACATGATCACAGCCCAGAGCCCTATTACATCACGAAATAATATGGTAATTATTTTATCCACCAGTAAATGCGACCACTTCTGGACTGAAGTGCAGTCCCTTTGTACTGGGCAGCAGCACCATACCTAGACTTCTGGCAGCCCCAAGTAAATTTTTAGTATTGGCCCCGCCTTTGTCCAATTAGTATTGTCATTATCTCTGGCAACGGGAAAAAAATTACCGTGTTTGGGCTCCCTTTATGTCCGGGCCCCGGGCGGCCGCCTGGTTTGCCCGTGCCTGTGTCCAGCTCTGCTGGACTGTGGGTCCTAAAAGACTGACCGGCAAGCTGGATTGGTACTGCTGTTTATTGTAAAACCATTAAGGTACTGATTCTGTTGTAGTTTAAGAGTGTTTGCATAGAGAGCAAATCACCAGCGAAACACACTGGAGATCTACAAAGTGTGGCTTACAGATGGCTCTCTCTTTGTTTGGCTCTTCTTCTAGTTTGGGAGAAACTGGGACGTTTACATGACAAAGCCAAATGGGACGTATATGTTCAAGACTCTTGAAGAGCTCTTGCCTCTGTCATTTGGACCTGAGGGTCTCAAGAAGCTATGAAGAATGCATGGGGCACGTGGCCTGTAACGGCACTGAGGAGGCTTTGGACAATCTTCCACTTCCTGCCTTGCAGATGAAGCTTTGATGACACTTCTGCCTTCTCAATCATCACTCAGCTTCCGCAGCTCTCAGATAAAGGTGCTTTTATGTTTTGGGGTTTTTTTTAAGGGGATTAAGGAAGCTTTGATTAAGATGTTTTAAAATATTACCTTCTTACTAGAAGCTGGAAAGCCAGTAATTACCCATGCGATGGTACCTATGTAAAATTTAAGAGAGGACACTAAGAAGAATGTGATATTCCATTGGCAACCTGCCTGGAGTCCGGTGAGGTGGGGTATCATTCAGAATAGACTCGGGTCATAATACCAGGCTGATGTTTCCAAACGTGTTAAAAAGGAGTTATTATAACTAGTGACCAGAAGGGGACAGGATCTGTTTGTACATTTCTTCTAAATCCTGCCACCCTGGAAAATACAGTGTGCCTTCAGGAGTTGGGGCATTAGCTGATACCAATGGAGAAGAAGGTATTAGCTCCCCAGTAGCACTTAGTATTGTAGAAAATGAGGGTTGAAGGGACCTTGGGAGGTCGCATCTAGTCCAACCCCCTGCTCAGGGCAGGACCGGCCCCAACTACGTCATCTCAGCCAAGGTTTTGTCTAGCCAGGTCTTAACCTCCAAGGATGGAGACTCCACTACCTCTCTGGGTAACCTGTTCCAGTGCTTCTCTACCCTCCTAGTGAGAGTTTTTCCTAATTTCTAACCTAAATTCCCCTTGCTGCAACTTGAGCCCATTGCTCCTTGTTCTGTCATCTGCCACCACCGAAAATTTCCTGCAGTTGAGGGGGTTGCTTGGTGGTGCATCCATGGAAATAGTCCTGCCCAACCTCATTTCCCTGGATGAGAACTCAGGTTAAGGGACTGGGAACATGTCAGTGGTGCTGTCACTGTTGTAAAGGAAATACACATATTAAAACTCACTCCTCTTTCGGGTAATGATATGCCTGAAGGGCAGAGCACTAGGCTGGGACTATGGAGACCTGGGCTCTGAATCCAGCCGTGCCCCTGGACTGCTGGATGCCAGTGGACTAACCCTTTCACCTCTGTGTCCCATTCTCCCATTTGTAAAATTGGGACAGTTATACTATTGACCAGCTTTGAAAAGTGCTTTGGGGCCTAGTGGTGAACTATGTCAAAGCAATACATTGTCTTTGTTACTAAGAGCAGAGGGAAATATTTTAATGTGAATATGTGCACAGGCAACTCCAAAGGTACGTCCTTGCAGCCTCTTTTGTGATTGAAGCCTTTCAAAAGAAGGTCAGATCAGATTGGACCCCACGCACGATTTGGTTTTTAAAAAGAAGTAGATACATCTCCCTAATTTACATAATTATCAGAGGAAACACTTTACTAGTACAGAAGATTTAAATGACCTTATCTACGAGTGACCAGCCAAAAGAGGAAAATGGCTGAAACCCTGTTCTCACACCCTAAACTAAGTAGTAAATCAGAAACATAAAAATGACAAAGCACGGTAGAGTTTTAAAATGCTCTTGAGTGTCTCTGTTCACAATATTAAGGCAAGAAAGAGCTGTTTTCCAGTCAAATTGTATCATTGTCAACACTTTTTTTTTAAGTTTAAACAGTGTAGTCCAGAGTCCAGATTGTCCATTTTAAATGAGGAGCCTTTGGACAATCTTCCACTTCCTGCCTTCCAGATGAAGCTTTGTTTGACGCTTCCCAGTTCTGCCCTCTCAATTGTCACTCAGCTTCTGCAGGCCTTGGAAACACCGACCAAACTCACGTGCATAATAGAGTATGGGAAGAGCTAACACTGCAATTCAAACCTTACCTTGCCATTTGTTTAAGGGGACAGAGCACAATGAGATGGATGAGAGAGAGGAGCCTGCAGTCTCTCTGCCCAGCTCTGCCACGGGCTTGCTGTGTGAGCAAGCTAGCTAACCTCCGGTGCCTTAGCATCCTGCCTGGATAATGATGAATTAACCTTGATTGCAAAGCGCTTCAAGATGCTTGTATGAATAATGCTTGGGTAGTGCCAAATATTACCCGTACTGATCCTAAGGCAGTCGCTCCAGATTTATGCTAAGTTTAATTCCCGTCAGTCTGATCCAAAATGTTTCATAAATGGTAAGAATAGAAATATACATCCCAGAGGACCCACATTTGTCTGAAGAATGATGCTGTAGCCTAAAGAGGCAAACGCACATTCTCACTGCATCCACCTACCTCCAATATTATACAGGTGCACACGCAGTTTGAGAGCTTATGGAACAACTGAGTCAGAGTCCCGGGAAGCTGCTTTGCTGCAGACCTCATTTAATGCAAGCCCTCCATGATCAAATGGAGTAAGAGATGGATTTGGTTCCACTTTGGGGTCTGTTCCTACTGTGAAGGGAAATTGCACAGATTAATAAACCAGACAAACCCAGGAGCTTCGGGGCGATGGATTCACTGACTTTACAAGTACTGGTTTTACATCAGCCCTGAATAAGAAAAGAAAACAGAAACTAAAGGCTTCATAAATCCTGAGTGGAAAATGTTGTTAATGTAGAGAGGAGGTTATTAGTAAGCATCAATCAAGCATGTTGCAGTTTATATGCCCTTTATTATTATGAATGAAATGCCAATGCTGCAAGCGTGTCCTTTCCTCATTTGTCTCTATTCCTGTTGTTCAATTTCTTTCTGCTTGCGGGAGTGGGAGGGCACGAGGGTGTAGTGTGGGGTCCCGGGCAATGCCACCGTGGCTGCCTGCCGGTAGGATGTAATGGCCGTTCCACGTTCGAGGCAATGAAATGACCTGCGCTGAAGCATCCAAGGCTGATCTTGTAACCCTGAACCCGAATGGCACTGGCTACCTGCAACTATCACTGTCCAAGCACAATAAATGGCTTCAGTCTTCACTAAGCCCACGGCTCCTTGCAGAGCAGGGCCCTGCAGACCTGATAGCTCCTGGGGGAGTGAAGAGAAGCAGAGTCGGGTGACACTGGTGGTATCCGCTGCACAAGGCGGAGCTGCACAGCCCAGAGCATGCGTGTGTGGCATTACCGCGCTGTGTTACACCACACACTGCATGTGCACAACATGCACGTGCAGCCATAGCCTGCAATGAACACTCCCCAGGGCCTGGGCTGACAGCAGAGACCACAGCAACATGCAGCTGGTGGAGTGCCAGGGACAGCGCAGCGTGACCCAGCGCAACACACAGTGCACACAGTAGTAACACAGAGCGGCCTACAATGCAGAGTAACGCAGGGGGACACACGGCGCACACAGCAGCACAGAGCTGCGCACACCTGGTGCGCACAGCAACCACACGAGGAAACCCAGTCGACACTGCCTGGCTGCGGCTGCAAACTGCACAAAACACCAACACATGCGCATACACCCACAGACACCCCCCTGCACGCACACACGAATATATAATATAGAAAATATATGTTA
>NW_017728926.1:12876455-12881412 GCF_001723895.1 Crocodylus porosus
AGCATCCCTCGGTGCTTGGAGTCACGATGCTCCCCGCACTCCACGCTGCCACGGATTCCCTCCTGGTGAGGTAGCGCACCGTCGGTCCGCTCCCCGCAGCCAGCGCTAACACGGTGCCGGGACGAGGCCGGAAGCCCCGGGCAAAGCGCTGCCCTGAACCGGAAGCCGCTCGGGGGGTAGACAGCAGAGCAGCATGTTTTGGGAGGCTACTCCTCTGATCCTCGCGTCTTACACCAGCGCAAAGCTGCTCGCTTGGCTGTGACACCAGAGCAAAGTCAGCTGCTCATCCCCGCCAGGATCCTTAATGTCTTTGGGTTTCTTGCTCTGGTTCAGGATAGGTCTCCACTGCGCTTGCCGCTGTCTGTGCTTGACTGAGCGAGGTTTACCCTTGCTCGCTTGGGCGTAGGGTAGCGTGGGACTCGGCGTGTGCTGCAAAGCTGCCCAAGAAGCAGGGTATCGACCCGCAGCGTTAGCGGGCACTGAGCTCCTTGTGCTAAGGTGGCGCTTTGATAAAGCTCAGAGCAACACGGCCAAACCGAACCTCTATGTACCGTAAATTAAAGGGATACATCGCAGCTTGGAACGGATGCCCTGTGTCGTTGGGTTTCACTTCATCGCTTTAGTCAGATTTCATCGACTTTTATTTATTTATTTATTAGGGTCAGAAGGGACCTGAGCAGGTCATAGAGTCCGACCCCCTGCCCTGGGCAGGAAAGAGCGCCGGAGTCAGATGACCCCAGCCGGGTGCTTGTCCAGTCTCTTGAAGACCCCCAGGATAGGGGAGAGTACCACCTCCCTGGGAAGCTCATTTTGGCAACACTCATCGTAAAGAATTTTTTCCTAATGTCGAATCCAAATTTGCTCTCTGCCAGTTTGTGGCCATTGTTCCTAGGAACCCCAAGGGGTGCCCTAGTAAACGGGGTATCTCCTCTTTCTTGCTGCCCCAGTGAATTTGTAGACAGATGCAAGATCCCCTCTCAGCCTTCTTTTGCAGAGGCTGAAGAGATTCAGGTCCTTCAGTCTTTCCTTGTAGGATCTAACCTGCAGGCCCATAACCATGCGAGTGGCCCTCCTCTGGACCCACTCCAAGTTATTTACATCCTTCTTGAAGTGTGGTACCCAGAACTGGACGCAGTACTCTGGCTGCGGTCTTACCAGTGCTGCGTAGAGGGGTAGTATCACCTCCCTAGACCTGCTCGTGATGCACCTGCTAATGTGTGACAGAGTGCGGTTGGCTTTACTGATCGCTTCATCACATTGACGACTCCTGTTCATTTTGGAGTCATCTGTGACTCCGAGATCACTAGTGTGGCTCTGTAAGCCTGGCTTGGGGCCTAGACTCTGTGATCACATCTACCTGTGCACCTCTGATTGCAGGATTGGGACCTTTATTCCCTTGCTGCCTTAGGCACACTTCCTTCTTTAGCACCGTCTTCATTTCTGATTCTGAGCACTCTCCAACTCCTCTTCTTTCCATGCTTCTCTAGTTCTATCCCTCCTCTAACTAACCAGCTGGCAGTTTCAGCTGCTGTAAAGCTCCAGGCATCTTTAGTCCATCTGCCTTTACTCTTAATCAGGTTTTCTTTTAAACATTATTTTATGGAGTTGTGCAGAAAGGGAGGTAAGCACAATGTTAAATCCTCTTTTATGGGGATCTCTTGACCTTGCTCTGCAGAAGTTGTTATTGTGTAGATGAACAAAGTGGTTTTCCCCTTCTTGTGTTCAAACGTGTGTTTGTCTACAGTACAAATTGAGAATGGTCTGTGATAAAAGACTTGGTGGGTGATGGACTGTCAGTTAGCTTGAACATATTTTTGATATAAGTTGGTGTAGTGAGCTGTGTGTGTACTTTAATAGAAAGTCTGTATTCTGTATTTGCACTGTGGTTGTAAGCCCTTATTTAGCTTATTTTCTATCTCTGCCGTGGACTAGGTGTGACATTTTGGGCAAACCCCCATAACCTCTTTAAGTTAGTGAAAGATCTGTCTCAATAGTTACATTAGTAAAATTTCCCCAGTGTTAGACATAGCTTATGCTGGGTAAAAAAAAAAAAAAAGTGTTTGGCTACAACCAGCACTTTCATGCCAACATAATTGCACCTGCTATAGGACTTTTGTAGTCCTAGAGGTGTTGCAGAAAGCCCCTGCACCTCTGGTCCCTTCTACCAACAAGCATTTCTCAAGACCTGACTGTGACCACATTTAAACTGTGGAGAATAACTGATCAACCTCACCGGGTTAGTGGGAGGGTTGACATAAAGATCTCAGAGGGTTAACATTGATAAAGAAAGGATGCTAGAGAAGCAGAGAGTGTTACCAATCATTAAATGCTTGCTTTATTCCTGGATGCTAAGTTGAAGCATCCAAACTGAAGAAGCTTGACCTTTTTTCATCGAGTTGATATTTGAGGATTGGGTTTTCTGCGCTTGTCCTAAAGTGCTGGAAGATGTAAAGGTTTTCATTTGACAGCTGTGTTGACCTTGTAGTATGGGTCCTGGCATGAACACCCTTGAGCACACCCTGTAACTTCTGTAGCAAAATAATTCTTCATTTTGAATTATTGAGTAATTCTTGCATTCCTTGCAGACGGTATTTGTCAGGAAGAACAAGCTGCTGAAAGATCCATTGAGCTGTTTCCGCTGGCAGGGCTTCAAACTGGAAGAGTACCGCATTGGCCAGCCCATTGGGAAAGGATGCAGTGCAGCTGTCTACGAAGCGGCGATTCCTTTAACTTCCGGCTGGAGCCCGGATCCACAGCGGGCCCGCGGGTCGGCTGTTGAGGCTGCCGAAGAAAACCCTGTACAACCAACCCAGAAAAATAAAGCTTTCCCGTTAGCGATCAAAATGATGTGGAACATTTCGGTAAGGAAGTAGGCTTTATTCTTCTAGTCTGTCACTTGTGAAGTTTGGGTGAAATGTTAACCGCTGATGTGTTGAAAGCTCTTAATTATTATGCACATGCTTAATGTGTCAGAACAAAGCTGTCGGTCTATCATTGGAGGAGGAGATTTGTTGAAGAACTGCCACAAAGCACGGTGATTAGCACTCCTAAAAAACTTTCTTCCCTGGGGAGTCATCACCAATGCAATATCCATATGCCCGTTGCTGGTTTATCTGTTGTTTTCAAAGAAAAAGAGCATTTTTAAGTTGAATACCGAGAAACCATTAGTAGTTGAAGAAAAATGGCGAAACTCTGCTAAAGTAGGTTGAGGGATCCCTGGTCTAAGAAATGCTCTGGGATAAAAGTAGATATACTTTTACCATGGATAATTTTACCCTAAAAACCAGTAGTGCTGATTGCCAGGCAGATGGCAGAATTACACATTAAAGGGCCCCTAAGTTTCATCCAGCCCAAATGACTTGCTGGCCACGTCTCCACGAGCATGGACGTTTGGTTTCCCAAGGACAGCTAGCAGTGGGACACCTTGTGCCGCTGCTACCTGTCCCTTGGGAACACCTGTGCCACATGCCCTCTGGTGCGTGGCAGGTTACCCTGGGTGGGGTAGGGGAAGCTGGGGCCAGCACTGTGCCCCTTCCCTGGGGGCTTCCTGGGGCTGCAGCAGTGGCGATCCTGCCTCTTGGAGCCTGGCCAGCAGCCAGAGTGTGACTCCAGCCAGCCAGGCTCTGGTTTTGAGTGGTGCATGCTGCTCTCACGTACACCACTCCGCTTTTTTTTTTTTTTTTGACCCCTGGATATCCAGGGGTCATAACACCCCTGCACCCCCCCGGCGCTGCTCCCTGGTAGCACAGAGAACAGCTGAATGTGCAGTATGTGGCATTGTATGTGCTCTCCTCTGGACACAGCCTATCTGTCCAAAAAGCAACTGTTTTTGAGATTGAGAGGTATCATTTTTTCTCCAGGGAAGAGACAGAAGAATTCTCCAAAGTGCCAGCCCCTTAGATTTTTTGGGATTTGTAGATTTTTAGGCTGGAATGAGATCCTCTGGACTGACTTCCTTCATTTCATAGATTCCATAGACTTTAGAGATGAAAGGGACCTTGGAAGATCATAGAGCCCAGCCCTTGGCCCGAAGGGCAGGAAGTCAGCTGGGGTCATAGGATCCCAGCAAGATAAGCATCCAATAGCCCATAACATTTCACCCAGTAATTCTTGAATCAAGCCTATGTCTTGGAGTTGAAGTAGCTAATATTTTTAAAAAGATGTCCAGTTTCCTTTCTTTATGTGATGAGAAACTCACCACATGACTAACAAATTGCCCTTTATTTCTAGCCTGACCTCATCTATCTGCAGCTTCCTTGAGATGTAATACAGGCTTCAGGATTACTGGCTTCCGGTTTCATTGGTTAGAAAGGATGGTTTTAAAGTGTAAGGGCCTTTAATACAGTGTTATTTGTAACCAATTCTGTAGGCTGGTTCTTCAAGTGAAGCGATCCTCAGCACCATGAGTCAGGAACTCGTTCCAGCCAGCGGAGTTGCTTTGTCTGGAGAATATGGAGCTGTCTCTTGCCACAGGTATGCATGTTATATCAGGGCTGGAGGTCCCCTAAATATTACTTTGATTTATTAGTTCACTTCACAGCAGTGCTTAAAGTGATGAACCAATACTGTTTGGGAAGCTCTGAGTTAAAGGTGCTTTTATGTTGACTTTTTTAAAGGGGATTAAGGAATCTTTGATTAAGATGTTTTCAAATTTTACCTTCTTGAGAGAATCAGCAAAGCCAGAAATTATCAAAGTGACAGTAGCTTCATAACATTTAAGTAAGGATGCCAGGAAGAATCTTATTCCATTGACAACTTGTTTGGAGTCCAGTGAGGTGGGGTATAATTGGAAATGGAGTTAGGTCATAATACAAAGCTGATGTTTCTAAACATGTTAAAACAGAGGCAGCAAGGGGTAATTGTAACTAGTGACCAGAAGGGGACAGGATCTGTTTGTACATTTCTTCTAAATCCTGCCACCCTGGAAAATACAGTGTGCCTTCAGGAGTTGGGGCAT